>NC_089751.1:28605360-28960360 GCF_040412425.1 Macrobrachium rosenbergii | reverse complement strand
CAGCCTTAATTTTCTTTGTTATAGGTCAAACGAAAGGCGGAATGATATAACATGTCAGGCATCAGCGTAACCTGAAATCACTATACTGACCTGAAAAATCATGCAGTCTGTGTCTGTAATTACCATGAGTGACAGTCTCCTATTTTATAGTTACACTGTGCACCGAATGATTCCAAATCTTTGACAGTACATTTTTGTGTTTCCCTCTCTCACGGCACTGCATGATATTTCATTGTTTGCCTGAGGTGTAAGTATTATTCAAAAGGCTGCATACGTCTGCTAGGATGATGTTATGAAGACATACATCAAATCTTTATCCTTCATTTTTGGCATCTTTTCATCTTCATCTCCTGATCAAAATGGCAAGACATTATGACATCCTCTGCTGAATGTGGTGAATAAAACATTTCGTAAACTTCACTTTGATAGCAAATTTCTTTTTCATCACCTTAGTGACACCTTTTAAAGTTAGTGCGTTCTATTCGTTTCACAGACCGTCGGCATCAACACTCAGTCGAGATGTCCTTTTACCAAAGGGCTTTCGTTGCCATTACTACCAATCTGTCGGACGGTCTCCCTGCATAGTTACTGATGTAGGCACTCTGGAGTGCCAGAGAGAGAGAGCCTGCAACACCACTTTAAAAAGTGCCATGCTTTTTTTTGGTCTGAATGTTCGTGGCTTCCCTTTTCGTCAGCTATTTTTTTTTTATTTAATTTATTTCTTTGCTCGTTTATTTCCTCTTAATTTTTTAAGCATTTAACTATAATTACATTCTCTTCGTTCGAATTATTGGCGTTGTTTGCCAAATTCATAGAATATTAAGCATTAAAAACTAATTACAATATTCCCTGTAAATATTTTGAACCGAACCTCGCTTACTAATTTTGACGTTTGTTTGTAAACCGTGCTAAAAGTTAACAATTTACAGTGGTAAGATCCCATCTCTGGAGTCTGTGTTCAAGTTTGCTAAGAATTTATTAAAATTGGTTTCATAGCCTCGGGTTGGTATGGTAAAATTTGTTGCGTTACACCAAATGTCTTCACTGAACGGAAATTAATAAAGAACAAGCATATTGCACTGTTTGATAATGAGATTTTCTCAACTTGGGGGTTGGGGTGAGAGACAGAGAATATTTGAATATTTTATATCTGGTTTCAACCCGATTGAGGTAAGGGCTACCTCCCAGAGGCTTTCCTTCTTTTTTTATTAATAAATGGAGTATATATTGACGAATTGATCACTCACACAGGTTATCTCTCTCTCTCTCTCTCTCTCTCTCTCTCTCTCTCTCTCTCTCTCTCTCCCCTTGCCTCAGCTGCGGCACAACAGTTAACTAACAATCAGGTTTATCATTCATTGCTCAAGTCAACAAAAATAATGGATTACTAAGGATACGGAACCATAAGTTCATCTCCTCGCCCCGCTTATTAGGATGGAGAGAGAGAGAGAGAGAGAGAGAGAGAGAGAGAGAGAGAGAGAGAGAGAGAGAGAGAGAGGGGAGAGAGAAATTACTAAAACACTTCGACCAACAGCTGTGCTTGTTTATGCTGCAACCTGGTTTCATGTTATTATCATCCTCCATAATTATCGTTTCCCGTTTTCCTCATTTAGCACCCCTCTTTCCCAGCTCCCATTTCTATCGTCCTCTTTTTTAGTCTGTTGCACTGGGCACCAGGCACTAGACACTTTAGCCTAATCTCATCCTTTTTAAGGAATAAATCGAAAGGGCTGTGAAGGAATTTCTTCTTATCCTTCCGAACTGGAAACTTTAGCGCCAGTCCACGGGCCAACAAAGTGGAGAAACTAGTCCCAGTCTGCCTAATGTAATCTGGAAACTCAAACACGTTTTTCAAAACGAGACCACTTCCGTGGCCTTATTTTTTCACCCTCTGCTTGCTTAACAACAGCTTTGATAAACTAAGTGCAATTACTGCTAAAGAAAAAAAAATAAAACTGTGGCAACACTCGATAGCAGGAAAATACAACGGAACATCGTCATAAGAAATCCGCTTTCGTCCGATATCGAACCTTTTCTGTAGTTTCACGAATGTTGCTTAGTACAAAGACTGAGTGAATCACCTCTCTGCAAACTTCTTCTCTTTATTTTTGTTCATTTATTTTAGGATGTTCATTTTTAGTTTTCTGTAAATGAAAACTATTGTGCCAGCTTTGTCTGTCCGTCCGCACTTTTTCTGTCCGCCTTCAGATCTTAAAAACTACTGAGGCTAGAGAGCTGTAAATTGGTTTGTTGATCATCCACCCTCCAATCATCAAACACAGTAAATTGCAGCCCTCTAGCTTTAGTAGTTTCAATTTTATTTAAGGTTAAAGTTAGCCATAATCGTACTTCTGGGAACGATATAAGGCAGGTCACCACCGAGCCTTGGTTAAATTTTCATGAACCGCGGCTCATACAACATTATACCGAGACCACCGAAGGATAGATCTGTTTTCGGTGGCCTTGATTATACGCTGTACAGAAAGCTCGATTGTTTCTTCGGCGCATTTTTTACTTGTTTGTCCTTGACGATCAAAGAGAACGGCTGATATATAGAAGCTCATTTTTCATCTAACTGTATAGGCTGTACATCATGTTGCAATTATTAGAACTACTCTTGTGATTATTTCTGTTGTGATAAAGTTTCTTTGTACTAAACAGTTGCACTTGAATGTGACAAGGAAAACAAGAAAAATAGAAAAAGAACAAGAGAATAAGGCGATTGACGAAATCTTATTAAATTTTTTCACGGAATAGAAAAGCTGGTTTGACCTTTGACTTAATTAGATTTTTAGAAAAATATGCAGTCACAAATTATGTATATAATCAAACAGATGTAAAATGAAATATGAAACAATATATCCTATGATCTTTCTCATAAAGTATGAGAGATTCGTTTGTTTGTTGGTAAGTTTTTTTTTTTATTAAATCATAGCTGTCTAAAGTTATATAACCTTATTACCCATTTTATACTTAACATTCTTCTCTAATTCCTACAATAATAAAAGTAATATTGTTATTTGATGATGCTGTAAACTTTTCAGCCAGTTCAAGATTATCATTTTACCAGGCTGTGGGTATTGCAATGAAGCCTTAGCTAACCTCTCTCTCTCTCTCTCTCTCTCTCTCTCTCTCTCTCTCTCTCTCTCTCTCTCTCTCTCTCTCCTGAGTGACTGACTTTTCTTCCTTGTTCAAGACGTACAAACGAATCTAAAGCAGAACAGTGCTTGATTTTATTTTTATGTTGCTTTCGGTTTAAAAGAAGCCTCAAATCTTACGACGGGGTATTCTGTTATAACTCCATAAGTCTTCCGGATTTTTTTTTTTTTTTTTTTTTTGACGGTTAGTATCTCCTTTCTTATCGAAAGTTGTCTATGTATCACTGACAAGAACACTAAGAAAAACAAGACAAAAAATTCCGTTGCAAAAGAGTGTGCCTAATTGATACAGATTCGGTGCCTAGGGAGAATTGCATCATTTTATATACTAGAATTTTCCAGCTAGGCCGATAAGTTGCACTGTTGCCTCATAGCGCCGATCATTTTCTAATAAATATGAATTGAAAATGACAGATTTGGGATGAAGGCGGGAATGGACGTCACGGCCGTCGTTCTGTCAAAGATTATAATCAGTGAATGACAGTCGTTATTTGAATAATATAGTACCATTTCGGAATTAGAAGCTACATAGCTTGTGATGTAATCTTCTGAAGCGCATCTTGAAAAAAAGCTGCAAAAGAATGAGAACAACGTTGCGCAAGGTATATTTTTGGAGGTGTTAACTATTTAAGTTACACGTTTTACATAAAAATAATAACAGATGACGTAGTACTTTACGTTACATCCTGAGGTTACACATACAAAACATCACCTGCTGGATGTTGGCTGACATTCTCTATTTCACACTGAGTCCGCGACGTTCATTTCTGTAAATATTTCAACCACGGACATTTCTGCTTCCCTCTGTCTTCTTCCAACTTTTAACCTCAGCGTTGGACGCCTCGTCTTGATTTAGTAATAACGTAAAAGGAACGAACATCTCAAGTCATGGTGCCGAGTTTTAGTGAGCTCACTGTCATCTTGGTTAGTCCTACGAGTGATGGTGATACTGACAGTGAGGGGTGAACCATAAGATAGGCTAGCTTTATAAAATAACGACAATATCTTACTCATTTTTACCTCCATTTAGCAATTACAGTTTAGCCTTTTCAGCCCGTTTTTTTGGTCGACTGCAACAAAAGTTTACGCTTTATCGGTACGATACTGTATATCTTAACCATTCCGGCCGGAGCAGGGTTACCAGGGTTACTAAGCTACAGTTGTTGGGAGCATCAGTACCTGGTTATCTAAACGTCTCAGTATAATGGTTGGTGAAACCAATCCCCATATAATCCTTGAGGCAGATCGGATTTAGGAAGACAAAGAGAGGATATCTGATGAATAGTTTCACCCACTGGATGAGGATTATCTCGTCAAGGTCCTCACGTTTTAGTTTTCTGAAAAGAAAACTATTGAGCCGGCTTTGTCTGTCCGTCCGCACTTTTTTCTGTCCGCACTTTTTCTGTCCGCCCTCAGATCTTAAAAGCTACTGAGGTTAGGCGGCTGCAAATTGGTATGTTGATCATCCACCCTTCAATCATCAAACATACCAAATTGCATCCCTCTGGCCTCAGTAGTTTTGATCTTATTTCAGGTTAAAGTTAGCCATAATCGAGCTTCTGGCAACGATATAGGCCAGGCCACCGCCGAGCCGTGGTTAAAGTTTCATGGGCCGCGGTTCATACATCATTATACCGAGACCACCGAAAGATAGATCTAATTTCGGTGGCCTTGATATTTACGATGTGCAGAAAACTCGATTACTCCGAAGAAACCTCGGCCCATTTTTTACTTGTTTAATTATACAGTATAATGGTATACATTTTGACGGAGCACTAATCACGCTCGCGTGTTTCTGTTTGTTTCTACTAACAACCAGGTACTAGGTCATTACTAACGACATCAGAGGTATATTGTATGTTTAGGAAACGACCCCTTAACGTTCCCTCCTCCGAGGCCATAAGAGAGAGAAAGAGAGAGGGTGTATGTAGAAACGGTGACTGGTAAGATGCGAAGTAAGCACTAAACCACACTTACCATTTTCTTCTTAATTTTCATACCTTTCGTACGAAGGTGGGAGTTGTAGTATTCCATTTACTTCCCTCTCACTCTCTCTCTCTCTCTCTCTCTTACTTTATGTACATGCTGCACAAAGGCGTAACTTCTTATGTGAGCAAACTTATAATGGTATATATATATATATATATATATATATATATATATATATATATATATATATATATATATATTATAGTTATATGGATATATATATATATATATATATATATATATATATATATATATATATATTATATTTCAAGCATAGGCATACAAGTCATAATACACAGTATATACACATACGTACATATATACCTGTACAGTATATATATATATATATATATATATATATATGTGTGTGTGTGTGTGTGTGTGTGTGTGTGTGATTGTTTGTACATGATGTGTAGTGGGTGTATAATGTGTGTTTATATGTATGTATGTATATATATATATATATATATATATATATATATATATATATATATATATATATCTGTGTGTGTGTGTGTAATGTATAAGGAGTGTGTGTGTAATGTACACGACTGTACAGCAAACTGTTTACAATTATTACACTTAAAAACATTTGAGAATAGAATCCTTGAATGTGAGTTCTCCTTGTCATGATCCCCATTACAATTATTATCATTGCCCTCTACGCAAGTCTCCGTTACGTAACCAAGTAACGAATTAGCCAATCTCTTCAACAAAGGGATTTCGGGGTAAGACCTGTGACCCCTCATCAGTAAGGTCACTGTCAAGGCAACAGATTGACCAGCTTATTAGGTCTCTATGCAGCGCGCAATAGGCTTCATTGGCCTTATTTGGTGCCCTGTCAATCACTTCTATTCTTGGAACGCCAGAGAAGGCTTCGCCTCTCGGGTTGTCAGGTGGGGAGATGCTCCACCCCCCTTCTCAGCTACCTTACTCCTCCCCCTCCCCTCTCTCTTTCTCTCTTCCTCTCTCTCTCTCTGGTTCTATATGTATATGTATATGTATGTGTACAGTACATACACATCATATACGTATATATGTATGTGTATACATGCATATATTTATACGAGTGTGTGTGTGTGTGTGTGTGTGTCAAGAAAGAGAGAGAGAGAGAGAGATAGAGAGAGAGTTTGCTATCCTTTTTCTTCTTCTTCTTCTACGTCTTATTATTATTGTAATTATTCTTTGATAATAATTCTTTGATTTTATACTGAGTCTTTTCAGTTCTTCCTATAACACTCTTTTCATCAGGGCTATTATTATTATTATTATTATTATTATTATTATTATTATTATTATTATTATTATTACACTGAGCCTCCTCAATTCGCGTTATTACTTTCTTTTCTTGAATGCTAATATTCAATAAAGTTCGGTCGATATTCATAAAATAGTTGGGAGGAAAGGCAAGAGTTCTGAATTCTGTTTACACTTTCCTCTTAACCATATTATGAATATCGGCCAGCTTTTAGGAAATATCAAAAGAAGGTCATTCCCTTCACATATCATTATCATTTTTAGCAGCCATAATTTTTATATTTTCGTCAGAAAATCATTACCTGAGAGAAGCTAACAAAATTCAGCTTCAGTGATGAAACAATGAAGTATTTTTGGCGGCATCAAAGGATTGAAAAAAATATATTCTTGACATTTAACATTATTTTCAGCCTCTCTCTCTCTCTCTCTCTCTCTCTCTCTCTCTCTCTCTCTCTCTCTCTCTCTCTCTCTCTCTCTGCTAACCTTTAGGGTTCAAGCCTCATACACCTACACTGAGGCATTACACACCTACGCACAGGGTGTAGGTGTCATGTGAATTTTCTTTTCTGTTATAATTTTCAGTCGATATCTCTGTTCAGTGCATTTTTTTTCCTTTAAACTTAACCGTAGAGTTTACCCCATATCCGAATTTTGCTTCATGCCTTTTCATATGAAGCTGTCTAATATGTGCACACACACACGTTCATACGTATATATATATATATATATATATATATATATATATATATATATATATATATATATATATATATATATATATATATACAGTATACACACACACACATATATATATATATATATATATATATATATATATATATATATATATTAAAGATGAAGACTTCTCGAATGGACGAATATCAAGTGCAGTTCGTATAATTACTCTTTTCGTTTAATGCGTGGTTTCTATAAAGGAAAACATTTAACTACTAAGAAATCATTCCATATTTAAATATCACCGGAAGAGACCATGTCATGCCATCTTTCAAGAGAAAAGATTGAAAAGCTTCAGTTTTTAAAATTAATAATTACTTTTCATTAGAGGTCAACATGTTCAACAGGTGGAGCTATTTTAAGAGACCTTAGTAACACAAGAGCCCGTTCAGTTGCTCGTTAATGCCTGACCTGTTCTGCTTGTGAGTCTTGTCAAGACGTCTGGCTCGAGATCTTTTTCTCTGCGCCTTTGAAACCTGAAAATTGAGTAAAATTTTAAGATAAGGTTGATAAAGCTTTGGACGGAATAATAATATCACAGGAACCTGTGTTGTATTCAGTCTCAAGAAGTCTGTAGCTGAATAAACATGTCTCCAGCTAACGCTTAAAGCTTTACTAGAGTTCTCTAAACAAGCAACTTATGCCAGTAGCCTAACTAGTAGATAAGTCATACCTCAAGGTGAACAGCGTTGAAAATATATTGTTTCTCTTTTATGCAACTGGTGAAGTTGAATGAGGAAGGAAAACACCCGGAATGTATTACTATCCTAATGCTGTTCTCCTTGCATTTTAATATAGTTTTATCTATTTATTTACTTATTCATTTATTTTTTTTTTATTTTTTTAATAAGAGAGATCTCTTCTATCGGTATTTCTCTTTACCTCCTCATACTTCTTCCTAATGAACACCATATACTTCGGAAGCTTGAATTTCAAGTCAATGGACCCTGTGGGCTTGTTCCAAATGAACAGGGTTCATCTTCTGAATAATAATAATAATAATAATAATAATAATAATAATAATAATAATAATAATAATAATAATAATAATAATAATAATAATAATAATGATTTAAAGAAGGGGCTTTTAAGACCAAAGACCAGACGCTTGGTTAATATTTCCAAAAGGAGGAATAAATACTTAAACCAGGAGTTAGGTAGAAAAGAGGAAAGTGGACAAAGCTGAAAGTTATATATATATATATATATATATATATATATATATATATATATATATATATATATATATATGTATGTATACATATATATATATATATAATACTGTATATATGTATATATATATATTATACATATATATATATACTATATATGAATATATATGTTTTTATAATATATATATACATATATATATATATATATTATACATACATATACAGTATATATATATATATATATATATATATATATATATATATATATATATATATATATATATATATTATCAAAACATATATATATATATATATATATATATATATATATATATATAATTACCTGTTTGAAATATTCCTTTTACCTAGATCAATGATAATTGATTGTTTTCTGAAAACATCAGAATTTCACAGTTGAGAGAAACGAATCAATCGACAACCACTGCAATCAATGTATCTCTCTCTCTCTCTCTCTCTCTCTCTCTCTCTCTCTCTCTCTCTCCCCTGTCCCAGATTTCATTCGACATTTCATTGTTGTCCTTCACCGTTCCTTGAAGGGCGAGCGTTATCCTGAGTCATGAAGCCTGAAAGAATTTTGTCATATCCACCGGACATATTTGTCACAGGTTATTACATTTTATTATTATTGATGACTATTCGTCTCTTCACTTCGAGATGTTTGTGATTCTTGAGCTCGGGATTATTGGGTAATTAGATCCTCCGTCGAGATTCTTTTCATACTTTCACAGGAGATAGAGAGGGAAAAATAGTAATATTATTGTTTTGGTCTATATTCCTCCAGAAGTGAATCGATGAGAGGCATATTTTAACATTTTTAATGCCATCAGAATACTCCAGCACGTGAATTGTTATCGAGAAGAGATTTCCAAACAAAGAGTGTTGGATACATATGAAATAATTTTTTTTTAATGCGAACAGTAAATAGTGAATTTTTCTCTCTGAATTATGAATAACATGTCACGAAAGGTAAGGTTCTATATCTCCGTTACGTACTCAGTTATTTAAATATGTAAAAAAAAAATCCTTCACTAAGCAACAAATATTTGAGTGTACTTCAGTTAGTACTTTAGAATGTTATTACTAGATGGCTGAATGGGAATCTTAATATCTCAAATAAACTGCTGTTTGAAAAGTTTTACCATAGTCCATTTTAATGAGTGGACCATGAACCTAAGTTGCCAAGTAACCCAGTAGTTGAAAACCTTAGAAAGAACTAGGACTGGCCAAATAAATTCTACGAAAATCCATAAAAAAGTGAAGTGAAGCTCAAAATATTAAATTCATATAAGACATAGTTTCTAGATTCTCTTGAATGGATGATGTCTGTGTGTAATTATGTGTCGCAATGGTTTCTAGATCCATGATAGGATTTTCCTTGACTTTTTGCTTTTCGTCGTTGTATAATTTAACCTGCGCACTATTGCAACGCCATTGTAATAGGAACTAGGACAACATGCCAAGGAACACTTTCAACAGTAGCATTACTGTTCAGAAGAATATTTCCGATTGCCAAGACATATCGGTGGTTGAAATTGCTAGCCACGGCAGAGCTGTCCTGCCAGTTTAAACTGCTAGCCACGGCAGCGCTGTCCTGCCAGTTTAAACTGCCAGCCACGGCAGTGCTGCCCTGACAGTTTAAACTCCCAGCCACGGCAGCGCTGTCCTGCCAGTTTAAACTGCCAGCCACGGCAGCGCTGCCCTGCCAGTTTAAACTGCTAGTCACGGCAGCGCTGTCCTGCCAGTTTAAACTGCCAGCCACGGCAGCGCTGCCCTGCCAGTTTAAACTGCTAGTCACGGCAGCGCTGTCCTGCCAGTTTAAACTGCCAGCCACGGCAGCGTTGCCCTGCCAGTTTAAACTGCTAGTCACGGCAGCGCTGTCCTGCCAGTTTAAACTGCCAGCCACGGCAGCGTTGCCCTGCCAGTTTAAACTGCTAGCCACGGCAGCGCTGTCCTGCCAGTTTAAACTGCTAGACACGACATGAAACTATAGGCTTGGATTTTCTTTCTAAGGCTCTTTTTTTATTTGTTTCGGGTGGAAAAAAAAAATAAATTATTTGCCAAATACTGACGCATACAGAATGTAGAGGCGTAAGATATTTCGATTCTACCTTTCTCTGATTAACGAGTTTTCATTAATCTTCATTTTATCTTTTCTTCAGTTTTATGTCGTTCCTGAATCCTGCGTTGCAGAATGAATCAAGCGCAAGTCAACAGAGAATAGCTTTCAGTATTCCTTCATGACCTACAGGTCTGAGTATTTCGATCAAACGAAATGTACTCTGGCTACTCTAACGTGAGGGTTGAAGCTGGATTAGTGACATTTACGAACGGTGCCAAATTATCATCCTAGTGGGAAATGCAATGAGAAAAAGGAAGCTATTTGATGATTAGATTGAATTAAATAACCCTGAAAGCAACCAACTTGCGATTGGCAAGAAGTTTCTCATTGTTATTGTCTTAAATTATTCTTCTAAATAATAAAGAGAAAAACGTTACATGCGCGCTCTTAACTATGAATAACACATTATAACACAAATATTCTATATTTTAGTTATGTACCAAAGTATTTAAATATGTAAAAAAAAAAAAAAAGAAAACCAGATCTTAGCGATAAATATTTGAGCGCCTTTCTGCCACTAACTTAGAATACTAACTTACTGGATGACTGAATGGGAATGTTAATGTCTCAAATAAATTGCTGTTTATAAAGTTAGGCCATTATTCACTTTAATGAGTGGGTCATAAACCCAAGCTGTCAAGTGGCACAGCAGTTGCCAAAAAAAAAAGTAAAAAATGCGCCGAAATTTCTTCTGCGCAGTCGAGTTTTCTGTACAGCGTATAATGCTGTATGAAACTTTCAGCCACGGCCCATGAAACTTTCACCCACGGCCCGGTGGTGACCTGTGTTGTTGGTACCTATAGCTGTGCCAGACGCACATCATGGCTAACTTTAACCTTAATAAAAATAAAACTACTGAGGCTAGAGGGCTGCAATTTGGTATGTTTCATGATTGGAGGGTGGATAATCAACATACCAATTTGCAGCCCTCTAGCCTCAGTAGTTTTTAAGATCTGAGGGCGGACAGAAAAAGTGCGGACGGACAGACAAATAGTCATCTCAATAGTGTTTTTTACAGAAAACTAAAGAACTAGATGTGGTTAAATGAGATAGACGAAAATATATGAAAAAATAGGAGTAAAACTAAGAATACCGCATTTAAATCTGACATAGTTTCTAGATTTAACAGACTAGGTGGTGCATGTAATTAAGTGTCTCAGAATTTCTAGATTTGTATTAAGTTTTTCTTTGACTATTTGCTCTTCATTGTTATATAATTTAACCTGCGCAACTTTTGCGACGCCAGTGTAACAGGAACTAGGACAACATGCCAAGGAACACTTTCTACGGTAGCATTACTGTGCAGAAGGGTATTTCCGATTGCCAAGGCATCTCGCCAGTGTAAACTGCAACAGAACTGTCCTACATAGCCAAAAGATATCGTGGCTACACCCGAATCCGGAAGCGAATATTTTAGTAAGGAAATCCTGTGTTTGTTTTTTCCTTGTGCCTTTCTTCATTTGTTGTCGGTGAACAATTAAATGTTTTTCCTTAAATTGCATTTAATGTTTGTCTCCATTGTATGGTTTCCCTGATATCTGCGATGCTGAATGAATGAAATGTGTTTAAATAAAAACGCATGCAAAATCTGAGGACAAAATTCGTGTCTGTTATTAAGAGAAAGTAGCTTTCGAGACTCCTAGATTGGCAGCTCTGAGCATTTAGATCAAACGCAATATAATACACTGGCTACTCTAACGAAGAGATTGAAGCTGGATTAGTGCCATTTACGAGAGGTGCCAAATTATCATTCTAGTGGAAAATACAATAAGAAATAAGTAAAAAAATACTCCGAAGTATCATCGGCGCAATCGAGTTTTCTGTACGGCGTATAATCAAGGCCACCGAAAATAGATCTATCTTTCGGTGGTCTCAGTATAATGCTGCATGAGCCGCTGCCCATGAAACTTTAACCACTGGCCGGTGGTGGCCTGTCCTATATCGTTGCCAGACGCATGATTATGGCTAAATTTAACCTTAAATAAAATGAAAACTGCTGAGGCTAGAGGCCTGCAATTTGTTATGTTTGATGACTGGAGGGTGGATGATCAACATACCAGTTTGCAGCCCTCTAGCCTCAGTAGCTTTTAATATCTGAGGGGGGACAGAAAAAGTGCGGACAGAAAAAGTGCCGACGGACAGGCAAAGCCGGCACAATAGTTTTCTTTTACAGAACACTAAAAGGAAGCTGTTTGATGACTAGACTAAATAAAACGACTGACGGAGTAAACAGTTTGGGATTAATAAACACGGTTTCTGTCTGTAATCGAGTTAAGTCATTCGTTAATAATTATGAAAAGAAACGTAACATATGCTCTGACGCCCCTGTCTGGTCAAGGATGGGTATTTGATAAGCTGCTTCTATAAAAAAGAAAAAAGAGCCACAAACACTTTTCCCATCGAACAGTCAAATGTCCTTACAGACAGACTATTAAATTAAAACAGGAAACTATTTACTGTTTCAAAATCGTCTGAATCTCCCAGATTTTATTCTAAATGTTTTTAATTCTTTCTTTTACTGAAGATGTAAAACAGTCCAATGAATGATGTTGTTTTGTCCCTTAGTAGAATAAGAAAAGAAGTCTAGGATTTTTGTCGAAAGAGCAGTAAAAATGAGAAAGAATAAACTTTGCCTTTTAGCACATTTCACGATTTGAGAAACTCAAATTTCTAAAGAAAAGCGTAAAACTATCCTTTTGTTTGTATTCTTTGTTTACAACAAGGCTGTGACACCTCAACGCTCACGGTAAATTGAATCGGGTACAGCTACCAGCATCTATGTAATGTAGTTATTCATGGCGTAGCTTAGGAAATAGAGCTATAAATATCTGCCGGAAATCCTCTGCTGTTTATCAAGCTGACTTTTCCCCCACAACCCGCTCCCTGGACTTCAAAGAGTGGTCTGAGAATGCATTAGATCAAACATTCGAGATACCACCTCAAAACCATCTTGAATTAATATTTGGGCCACGCAGATTTCAGAATGTCCCCCTAACAGACATTTGTTCTGGAAAAAGAAAAAAAATTGCAGGTATCATATGGAACCAATTTCAAATGTATGAACATCCTACAGAGGGCAGAATGACCCGTGGGAGATAAATTATCCGCTGCAAAGGGCCTGCCAGACGCCCTCAAAATGTGGCCCTTGTGCCCACTGTCTTGCAATTGGTTTTCAGAGTGATATTTTTCATAAACATGCTCGTGAAGCAACCCTAGAACTTGTTCTTAATAAATTCATAAGTAATCAGTAGGGATTCCTCATCCTCTACATGAACAAAGATGCACATAGTGGAACAGATCTAATGTACAAGAATAAACCGAGCATAATCTATATGAAAGATTTCCATTGACCATCGAAATGTGTTCCATTAAAACAGAAAACATCAAATGACAAATCCCACTAATAACCACAGTAAAAATTTTTGCTGGAGTGTTCTTGATGAAAATTTCTGGACAACTGTAGGTAGCACTTTTGATCCACATTCCCAGCCACTCCAAGAATAAATACAGTTCTTCTCATAAAGGACCAATTGGCATTTACCCAATGAATTTTTTCAATCCCTGATGCACTTTTGCATGTCTCACCTCACTGACATTCTTGACATCTCTTTTCACTCATCACAAGGAGCAAATCCATTCTGTATTTACTCTGTTCCAATTCGTCTTCAAAAAGTATTCCGCTAGTTCCATATATACAATTATAATTCCTTTGGGATGAAATGAGTTCATTGTGGGAATCTTCCTATTTACATTTATCATATTACTTATAATATACTTAATTTCGGTATTTACTCAAATAGTTTGTCTTACGGGGGACATTCTGTGCATTGTGGGTTGCTTCTACTCGGCTGACATCGGTTTCTTATGGTACCTCCAGTGATGGACCTAGGCCAAATTTAGGGGGCCCTTTTTTGGGTGTCATCGGTCCCGTGCAACGGAAAGTTAACAGGCAGGAGACATCCTGTACTCTGTATGACTTATCAGTTCTTGTTCAATTGGTCTGAGTGGTTATCTTGAAACTCTGATCAAGTGCATTTTAGGTTTCCTTTTTGAAATTCTTTGTGGCAACACTCAACTGTGGTCACAGGCAGACATCCACACCTGCAAATGTTAGGCTACACATAAATTTTCTTGTGTAACTCGTTCGTTTGATGAAAATGCTCCGGGCTGTTGTGCTAATCCTTTCAAGAGGCAATATGCCGGTACTGACTGTGTAATTCTTTCGTTTGATCAAAATGCTCTGGGCTGTTGTACTAATCCTTTCAAGAGGCAAAATATGCCTTTACTGACTGTGAAAGCGCCAACTGCTATAATTAGTTGATGCGCCAACAAGGCGTTGGCGATCATAAAACTTGGCACGAGAATTGTCAACAAAACCCCAGACGTTACCAAATACTAGGACAGTTTATCTGGCTTCAAAGGATAATAGCGTGGCTGTGCTACAGTCACAGGAAAAATATCGTATCGTTACATTGGTGTATTCAAAATTTCCCTTCTTTGCTCTTTCTTTTCCTAAAGAATTTTCTTTTTCCTTTGTTAGCGCCATGGCATTGCGTCAGTCCTATCAGTTAAAAAGTTGACGTCAATTCGTAGCCAAAATTAAACGGTAGATGGCGGGATTAAACATCACGTAATTAGCTTTTACCTTGGCAAGTCCATATCATCAGGAGTGGGTTGTGTAAGGCATTTCCCAGCAGAGTTCAAATCTGCAATAGACATACATACATACTCAAGCAGGCACACACACACGTATATATTTATATACCGTATGTATATATATATATATATATATATATATATATATATATATATATATATATATATATATATATATATATATATATATATATATATATATATATATATATATATATATATATATATATATATATATATATATATATATATACGTGTGGGGTAAAGGCTGAAGACAAAGAAGATATGAATACGTGTGTGTGAGGGTGGATGAGTGAGTGTTTCCGTAGTTTCATTGTGTAATCTACTACTAATAATGATATTAGCTAATCTGACTGTTTGACGTCAAACAGATTAATTGATTCCACAATTGATAGTTAGTTTTTATAACCTTTTTGTCGTGATTAAAGAAAAGATTATTTTATTTTCTTTGTAAAATTTCCAATATTTATAGTCTCATCACACTTTATGATGAAAAATGGTATAATCAGAGAACACTACACATAGGTCTACGCTGTCTTTATGAGCGCAGTTTTTCCTCGTAGTTTAACCACTTCGAAAATAAAGTTGTGTGTTGTTTTCTTTTATTTTTACAGCTTTCTCGTCTACTTTTTGTTCGTTATGCGGTCTCTCCATCTTTCGAACTAATAAGAAATATTTTTTCAATTATTTTATCTACCCAACAAAAATTCTTGAGTCCCCGATTCGGTGACAAAAGACTGAATAATATTAGCAGGATAGGACTAGTTTTGTCTTCAGCGCAGTGGGGGAGCAACGCTTTTTATATCAGACTTTTTATGAAAGTGAATTGGGGTCATTAAAATGCCGCAAGTGAACAATATACATAAAAATGATAATGTGAAGGACCTGTCTGTGCTATCACAATGACTTTCACTGAACTGTAGAGTTATATGTGAACTATCTATAAACGAAGCTTCCGAAGCTCCTCTGTTGCGAAAGGTTGCCAGACGACCCTTCGTAGAATACGTTACGTATATCAAAATCACGAACCTTATACTTACTTATGCGCAGTATATGCGTTGCGTAGTCTTTCATAACGTCAAGGAACGCATGGGATCACTAACGAAAAAAGAATGACTACAAAGGTCCCGATAAGATTAATCAACCGTTTGATAACATCAGCCGAATAAAAAGAGGTTAATCACTTCGGCATAAAATTCAAAAGTGTTTAGACTCCATTTCTTGCTGCGGATCAGCACCGTCACAGATGGAAAAAGAAGGTAATTTTATTATTAGTTATATATATATATATATATATATATATATATATATATATATATATATATATATATATATATATACTGTATATATATATATATATATATATATATATATATATATATATATATATATATATATATATATATATAATCAGCTACAAACGTCCTTTAATATCAATTCACTCTACCTCGGAAGTAATATATTTTCATATATGTTATTCCCTTCGGTAACATATATGAAAATATATTACTTCCTGGAGGTAGAGTGAATTGATATTAAAGGACGTTTGTAGCTTTCTGATTGTATATGAATCACGGTGATGTGATAAATAGTCATATATATATATATATATATATATATATATATATATATATATATATATATATGTGTGTGTGTGTGTGTGTGTGTGTGTGTGTGTATGTATGTGTGTATATATATGTGTGTGTGTACGGAGAAAGAAGGAGAAAGCATGGGTCCCAGCAATCCGGTGCTTTAGATCACTGCACGATCAAAACGTCTCAGGATCGATTTCAAAGTACAGACCAAGTACAAACGCCATGTATTTGTTGCCACAGCGCACGACAGATCGGTTTAAACGGACGGCTTTTTATCAGATCGGACAGTTGACAGATATCTGTACAGCATATATGTATATATATACAGTATATATATACATATATATATACTGTATATTTGTGTGTGTGTATGTATGTATATTAAATATGTGTTTGTTATCTGTAGTTATTGAGAGAGGCCCTTGTATGAATTAACAAATAAATAGATAAGAGCAGGTACGTGATATGGATGAGAATGCAATCGGTCAACATCATAGTATTTACTTCTTGTCGCTGATGTTTGCAACATCAGTGGCATCTTTGAGTGTTAATCTCTCTTAGTGGTAAAGTTTCTCATTATCAGCGTCATCATAGACCTAAACATTCTCCCTGTAGTTTGACACTTATGCTTCCCCTCTCCATAAACCAGCATTGTTAAGGCCTCCCACTCCTGCCCAAGGCCTATTTCGGCCTGCAGACCTTTATTTTTTCATAACAAATCTTTATTGATTCTTACATATTCCACACGTACTTCAAAAACAAGTTATCCTTCCGGCTTCTAGCTTTCAGCATTCGCCCACCACAAATCTCAAATACTTTTCGGAGTTTTATCGCTTCTTTCACTCTCTGACCAATTTTTCTATTTCTTCTATCTCCTCCCTGCACATGGAAAGAATTATTATTATTATTATTATTATTATTATTATTATTATTATTATTATTATTATTATTATTATTATTTTGGAAGGAGTCCCTCTTTTAGGGCAATGTAGAGAATAGAGAAGACTCACTACAAGCTAAATGCCGTTGAAACAGCAGTTGTTTTTATTATTATTATTATTATTATTATTATTATTATTATTATTATTATTATTATTATTATTATTGGCAGAGAGACACTTGTCATCTTTCTTGTCAGTTGTGTTTTGCAATAGGCCTATCTGTGCTGGTATTCGTAACTGCTGAGCCATCACAGTTACTGAACAATTCCTTACCTAACTTGGCCTATACTATAGCATCGGTCTATCCTGTGGCCTTGTACAATTAAGGGTTGACGTTCCGTGGATTAAGGGCGCACTCGAAATTAAATTGAAAACTTATTTAACTGACCGTGAAAGGGTTAAAGCCCCAGTTCAGGTCAAACTTATCAGTATGGATAGGTCATTCCCAGATAAGGGTTGGACTGCTGTATGCGGGGTGGGTCACAAAGTACGCAGACATATTTATATATGTGTGTATATGTATATATATATATATATATATATATATATATATATATATATATATATTCGTATGTGTGTGCAATCAACGTTCTGCAGTCTGTCGCAAACAGTACTTAATGAACCACTAAACGCAGATAACAATAAAATATCAAAAATGTTTATCATTAAAGCAACAAATCTTAGCAAAAACTGCAAAAAAAAAATAGATTACACCTACGGTAAAGGCAGTATGCTGTAAATATTGATAGCGTATCATCTCATGAGTCCACGGTCACACAAGAATGGTTGACCTGTTAACACAAATAGGCTTTTGATAATGCTGACATAATTCATAACACTGAAGGTGAATCGCTGTTTACAGTTTTATGAACTTTGAGAGTGGTTTCTACTGGTATGGAATTAAATATACAGTACATATATCCATACACACATGCACACAGATATGTATATATATATATATATATATATATATATATATATATATATATATATATATATATATATATATATATATATATATATATATGTATATATATACATATATGTGTGTATATATAAATAAATAAATATATATATATATATATATATATATATATATATATATATATATATATATATTTATTTATATATATATTTATATTTATATATATATATATATATATATATATATATATATATATATATATATATATATCTTATTTACACCAAGGAGTTCTCTCAACAATCCTTTTTTAAATTTCAACTTTTGCGCCTTCAGCCTCCTTTGCATTTTTTCTTATAAATATTTTGCAGGCACCCGTCTGCCTTTCCTTGCTTCATCAATCCATTACATTTATCTAGAGATGCTTATATTGATCAACTATTTCCCCTCCCCCAACATCTATATCAGAACTTAGTGCTCCATCTTTCTGGTTTCCATTTGCCATCAAAACCTTACTCTTGTGCATATTCACTTTTGATTCATTCCTCGTGCAGACACTTCCAAACTCTTTCACTATCCTTAATCAGCGCTGAATCACACTCCATTCGCAAACCATTTCTTATCTCCCGACTTGGTGTCTGAACCTTATCTGTCACAAAATCTATTCCCCTTAGACAGTGTGACCCCAGAAAGTAGAAGACCTCCGATTATAGGCAGTTATTTTAGGAAACGTTGCCATAAAGAAAATAGATTGGCATGAGAGCAGCTTTCCTTAAAAGGGCGGACTAGCTTTACACTAATGTGTAGAGGTAACTCAAAGGAAAAGCACAAAGCGTATCAAAAGAGTTAAGCCGTTTTTCACAAAGACTTGCTCCGGTTTATAATGCGGTACCTCTAGGCTGTTATATACTCGTCTCAGATTATAAAAAAAAAATATATATACAGTATAAGTTGGAAGAAATAATGCTCAAGGAGATGAGAAAGCAGGGCTTTCAAAGGCATTGAAGCGAAGTAAACTTTGTAGCTCGCGATGGTTACATCCAGTTGTGAGCAAGCTCCCACTAAGTACTAAGGGGGAAGGGGGTGTCTTTTACTTGGAGAAGAATTTGATTATTTGTCTATGAATCATTTAAGCAAGATAAGGTCTGATGAGTGTCATGAGTGAGAGGGGCAAAGACCTTAAAGGGAAAAGCAAATTTTTGAGAGAGGCCTTCCATTATCAGGAAACGGGTAGATGGGGTTCTGACAACTGCTTAATCAATTAAAAACCTCAAACTCAGTTTCCATAAGATGAGAATTCATCTTATAGTACCCACCCTGACGGTAACGGGGTCAGTTGTCATTTCAGGAATTTCATATAATATCGGAAATGACTAAAACGTAATGCAACAAGAGAGACAGATAGTGTGACTTAATAAATTAGTTGTGATTTTAAACAAGAACATTTCCTAAATCTACAAGTTATGTAAGATTTCTGGTATCTGCCACTGTATCTCATCTGCTTAAGATCTGATAATCCATTAAGCTCTCGATTAGAAACTTAGATTAGATAACATTTCCTGTTTTTTCTTATCTCAGAGTGATGAAATAAAATAGGGCCGTCTGCTGATGCTCGTTCTCCAGTCGAAGAAAGTCGTTAGTATTAGGATAAAACGAGAAAAGTAATTAGATATATATATATATATATATATATATATATATATATATATATATGTGTGTGTGTGTGTGTGTGTGTGTGTGTGTATGTATGTATGTATGTATATGTGTGTATTTACATATATAAAATGTACGTATGCAGGACTCAAAGAGGAAAGAAACCCTGGTCTTCATCTATGGATCCAGTGCAATGTTGGTCTTCAAAGGGTCTTGCTGTGAACATTTAGGAGATAAGTACGATTCTCCAGATAATTTTTCATGCCGAGTATAATTTATTTTTTACTGTAGAAGATGGATTTAGAATTCAAGAGAGAGAGAGGGGGGGAAGGGAGTTCTCTTAACTTTGACCATTGATTATAATCTCATGGCGATTGAAATATTTCAAGTAGATTGCCACAGCAATGTACAAATTTTAAGAAAATCAAAATCAGATGTAGAAGGATACAATGCATATTATTGTATCCCTGCCAGTTTCTGTCTGTTTTTGAATGCGTTCGTCTCATGCCAGTAACAAAGATACAGAGTATTCCTGCTGTGTGTGCGTGTTTTTATTTTTATTTTTTTAAGCGTTCTGTTGTTGAAAACATCCTTCGTAAGTCTTGGAACAGGAGTAGTATAAATTCCGAGAATTTTCCAGGAAACAAGGCGGTTTGCCTGCCAACAGAAGTGAATATTTGCTCCGAAGCCAGATAAGTGAACCGCTCAATCAGTTCACACCTGGAATGTCCCTTGCAAGCATTTATATAATAACATTAGGAAGCCAAGTTGGTTTCTTGATATGAAGCGCCATTGCAAGGTTGCAGAAGCACTATGTTCTCGAGTGAAACCCTATAGCCAAACGGTAACCCGTTTATCCCATAGGTAGAAGTTGCTTTTAACCTTTTTTCACGTTTTCTTTCCGTCATCGTAGTTGAATATACGTAATGTTCGTTATACATCTTTTATTTATATATTTATTGTTATTGCTGTAATTGTTCATATTATCTTGTTTCTAATTATTGTTTTCAATGTATCTACGATCTGTATTTTGATATTGGTTTAAGCCGATATAAAGTCGACAATATTATTATTATTATTATTATTATTATTATTATTATTATTATTATGTTGGGATCGATGAACATGACTTCATTTGATCATTTTTTTTTTCATAATTTAATAATGTGTTTGTATCCCATTAGAGGTTGGTGGATCATCCCGAACGTCCCATTTAGTGTCCTTAATCCGAGTGATGACCATATAGCCGATGTTCTTAAACCTTGGACTCTACTATAAGATCTGTACCATGGCCTTCCAAAGCCTTGGGTTTCATTCTTTGTCTTAAGGGTATAACCAAATGTTCCTTCCTTTCCGTAGATATTTATTTTGTAAAATATATATATATATATATATATATATATATATATATATATATATATATATATATATATATATATATATATATTATATTTATATATATTATATTTAATATATATACATATATATACAGTAATTACATGCATACATATTCATAAATATATACATACATGTGTGTATGTGCGCGCGTAGTGTTGTACGTCTTTCTTTTTCTTGACTCAACTCCTTATTCACATACGAAAGTGTGAAAGACAAGTTCCTGGAACGAGTGTACGTTATGAAGACTGATTCTCCTTAATAAAAGCTGAGAGAGAGAGAGAGAGAGAGAGAGAGAGAGAGAGAGAGAGAGAGAGAGAGAGAGAGAGAGAGGAAAGTTAAAAGGAAACTAAAAGTAATGGCAGTGCCTTACAGCTATTCATAGTCACGTGTACCTTCTCGTAACACACATCACGAAGCTAACCTAAAGTTTATCTTCTTCTTCTTCTTCTTCTTCTTCTTCTTCTTCTTCTTCTTCTTCTTCTTCGCTCTCACCACGTCAAAAAGAATACTTAAAGCGCAGTAGGAAAAAACACATCATTAACTGCAACAGAGAAAACCTCGTTGTGTCGTCATAACGGTAATAAAACTGTAATTTTCTCCGGGACGTTTTGCTCAGAGAAAACGCTGCCATCACAATTATGCAATCCCGCAGGCGAAGTCTCGCCAGAGTCTCCCATGAAAATGCATTTTGTTAGGCAGTGTCACCTTTAGGCTGCTGTGCTCGATATCGAAACAACGAGAGTTTAATGTTAACATGGCACAAAAGAAATGAGAAAAACAAAGGTCGAGAGCTTCGCAAATATTCGTGGGAATATTGTCCTGCTTTCACGGGGCGGAAGAAGCCGCTTTCTTCAGTCTTCTGTTTGACTGATTCATTTCTGCGAGATGGCGTTGCAACGACTGTGGTCATGTGATACACGGTCCAGGTAGAATGACTGTGATAAGCACTGTGCCTGCGGTAAGATACACCCATACATATAAACATCCACCTATATAAGTATAATACACCCACACATATGGACACCCACCTATATAAGCAAAGAATATGCCAGCACATGTGGATACCCACCTATATATGTAAATAATATGCCCACACATATGGACACCCACATATATTTATGTAAATAATACGCCCACACATAGGGACATCCACCTATATATGTAAATAATACGCCCACACATGTGGACACCCGCCTATATATGTCAATAATACGCCCACACATGTGGACACCCACATATATATGTAAATAATACGCCCACACATATGGACATCCATCTATATATGTAAATAATACTCCCACACATATGGATACCCATTATGTATGTAAATAATACGCCCACATATATGGACCCACACCTATATATGTAAGTAATACGCCCACACATATGGACACCCACCTATATATGTACAAAATACATCCACACATATGGACACCCACCTATATATGTAAAAAATGCACCCACACATATGGACACCCACCTATATATGTAAAAAATACACCCACACGTATGGACACCCACCTATATATGTAAAAAGATACACCCATACATATGGACACCCACCTATATATGTAAAAAGATACACCCATACATATGGACACCCACCTATATATGTAAAAAATGCACCCACGCATATGGACACCCACCTATATATGTAAAAAATACACCCACACGTATGGACACCCACCTATATATGTAAAAAGATACACCCATACATATGGACACCCACCTATATATGTAAAAAATACACCCACGCATGTGGACACCCACCTATATATGTAAAAAATACACCCACGCATATGGACACCCACCTATATATGTAAAAAATACACCCACGCATGTGGACACCCACCTATATATGTAAAAAATACACCCACGCATGTGGACACCCACCTATATATGTAAAAAATACACCCATGCATATGGACACCCACCTATATATGTAAAAAATACACCCACGCATGTGGACACCCACCTATATATGTAAAAAATACACCCACGCATATGGACACCCACCTATATATGTAAAAAATGCACCCACACATATGGACACCCACCTATATATGTGAAAAATACACCCACACACGTTGACACCCACCTATATATGTAAAAAATACACCCACACATATGGAAACCCACCTATATATGTAAAAAATACACCCACACATATGGACACCCACCTATATATGTAAAAAATACACCCACACATATGGACACCCACCTATATATGTGAAAAATACACCCACACACGTTGACACCCACCTATATATGTAAAAAATACACCCACACATATGGACACCCACCTATATATGTAAAAATACACCCACGCATGTGGACACCCACCTATATATGTAAAAATACACCCACGCATGTGGACACCCACCTATATATGTAAAAATACACCCACGCATATGGACACCCACCTATATATGTAAAAATGCACCCACACATATGGACACCCACCTATATATGTAAAAATACACCCACACACGTTGACACCCACCTATATATGTAAAAAATACACCCACACATATGGAAACCCACCTATATATGTAAAAAATACACCCACACATATGGACACCCACCTATATATGTGAAAAATACACCCACACACGTTGACACCCACCTATATATGTAAAAAATACACCCACACATATGGACACCCACCTATATATGTAAAAAATACACCCACACATATGGACACCCACCTATATATGTAAAAAATACACCCACACATATGGACACCCACCTATATATGTGAAAAATACACCCACACATATGGACACCCACCTATATATGTGAAAAATACACCCACACACGTTGACACCCACCTATATATGTAAAAATAAAAAATACACCCACACATATGGAAACCCACCATATGGACACCCATATATGTAAAAATACACCCACACATATGGACACCCACCTATATATGTAAAAAATACACCCACACATATGGACACCCACCTATATATGTGAAAAATACACCCACACACGTTGACACCCACCTATATATGTAAAAAATACACCCACACATATGGACACCCACCTATATATGTAAAAAATACACCCACGCATGTGGACACCCACCTATATATGTAAAAAATACACCCACGCATGTGGACACCCACCTATATATGTAAAAAATACACCCACGCATATGGACACCCACCTATATATGTAAAAAATGCACCCACACATATGGACACCCACCTATATATGTGAAAAATACACCCACACACGTTGACACCCACCTATATATGTAAAAATACACCCACACATATGGAAACCCACCTATATATGTAAAAAATACACCCACACATATGGACACCCACCTATATATGTGAAAAATACACCCACACACGTTGACACCCACCTATATATGTAAAAAATACACCCACACATATGGACACCCACCTATATATGTAAAAAATACACCCACACACGTTGACACCCACCTATATATGTAAAAATACACCCACACATATGGAAACCCACCTATATATGTAAAAATACACCCACACATATGGACACCCACCTATATATGTAAAAATACACCCACACATATGGACACCCACCTATATATGTAAAAATACACCCACACATATGGACACCCACCTATATATGTAAAAATACACCACACATATGGACACCCACCTATATATGTGAAAAATACACCCACACACGTTGACACCCACCTATATATGTAAAAATACACCCACACATATGGAAACCCACCTATATATGTAAAAATACACCCACACACGTTGACACCCACCTATATATGTAAAAATACACCCACACATATGGACACCCACCTATATATGTAAAAATACACCCACACATATGGACACCCACCTATATATGTAAAAATACACCCACACACGTTGACACCCACCTATATATGTAAAAATACACCCACACATATGGAAACCCACCTATATATGTAAAAAATACACCCACACATATGGACACCCACCTATATATGTAAAAAATACACCCACACATATGGACACCCACCTATATATGTAAAAAATACACCCACACATATGGACACCCACCTATATATGTAAAAAATACACCCACACATATGGACACCCACCTATATATGTAAAAAATACACCCACACATATGGAAACCCACCTATATATGTAAAAATACACCCACACATATGGACACCCACCTATATATGTAAAAATACACCCACACATATGGACACCCACCTATATATGTAAAAATACACCCACACATATGGACACCCACCTATATATGTAAAAAATACACCCACACATATGGACACCCACCTATATATGTGAAAAATACACCCACACACGTTGACACCCACCTATATATGTATGTAAAAATACACCCACACACGTTGACACCCACCTATATATGTAAAAATACACCCACACATATGGACACCCACCTATATATGTAAAAATACACCACACATATGGACACCCACCTATATATGTGAAAAATACACCCACACACGTTGACACCCACCTATATATATGTAAAAATACACCCACACATATGGACACCCACCTATATATGTAAAAAATACACCCACGCATGTGGACACCCACCTATATATGTAAAAAATACACCCACACATGTGGACACCCACCTATATATGTAAAAAATACACCCACGCATATGGACACCCACCTATATATGTAAAAAATGCACCCACACATATGGACACCCACCTATATATGTGAAAATAAAAATACACCTATATGTAAAAATACACCCACACACGTTGACACCCACCTATATATGTAAAAATACACCCACACATATGGACACCCACCTATATATGTAAAAATACACCCACACATATGGACACCCACCTATATATGTGAAAATACACCCACACATATGGACACCCACCTATATATGTAAAAATACACCCACACATATGAAAAATAAAAATACACCCACCTACGTTGACACCCACCTATATATGTAAAAATACACCCACACATATGTAAAAAACACCCACCTATGAAACCCACCTATATATGTATATGTAAAAAAATACACCCACACATATGGACACCCACCTATATATGTAAAAATATGTGAAAATACACCCACCCACACGTTGACACCCACCTATATATGTAAAAATACACCCACACATATGGACACCCACCTATATATGTAAAAATACACCCACACATATGGACACCCACCTATATATGTGAAAAATACACTATATATGTAAAAAATGCACCCACACACGTTGACACCCACCTATATATGTAAAAATACACCCACACATATGGACACCCACCTATATATGTAAAAATACACCCACACATATGGACACCCACCTATATATGTGAAAATACACACCCACACATATATGTTGACACCCACCATATATATGTAAAAATACACCCACACATATGGACACCCACCTTTATATGTAAAAATACACCCACACATGTGGACACCCACCTATATATGAAAAATAAAAATACACCCACATATGGACACCCACCCACCTATATATGAAAAATAAAAATACACCCACTATATATGTAAAAAAATACACCCACACATGTGGACACCCACCTATATATGTAAAAAAATACACCCATATATGCATATGGACACCCACCTATATATGTAAAAATGCACCCACACATATGGACACCCACCTATATATGTGAAAAATACACCCACATACGTTGACACCCACTATATATATGTACAAAAATACACCCACACATATGGACACCCACCTTTATATGTAAAAAATACACCCACACGTGGACACCCACCTATATATGTAAAAAATACACCCACGCATATGGACACCCACCTATATATGTAAAAAAATAAACCCACACATACCGACACCCACCTATATGTAAAATCAAGTTTTCAAATTTAGAATACTTAATAAATATACGGGTTGGATGATACGATCACAATTCATTATGCCCAAGAAAGAGTTCATTTGCACGCATAAAATTACACCCTTTTTCGTGACATGGTAATATTATTTTTAATTTCAAATAATGAATGATCCACCTACACACAATATCTTCATTTTTTTGTTTTTGGAAATTGAAATATTCGTTTTCTACTGGTTAATAAACGTATGCTTCATCTATTTCGCTTTTCACATAGCCTATTCGAACCAGTTACTAGGGCGCTCTAATTCACTGTTAGGGGACGCCGATTCTAGTCTCGGTGCAGTTCAGACCAGTGAACAGTTCTGCTCGGCAGTTCAGGCACTATAATAATAATCTCACAGTATGCGTCTTTCTGCCTGGCATCCAGAGCGGTAAATCAATTTTGCGCTGAGGTCGTTTCTCGCAAGCCTTACTGCTACGCTTTTATTCGGCGACTGATGTTCTGCTTTTTTTTTTTTTTGTATTCATTAAGCAACGTTGCTCTCGATTCCTCTCTGTCTCTTCATTCTCTATTTCATGGTTGGTGGGGACAATTCGCCCGTTTTTTGACGAACTGAAGTATCCCCAGTTTTTTTTTTTTATGTTTTTGAGTTTTCCAGTCAGCGTGTCTTAGTTTTTGATAGGCTCTAACATATCAAAATTTCACCTGTCTGCGTTGTCAGATTTTCCAACCAAATTTCCACAAAAGATGAGTTAATTAGAAGCTCTGAATAATTTCAAAACCTTTGAAGCCTATTTTCTCAGAAAGGGGAAAAATTTACTTACGCCATTTCGTCAAACTATGGGCGAATTTGTGACGATTTCTTTGTTTTACCTTTTACTTGTGTCTCTGTTCGTTTATTCGCTCATTTGTTCGTCTCTCTGTCAGGCTGGTTGCCTATTTCTGTGTTTATTCCTTTTTTGTTGTGTTCGTCCTTCTCGTACTGCAGTCGCTTTGAAATTTGTTATTCGTCCTCCATTCTCATTGTTACATATCCATTTATTTATTGGAATTATTTATAGTTGAAAAGAGCGCATGATAATAACTAAGTTTGTCAAAATCTGTAGCCTACATATCTCAGATACGCTGTCTATTTGACGAATAATATAATGAATCAAAATATTTACCATAGTTTTGTGCCCTTTCTCCTAAAGACAGTTGCATATTAGTGATATTTAAATGTCAGCATCCAGAGCATTATTACAAAATTGTGTAACAAATTCAACAGGAGACACGACACGTTTCATTTTTTTGTGAAAATTGTGTGAAGGAATGTACTCAGAAGGACGGATAACTTTCTTAAAACTTGCAACAAATCTGTTAGAAAATGTACAAAAGTAAACTGACAATTCGTAACTATATTTTACGATAGATTTGCTAAATATTGTTGATATTTCTTTGTAGTTCGATGCGTCAAAGTTCGCCGATTATATATGAACCAGTATGAGAAGAGATTTTAAGAGAATGGGGTTCTTTAATCAGTGGGTATGAGTTGCCAATTAGATATCACGTGTCCTTAAGATGAAAGCGAAAGTGTTGATAAATTTACAGTGCTTTAAGCTTAAGTGTCGATAAATTTGGAGGGTGTTAAGTCTTTAGAAGAAGAAGAAGATTAAGATGCGTAATATTAGTAGGAGAAGAAAGCATTTGTTGTTGAATCCAGATTTCATTTCTGACCCCTCCTTCCCTCCTAATGCTGTAAGGAAAACCGAGGTGCCAATAAGCCAGACTCATTGGGAGGTGAAATTCAGGAATCTGGTTTGTCAGATGAATTCTAGCTAGCGAACTTTCAAGCAACACTTCCCAGAGTGTCTGGTTTGTTTGCACCTTGATCTTCTTTACAAAAGTAGGAAAAAAGGCAGGTCAGATAAGAAATGAGAGCCCAACATCAAATACTCTCTTGTCTTGCTTATGCTATGCTCCTCTCTCTCTCTCTCTCTCTCTCTCTCTCATAATTAATTCTCTAAGGAAATATATTACATCTTAAAACAAAAAGCCAATTAAAAGCGTTATTCTCGATGATACAAAATGATAAATCTGTCTTGAAATATTGTCATAAAAATAATATGCTGATAGGCCATTACACTAACCAAGGGCTATGACTATTCGATCTCTCTCTCTCTCTCTCTCTCTCTCTCTCTCTCTCTCTCTCTCTCTCTCTCTCTCTCTCTCTCTCTCTGAGTATGTGTGCAAGTGGAATTATACGTCAGTGATATCTAGTTCTGAGTAGTAAAGACACAAGGAACAAGCTACAAATTTAACTCTAGGAAAGGCAAAACACTCACGTTTTGAGGTAAAGTCTCAAGAAGTATCAGGAAATGGAAAACTCGTGAACTAAAACATGGTTGTGAAATGTTACAATCTCGTGTATGAAGTGGCAGGGTATTAATTTTAATAACAGTCTGCGTCCTTGCTGACAAATTACGACAAGGAGTGGGCGTGAGCTTGGTGAGAAGAGAGAGAGAGAGAGAGAGAGAGAGACAATTGACACTTAAAGAGATAGGAAGAAGAGCAAGTCGTGATTGCCTCCATGATTTTTATATTAATTTTTCTTTCAAAATTGCCAGAGTAAAAAACAAAATCTTTCAAACAAGGACAGAAATATGGAGCAATCCACCTTCTACATTTCCACATGTACATTAAACCAGTTCAGTGATTATTCGACATTTCCTGCTTTTTTGTAGTATGACCTGACTATTCGTTTGTATCATTTTTCACAAAAAATTTCCTCATGAAAACGGTCACTGTATATTGCCAGAATTCATTCCTTTCATTAACGCAGTTTTCACTCTTTTAGTTACGCTTCATCATTCATGAAAAATCACGAATATGGCACTCAGTTATACAAAAAGGTTTTATTTAGTAAATGGACTTTGCAGTCGTATTCTTTAATCAAATGACTTTTACTCAACAAAAGAAACGTATTCTGTCCGTCTATAGTAACACCGTTAGAGATATAACGAAATGTTCAGTTATATTAATAAAGGGGACATCATCCAGTTGAAGACTGGTAGAATTAAAATGATAACAACAAGGGAGTGGTCTGTTAAAGTAAAATAGAAAGTAAAGTTAGAAGATACGTTCGCTGCTTCGCTTATTAATGATGCTGTAGGCCAATTGTTCACTGTAAACGTACAGGAATATATTGTAAAATATTAACATGAAATTTTACTGTTGCACCTTCAGCAACAGGACATAAATCTCTCTCTCTCTCTCTCTCTCTCTCTCTCTCTCTCTCTCTCTCTCTCTTGATGCAATCTTTTGAATACCCTGTAACATGCTCCAGCGTGACCCATCTCTTTCTTATATTTAACCAAATCAATTTAGCATTTGAATGCTAATCCCTGTAACACGCACAACCCTCCCTAGTCCCCAGCCTACGCCCGAGTTCCTGTAGCATGCACCGGTCATGCACAGCCGAGGCGAGTTGATTCCTTTCACCTTGGACAGATTTGGAGAGGAAGTCGCTCGTCGCGTCTGTTTGTTTGTTGCTGGGCTGTTGACCACCCGGCTTTGGATTCAGAACACGGGTGGCCCGTTTCATGGGGGTCTTTTTGGGAATAAATCTACATGACGATGTGCCATAAGCATTCATTCTGTTGCACAGGGACTTCCGGGGTTGTGTGGTTGACTCGTTTTACGGAGGCTGCACCTGTAAAGACACTTCCTCATCAGGCTGCATAAAGAAATTCCCGAATACTTGGCTCATTCTTTTGACGAGAAGAGGAGAGAGAGAGAGAGAGAGAGAGAGAGAGAGAGAGAGAGAGAGAGAGAGAGAGAGAGATTCATGCCATTCCTTGTTGCCAGGGTGATAACTGAGGTGTGAACCCCTTGACTGCGGGCTTTCAGAAAAGAAAATACACAACTTTCCATAAGCTGAGTTTTTGGGGCTCCTGCTCCGTAAGCTTGTACAGAAATGCCTGCCTTTTTTTTATTTAATTAGCCTGCACTGTTTATTATAAGGATACTTATATATATTTTAGAAGATTATCAAAAGTATATTTAGTAAGAAGTATTCTCATTTTGTTAACATTTGCCAGCCATAGAATTTGTTTTTCATTTTGTTACTTTTCATTTTTCATAATGATTTGGACTATCATTATTTTCATGATTGTTTCCTTTTGCAATGAATTCGATGCTGATGAAAATAGGCACGAGCAAGATCCTCCTCCTCCTCCACCAAAGAACGAATTGACTGAGACGTCTCTTTGTGTAGCCCGAATAAATTTAGTATCATGTTGGGGCGTAGCGTAATCTTTCTGCGGTGGAAGAAGTCCCTCGTCATCTGCGATCCTTTCAAGTCCCTGCCTCTAACGGCCACATTATCCAAGTCCTCCCCCTTCGGGACCTGTGAGACAGGTAAGGGAGTTCGTCAGAGATGTTCCTATTGACCTTATTCAAAGACCTCTCTCTCTCTCTCTCTCTCTCTCTCTCTCTCTCTCTCTCTCTCTCTCTCTCTCTCAAAAACTGACTACTCTCTTTATCGACCTGGGTTACTAGGGTGTTTGGCACGTATTTAGGATGAGTTCTCGCAATACTTGTACACAACTTGTCAAGATTATATATGTGTATGTATATATATATATATATATATATATATATATATATATATATATATATATATATATATATATATATATATATACGTATAAATACATACATATATACATTAAATTGCGCCATGTAGAAATGTCCTTTAAGTAATTTTTCGGATGATTAACTAGAGCAGCAATACTTTTGTTAATGTGTAAAATCCAGCTAATTTTGGAAGCTGGGGGTGAACGGTATTCATAAACAATAACCTGGTGATTGTTGAATATTAAAGGCATCTTATTTATAAGGAAGAGTTAGTGAAATTTATGAAGGTCCCTTATAGTTAAAATACAAATAAAAACTAAATTAAATTGCTTTCCTTTCTCTCTAAACCATCGTCATTAATGCAAGAGAATGAAACCTTAGTGCCCAAGGTGTTACTACTCTATAAGATGTTTACTTTCTTTTCGGTATTCCTGCTCGCTTGTTTAAAGCCGGCAGTGACAGTGTTTGACTTAGAAGCAAAACAGTCGTGAATAGTGAAGGATCTTTAAAAAACGTTGTTTCTTTTATCGACAGTTTCTTCTCGATTTCTTTCGGTTGCACGAACGATGAAATGATTTAAACGTGAAGAATTACTTGTAGAAGTTAGTGTTTTCCTTTAAAGCGTTTTACAACTTTAAAAGTGTTGTCGATCTTGTGAGCTTTCGACTGACGTTTAGACTCTACGATGCTAATATTATTATCCACCTACGTGGACATATCGGTTACATTGAGATTCTGCTGATATTCTCATAGTACCCCAAAGTTCATAAACGTCGGAAAGAAGATAAATCGTCCCTAGTTTGACGAACTGGCGTAAGCCATTTTTTCCTTATTCTGAGAAAATAGGCTTCGAAAATAATGATACCATTCACAGCTTCTAATTAGCTCATCCTTTGAGGAATTTTTGTTGGAAAATGTGGCAACGCAGACATCTAAAATTTTGCAATGTTCACAGAGTACAAAATACTGAGACACTTTAACTGGAAAACTCAAAAACTTAAAAACAAAATGCGATAGGCCAATTCGTCAAAACAGGGACGAAACGACGACATAAAACAAAAAAAAGAGAAAATGCCCATGGGAAAGAACGTTTGCAAAAACCACCGAAGTATTTAAAGAACACATCAGCCTTCAATTATGCTTGATTCATCCCGTCATTATTCAAGGGTCACTTCCGTACGCAAATAGTTTCGTGGGATCAACATTTCCTGCGACGTTTGCGCTAACATATTTGCTTCTAAGCAGCTTATACTGTGAATGATGCTGGGAAGGCTTCGTTGTTAATGCTCAGTAGAGCAGGCTTAGAGTAAGTTGTAAAGCAAAGCTGAGTGAAGGCTTAGAATGTAATCTTAGAATGCGATATATATATTTTCCTTTGGTATTCGTTTATATATATATATATATATATATATATATATATATATATATATATATATATATATATATTTATAAATATTCGCTTATATACTGAAGTCACGTGCATCTACTGTGCAATTTTAAGCATATATATATATATATATATATATATATATATATATATATATATATATATATATATATATATATATATATACACACACTCGTGATCATTAGGAAAAAACGGCTGTTAATGATTATGTATATATGTATGTGTGTGTGTGTTTGCTTGAATATGTGTGTACATGTGTGAATATGTGTGTATGTCTCAGTATTAATAAATATGAAACAATTGTTTAGGTATATATATATATATATATATATATATATATATATATATATATATATATATATATATATATATATATATATATATATATATATATATACCTTTTTGTGCTTAGATCTTTTGATCTAGATCTGTTTCAGTTTCTTACCCTCTTCTGTTCCTCTCCCCTCTCAGGATACAGCCTCCCGACGCTGCAGGAGAGCCGGGAGATATGGCGATCCGCCGACGCCGTCTGTTTCGATGTCGATTCCACCGTCATCACCGACGAGGGGCTGGACCAGCTAGCCAAATTCTGTGGCAAAGCCGAGGAGGTCAAGAAATTGTAAGTCATCCAGAGCGCAGGAATTCTAAAGTTCCCACTTTAGAATTCCAACTTGTATTCACTTCTATTTCAGTTTCAAAATCCGTCACATGCATCTGTATTAGCAAATGATCTTCACTTCGCCCTTTTAAAATTTGTGTTGGTATTTTGACAAATGGAAACACAGCGCTTAAGCTACAGTGGTTTCTTCTCTCTAGATCTAATCTTTTCATTTACCTCAATTCGCATATTTCAGCTGTTGGTGATGTATGAACCATTTATGTATCCATTTTTTTTCATTCACACCAATTTGCATTATGCATTATTATTCAGAGTGCAGGATGCTCTACTGACGCTTTCTCTATGATTAATCTACTTTCTTCTTTATAGATCCAGTCTTTTCATTTACGTCAATTTGCATATTTCAACTGTTGGTGATGTGTGAACCATTTTCTTCGTTATATGTCCACTTTTCATTTACACAAATTTGCAAATATGATTTATTAAATTATCAAACTTCAACGACTTTTACGCCTGATGTTGAAAACGTGTTACAGTTCCTGTTTGTCGAAAAAAATTTTTTTTTTTTTGAAGCTTGTGTCTTCACCTGTCAGAATAACATCACGAATTTCAAAAGGGCAAAGTGAAGGTCATTTGCTAATTCACATGCTTGCGACTGATTTTGAAACTGAAAAAGAGATGAATGTGCGCTGGAATTCTAAAGTGGGAAACATCATTTTAAAAACAGACCGATGAATAATTTATTTTTCATTCCCTTATTCATATTATATTGGAAATAAAGGTATATATACTTTACATACATAATTTGTACATATGTGTACAATTATCTTTCACTATCAATTTTTGAGACTGGTATTTATCGTGTTCTTTTCCTTTGTGTTTATTTCTCCTTTCTCTCTTTATTTTTTATTTTTTTCGGCATTCATCTATGCTGGTTTATCCAATCCACATGTCCATTTTAGTAAGAAAATTATATATTTTTTTTATAAACTTGAACCGCGGTTGCAGCTTACCAGCCCTTTCGCTTGCTGATGTTTGCTTTTTATTTGCTTTTCGTTTTCGTTTCCTATTCCCCTATTTCCTCTCTCCCTTTTATTCTCATTCATGTTGTCTTGTTGTTCTTAGTATGATTTTTTTTTTGTATACAATATGTATTTGAAACTTCTTTTGTTTCCCTTTTTATACATTAGTGTTCATTCTTTTTCATGGCCTTGCGCAGCTATAAAGTATTTATAGTACACACACTCATACATACATGCACACACTCACAAACACACACACACACATATATATATATATAATAATAGACAGATAGATATATAGACAAATAGACAGATGGGTGTGTAGGTGCGCACGCGCGCTGTATACTCGTATAGGATCCATTAACGTTCAGACCACACCCCTTGAAAGAGTGTGGTTTCGATATTTAAAGGCTAAAGTTCTTTGGCACCCCCTGGAAAGAGTTCAGCTAGTCTCATTTATCCACCTCATAAAAACAATAACCACAAATCACCAGTGGAAGTAAAATGGATAATATTTCGTGTTTCTTCCACGCCACTTAGCTTAATTTAACCTGAGATAAAAATGTGTTCCTTCCTGTTTGTCTCTTCCCAAAAAAATGAGTAAATAAATGAACAGAATTATTAAAAGACAGAAATGGTACATAACTATGCTCACTCACTCACTCCAATGGCTCTCACGCCTCTTGGTGACCCATGGCCGCTTGCACCAGACCTCTCCACGTTCCCCTGTTGAGAGCTGCATCTCTCCAGTAATTCTCAGGATCCTCCACTCCCAATTCTCTTAGATCTCTTGACACTTTATCTTTCCACCGCACCCTCGCTCTCCCCACTGGTCTTCTCTCTTCTGTTGATCTTTCCATACCACCTTAGGCATTCTGCCCTCCTCCATTCTAACCACATGTCCTGCCCAACGTATCCTCTGAGATCTTATATAGCCAGTTGTTATCAGTTGTCTGGTTAAATCTCTCATTTCTTCGTTGTGTCTTCTTCTCCCAACACCTTCAGTTATGTCGTAAATGGGACCTGTTATTCTACGCAGTGCTGTTTTCAAGAACCAGTGATCTCTGTTCTTGACGTCTAGTCAGCGTCCAGGTTCCACAACCTATGATTTTATATTTTCTTCTACAGGACAATACAGGCTATGCAAGGAGGAATGGACTTCAGAGACGCACTGCGCGCCAGGTTGAACCTGATAAGACCAAATCTGGAAACAGTGCAGCGTTTTATCAAAGCCAACCCACCCAAATTAACCAAAGATGTTGAGTAAGTACGAATGTTTCAAGCCAGTCTTCAAATAAAAAAAAAATTAACGCAACAGTATTGCACAGGCGATGCAATATTTCTAGTGTTCATGCACTCAGAATTGCATAATGTATCTAACATTTATGCAGATTTGCACAATTTTTACTGATAGGCATTGTTTTTATAAACAAGATTTGTCGCTACAGCTCGTAAAGGAATAGGGTCATTACTCCAACTAAAGAACCCATTTTTGTAGGCTTTGACTGCATTGCTCTAGTAAAATAAGACAATAAATAAGAATCAAAGTGGGTAAACTTCTGAGATAAAGCTTTACTTCTGTCACGTTCTGCATGGTTGCCTTTATTCTCTCTTGCCATTCACTGAACAAACTTTAGCTCCTGTTTAAATGACAAGAACTAAACACCGTGAAGCTTCTTAATGCCAAAGGATTTTTTCCTTCCTTTTTTTTGTGGGGAGGGGCCAGAGTTGAAATATGTCTGAACTCAGTGTCTTGTCAACTTCATTCTTGACAGTTTGTGCAATGAATTTCTCAGAACTTGTATTCTTTATTATTCCTTGTCTAGTTTTGTCCTTATATATATATATATATATATATATATATATATATATATATATATATATATATATATATATATATATATATATATATTTGCATTTCGAACTTTGCAGCTTGTTCTTTTCAGTTCAGCGTTTGTGTTTCAGTTAGTCAGTTAAGTAATGGTAAAAATAATTATGAGAAACATTATACAACAAATTTCTTACAGAACCTAGATTTAGCATTTATATATATACATATATTTACACACATATATGTGCATAAATTTGAAACACACACACACACATATATATATATATATATATATATATATATATATATATATATATATATATATATATATATATATATATGTTTGTATATATATATATATATATATATATATATATATATATATATATATATATATATATATATATATATATATATATATATCACACACGTGTGCGTAAGTGTGTGCATGTATGTGTTGCAGCTACACAGTTGAGTAATAGTAGCAATGATGAGAAGAAGCTTTATATATTAGATTTCTTAGAGAATCTGCATTTGAAATTATATATATATATATATATATATATATATATATATATATATATATATATATGTATGTATGTATGTATGTATGTATATATATATATATATATATATATATATATATATATATATATATATATATATATATATATGTGTGTGTGTGTGTGTGTGTGTGTGTGTGTGTGTGTGTGTGTAAAGGAGAGAGAGAGAGAGAGAGAGAGAGAGAGAGAGAGAGAGAGAATCCCACAAAAAGGAACAGAGGAAAAAAAGTAGAATTTATTTGAGAATCTTCAGAGAGAGAGAGACCACTTTAGTATGTGATTTGTTTTGTTTCCGTTTTTGGGACACAGATGGAAATTTCGGTTATAATGTAGAATTTAAAGTACGCTGCGCATCCTGATTAGCTTATTGTTATTATTATCTTTATTATTACTTTTTCTTAATATCATGAGCACCGGAATGAAGAATAAAACTCGCAACAAAAAATCTATAGAGAGAGCTTTTCATAGCCTGCTGAGACTTTTTGGTAATTACAGGAGCTTCTGCTCTATTTTTCATAAACACAGGAAAAAACTACTGAAGCTTCTGTTTCCTGATATTATTATTACTAGTATTACTCGCTCCAGTTTTACGCTTACAAAATACACACGTGATGACCTTAAAGTTATAAGCTAAATCTGGTATATCTTACTGACAATTGATTTGCCTTTCGTGCAACTCTTGTCTGTTGCCGTAATAATTCCTTCACTGTATTGCCATTTTTATTTAAGTACATTTTTCATAATTGTAGCGTTTTTATTTCGTTATATTTTATTATTGTTTTCTACCTGTTGTAAAGATGATGCTCATCTCATTTTCTTTATATTCTTAATTCTTGTGCCTGGGTACTCATAATGAAATTCCATCCGTGGTTGATTCTTCATTTTTTAATTACAGTGGCTGATTCTTCATCTTTTAATTACTGTGGCTGATTCTCCTTCTCTTAATTACAGTGACTGATTCTTCTACTTTTAATTACAGTGGCTGATTCGTGTTCTTTTAATTACAATGGCTGATTCTTCTTCTCTTTTTTTCAGTAAACTGGTATCAGCTTTACAAGCTCGCGACACAGACGTGTACCTGGTGTCTGGAGGGTTTCGATCCCTGATTGCTCCCGTCGCCAAGATGCTAAATATCCCACTGGAAAACATCTTCGCCAACAGACTGAAATTCTTTTACGATGGTTTGTATCTTCGCGGATTCTCTTCTTTAAATACTAAAGTATTCTAACGTGATTTCCTAATCTCAGTCTACGTAATGGCCATGGCTAAAATTGCTAAATATCCCACTGAAAAACATCTTCGCCTGCAGACTGAAATTCTTTTATGATGGTTTATATCTTCACGCATTTCCTTCTTTAAATACTAAAGCATTCTAAAGCGATTTACTAGTCTGAGTCTATGTAAAGGCCATGGCTAAATTCAAGGTTGGACCTTGACTAAATTTGCAACGGTTTTGTGAATCATTTTCGTTCGTGTTTAGGGTATTCTGAAATGTCAAACTTTAATGACAACAAATGCAGTAATATCTTTATATATAACGTAATATATCTCCATCCTCAAACCTAACAGGAGAATATGCTGGATTTGACGAAGCTCAGCTGACGAGCAGATCGGGTGGAAAGGCAGAAGTGATAGCATGGCTCAAAAAGCGTGGAGGATATTCCAGCGTCGTCATGATTGGCGACGGAGCAACGGACATGGAAGCTTGTCCTCCAGCGGACGCCTTCATAGGTAAATGGACTAAGTTATAGCTTCTAAAGGGACCAAGTTATAGCTTCTAAATGAACTAAGTTACAGCCTCTAAATGAACTAAGTTGTAGCTTCTAAATGAACTAAGTTATAGCTTCTAAATGAAATAAGTTATAGCTTCTAAATGAACCAAGCTATAGCTTCTAAATGGACTAAGTTATAGCTTCAAAAAGAACTAAGTTATAGCTTCTAAGTGAACTAAGTTATAGCTTCTAAATGAACTAAGTTATAGCTTCTAAAGGAAATAAGTTATAGCTTCTAAAGGAACTAAGTTATAGCTTCTAAATTAACTAAGTTATGGCTTCAAAATTAACTAGGTTATAGCATCTAAAGGAACTAAGTTATAGCTTATAGATGAAGTAAGTTATAGCTTCTAAATGAACTATGTTATAGCTTCTAAATTAACTAAGTTGTAGCTTCTAAATGAGCTAATTTATAGCTTCTAAATTAGCTAAGTTACATGTTCTAAATGAACCAAGCTATACTTTCTAAATGGACTAAGTTATAGTTTCAAAATGAACTAAGTTATAGCTTCTAAATTAACTAAGTTGTTGTGTCTAAATGAACAAAGTTATAGCTTCTAAAGGAACTAAGTTATAGCTTCTAAATTAATCAAGTTATAGCTTCAAAATTAACTAAGTTATAGCTTCAAAATGAACTAAGTTGTAGCTTCTAAAGGAACTAAGTTGTAGATTCTAAATTAACTAAGCTATAGCTTCAAAATGAACGAAGTTATAGCTTCTAAATGAACTAAGCTATAGCTTATAGATGAACTAAGTTATAGCTTATAGATGAACTAAGTTATAACTTCTACATGAATTAAGTTATATATCTTCTAAATGAACTAGATTATTGCTTCTAATTGAACAAAGTTATAGCTTCTAAATGAACTAGGTTGTATATCTTCTAAATGAACTAAGTTATAGCTTCTAAATGAACTAAGTTATAGCTTCTAAATGAACTAGGTTGTATATCTTCTAAATTAACCAGGTTATAGCTTCTAAATGAACTAAGTTATAACTTCAAAATGTTGGAAAGGCTGATAAGTATGCCATACTTTGATTTTACTCAACAACTCGTCAATCTAGATAAAGATGTTGGTATAACTGAACCACAGTAAATTCAAGACAAAGAAATGGGATCTTTGCTGTACATCAACAACAAAATATCAAGAGACTGTGAATAATGAAAGAAATAATGGTGACAAAATCATAAAATTTCATTCATTTTCACTGTCTACAAATTCAAAAGGGAAGCTCTACCTCAATACCTATAGAAATATTTTAAGAGGAAAATTGCACTACAGGCGTCTTGCTGTAAGTTTATGTTATTTACACTTCAATTTTATTTCATTTCTCTTGTTTTATATTTCAAAAATGGGCTGTAGCTCTGTCTCTATAACAAAAATTATCTGTTTGATTCCTGCAGCAGTAAAAACTATTACATTCTCCTCTCGCCATCAAATCAATAAAAACTCACTTGTGCTTTTAATTCTTGCAGGTTTTGGTGGCAACATTGTCAGGGAATCAGTCCAGAAAGCTGCGACTTGGTATGTTTATGATTTTGCAACTCTTATTGATGAATTAGAAAGAGAAGATTAGTGATAATGTTGAGGTCTCTCTTTGTGTGTTCTCGACGTTTGGAAGATCTCTGTGCCAAGCATCGTGTATGGATCATAATGCAGAACAGTAGTCCAGTGTGCCCGTACTGTTTGATTTTGATGCATTGTTCCTAACTTAGTCACTTAATTACAGTAAAGTGCAGCAAAAGTCTTCCGGTAAGTGGAGTTGTTAGCGACAATATCGTCTGACTAATGTTCAGTTACTGATGAACTTGTACCATGATATGTTCTCAGTCTGAAGCGTGTCTTGGCAGGGTCATACGTTATAACACGTTACCTGTTCCTTGCTTTACTACGGCACATAATGAAGCAGATACTTCCTAATTTAAGATATTTTACATCCACGACGCGTAATGCGTGGTCTTAGTCAAGGGGACCCGCTGTTCTTATTTCTAAAAAAGACTGTGGTAGTTGTGTTCATGGATTAGTATTAGTTTCTGTACTCTTCAGAAAGATGATTCTGCTCTTTATTACTACATAGTGATTCTCATGTACAAGAAAAATCTAGAACTGTAGTATTTGAATAAGTGTTTGTAACTTCATGATAATATATATATATATATATATATATATATATATATATATATATATATATATATATATATATATATATATATTCTTACTGTGGTGTTTATAAAGTGACTGAGAAGTAACTTTGTGACTGCTGTATTTTCAAAAGAAATGTTATGTAAAAGTGACCTTTCATAACTGGCTGTGTGTAATGTAGTAGTTTCGACAGTAATGTTTTGAGACCATGTGATTTTTTTTTTTTTTTTTTTTTTTTTTTTTGCCCATTCGGACATTTTTAGTTATGTACTGTAGTCGATGGCAAAAAATCATTTTAAGCTCTGTAACTTCTTCCAGCCCTTTCGTTGTGAAAGTAGGCTACATTAACAAGCTGTGATTTAGGAAATTGTGTACTGCAATGGTTTACAAACGTTACTTCATGTGACATCCTTGTAGAATATAGTTTTCCCTCTCTTAAAATTTGGGGGAACGAGCGTAGGAGTACTTTGTACAAATATCTCTCAGCATATTTTTTTTTATCTTATCGCAGTTGGGAATACAGTATATACTGCGTATTTTTCTTTCTTTGTTCGTCAGGAATGGGAGAGATTTTATAAAATCTTTTAAAGTCAAAACATTACATTGCAAGATATATTCCTAATGAAAACATTTATACAATTACAAGTGCTCTATACCTATTGACCAAATCATTTCCTTAAGGTAACAGGAAGTGATGTAAGTGGATAACGTTATATTTTCGTAAGTATAGTAGTGTTGTGTGTTTTTTCTTAAGATTAAAAAAGTTGTACCTCTGTGGAATAAAAATCCATTTTCAGAAATAAAACATTGTTGTACCTCCCCATGTTAGTTTAACCAGTCTCTCTATTATACGTAAATGTTGGATGGCTTCCTTAGCACAACCTTTACAATATATTTATCTGGAAAAAAGGTGTAGAAGATATATATTTTTTATATTGCATCAGATGTATTTATTTTTAGGAATCACTAATGAATGAAAAAGTTTTGAACTTCATCTTGCTTTATCAATCTGGCTTTATCATTTACAATGATGTAATACTCTTATACCCTTTTACATCTTGTCTAACAGTGTTCCGAATGGCACGTGATTCTTATTCGTTTAACTTCGAAAGGGTATTTTAGCTCCTCTCAAAAGTATAAATGCTCATAATATTTCAGATTTTTTTTTTTAGGCAGATTCCAGAAAAGCCTTGGAAAAGATAACTTCAACAGCATTTAACTTCTAAACTAGCATCATACGAATAAAAAAAAAAAAAACAGATAAATTTTGTCATTAATAAAACAACTTGAGGACTGCAGTTCTTCTAGATGTCTGGTATTTAGTGACAGAATTTGTTGGTGGTATTCTTTAAAGTGCCACAGACTACCTAATATCATTTGTGATGAACATCAGTAAGATTTTTACTCGAAAATTTTATTGTCATTAAGTCAAATGTGGATTTTTCTGCACCAGTAAGTCTGCAGTGAATATGAAATATTCATTTTGTAATTTAATAAAAATGTACAATTTGTTACTTGTCTTATTAATTCCCGACGCAAATTTATTTTGATGAAAGTGCCTGGGATATATAGGTGGAAACAGAACTTGATTTTTTTATTGATTTTATGAAATTTCGGCTGTCAAGCCAAGCCGTAGGGTACTAGCCATGCACTCAGCGCTTAATAAGAGAGCGAAAAGAGAGAGTTCCTCGTATATTGTCACGGTTATATTAATAATACAAGAATATTTTCTTGATTTCTTGACCACCAGAGAAACGCTATGTGAAACTAAGCTTTTTCTACTGACTGGAACCTGATGGTCGTATTAGGTATAAGCTTGTGAGCAATGGAATTCTTTTGTTAAAGTCTTCTTGTCTTTGCACCGAACAGTTTTAAGGAGGCTGTCATGGAAAGACAGGTGCTACATACCTGATAATCTGTTTGAAAAATGCAGTGATTAAGAACAAATGTTGTTATACTATGCAACTGCAATTGTTATAATGTAGCGATGATAAACTGAGATCATCTAATAAGCCTGATTAAAGTCACATGCGTTTTTTAAAGCTTTCGTAAGCTTCCGTGGTAAAAGAAAAACTCTGGAAGCAACGCTCCTGGGTCTTCCTTTTAGGTATTGCCCATAGAGCTTGTTATATAGGGACTTCAAAATGTCAAGATAGTACTGAATACTATACCAATAATACTAGGGTGGGTAGTATCCTGCTGTTGTTGCAATGCTGAATTTTTTCTTTGTTGGATCTTCTAAGTGTGGTGTTGTTCTTTCTCTAAACACTTAAGTTCCTGAAACCAATAAAAGAATAATATTACGTATTCCAGTAGAGAGGGACTGCTCAGTCAGTGAATGTACCTAATTGTGGTACTAATGATTACTGATATTAGTGTGTCATCCTTGCTAGTACTGAATTGGGTTGAGAGATATTATCTTCCCGTAAGATGGAAACTGCAAAGGTGCGTGGTGACGTTTTTAAGTAAGGCTTCTAGCGGTTTTTGACCAAGTAACACCATTAAGCATGCAGTCCACTTTGACCATGCAATAATTTCTTCATCGCGCATAATACTATATTGGGTAACTAATCGTTGGCCTAGACAGAGTTTGTTTATCTGGGACTCATTTCACTTGCGTTTCCTTACATTTCGACTTCTCGTTTTTCCTATCTGTATTCATGTGTTTACCTATTGATTCTTTTTACTTAGCACACTGAAGGTAATAACGATTCCTACAGAAATGTCTCCTGAAAACTGGTTTTCATTTCACAAGCCCATGGGGAGTCATCTACGAAGTCGTTTTGCTAAAAATTAAATGCTTTCAGCTAATGAAAGATGGAGATAGAAATGTTGGTTGTGGTGGAGGACTCTGATTGGCCAAAACAATTCCTATCCTGGGCCCTGGCATTGGAAGTCAACTCAGTGTGAGTCAGTGACAGTGTAGTTGTAAACACGGTGACTGATGGACCTGTATATAAACAAGAGCTTAATAAATGACGGAAAGGACTCCGGTAAGACCAAGGCATTCCAAATTAGTTTCCAAAACAGTCTTAGGGGTAATCTAGAATATGTCGACGATATGTCCATCGAATGAAGCATTGTAGTTGCGGAATCGGGATTTTTGTAACTTTTTAAAGCCTTTATGTAGACTGTAAAGTCATTCGAAGCTGAAAAGCCACTGTATACTTTTTAAAACATTGACTTCCCACATTCATGTGACCGTTGCAAGGTTCTTGAACGTATTCATGGTTCGAGGTCCGTGACAAAACTTGATCTGAAATCCGGTAAGGGACTGAAGTGGTTAAGAGGCCTGGTGTGGCCATTTTGGCTCTTTTAAACTAAGACGACTTTCTCGATCTCAGGTAAAGTGGCAAGGACCCAACTATCTCGATCTCTTGCACTACAAATTCTCAAAACGACAGTATTATATGTGCAGTTTTAAATAATTATCTCAGAATGAAATAGAATTTTAGTGAAGGAAATCGGATAGCTAGACTTGAGATGATACGGCCCTTAAATTTCACCATCGATGTCTTATAATCCTTGGAAAATCAGTGTTTTTAGATTTGTTGTCTATATTTGGGTTACACTGGTGATCTCTGGCCAAGTACGTAGGCCTACTTGCTGAGACAACATCTCGAATTCGTGACTGAATTCGTCTGTTCTTCCATAATTAATTTAACAGTTACTTGAGTACCTGCTGAACAAACATCACGAATTTGCAGCATATTGTTTGAATCAGGGGAACAACCGTGATCACAGGATAATTGCTTAGGCCTTCTAAATGTCAGACGCGGGCTTAGAGTGAGGCCCAACTTTCATATCTCAAATCATTTAAAGGTACTATAGGCATTAATCCAGGCTCGGGACAGTTTTTAACTGAGTAATCAGAGGTTCTTGTATAGATATAGTGTCGTTTGTTAAACATGGTCATCAAAAGCACAAAAGGACGCATAGGCATATATATTGTATCGACTTTTGCACCAATTTCTCGGTGGGTAGGAGCCATGGATGGGAAGCGATGGGTGTGGGAAATTTTACACATGCACGCGCGCGCGAGCGCACATTAATTTTTTTTTTATTCGTATAGCTCTGTATCTTTTATCAGAAATGACGACAAAGCTTTCCAATTGGTCTTTTCGACAACCGTTTGCAAGTTTGACAGCTCGAAGCATCTGCCACGCCCACCTGTTGTTTCATTAACGGGAATTTGAAGGAAAAAAATCAGATCCCTTCAATTCTAGCAGAGATTAGGTTAGGATTTCTCTCTCTCTCTCTCTCTCTCTCTCTCTCTCTCTCTCTCTCTCTCTCTCTCTCTCTCTCTCTCTCTCTCTCTCATAGGTAGAACCCCAGGGAAAAATTCAAAAGACACTTTATTGTTTGTCAAATTTGAAACTGTTTTGGACAATCTATGGTCATGTGTATATTTGTTTCATTTTATTTGCCCATATATTATATATAAAAAAAAAACTCTGACGCTAATTAACCTAAGTCCAGCTGCCAACGAAGTTCACCGCCTTAGTTTCGTAGTGACTTGACAGGTAACCGGAAGTGCGATTTACGGATTACGGGTCGGGCAGGTGAGTGAATCACCAGTCATGCTCGAGAATAGGTGGACTTATTAAGCGTTTAATGACTGTAGCAGGTAGTCCTTTGAAGGTTTCAAATTCCATGTATATGGTGTAATTATTTACATGGTAAGAGTTTCTGGGTAGCAAAGGCATTTTGTTTGATATATAGTATTTATTCCCTTTCGTACTGGTAGAGTTAGTTACAGGTGTTCAAATAGTGAGATTTAAAGTCACGTAAACTACTGGTTATCAGCGACATTGCCGTGTGATCGTTACTAAAGATACTCAAGACAAATAAAGGTGAATGTAACTTTTAAATAAGTACGTGTTTTCAAATGTAACTTTTAAATGTGTTATCATTGCCGTGGATTAGGGAATTAAATACGACGAATTTGTTATTGCTCGAAGTCCCATTTACCGGGAAAATTTACAATAGATTATGACTGGGGACAAATCGAAAGTAATGCCTGCTGTTGAGATTGACGGTATATATGTAAATTACGGGGTTTTAAGCATCATTACATTAACTCGTAGTCCGTGTAGGCCTAAAGAGTTGGGTACTACCTGAGGACGTGGGAAAATGAAAGAAATTTTGTTAATCCACGGTTACGAGCAAGTCAGGAGTAGCGACAATATTACTTAGCGAAATTGTGTTGCAAATTTCTGTTTTTTTTCCAAAATTTTAGCCTATTCCGTGACTTCGCACTTTTAATATTTAGTAAAAATTTTATCGTATTGAATCAGTTGCTTACAGGGAATATTCTGCGACTTAACTCTAAATGGAGTTTGAACCCATACTGCAAGTGTGGCTGTGTCCAGGTAATGAAAGATATTTGTGGAAATCCGTCATTACACTCATGCATTTAGGCTAAAGCCATCCGAGGTAAACTGAATAAATAATTTCCGTCTGGAATGACGTGATTAATCGACTGAATCTTATACGTACCTTTGCTGTGATTTATTTCGCGGCAGTTCAGAATTACACTACTATGTTCCTTGTCCCATTAAGATTTTGCATATAGTTTTTGGTAATGAACATTGAGTTATCTTTTGCGGTTATTGCTGCAGTAAAACATTTATCAAGAAAAATATTGCATGGTTAAAAAGGAATATTCGTTGCTTATGTTGATAGTATATATGTAAATGTTTTTAAGTTTAAATATTTATCTTGTTATACTGGTAAATCTAGTGGTGTTGTACACTGAAGAATATATGACATTAAAACGTGTCTTTGTTAGTCTTGGTTACGTGCAAGTCTGGTAAGTAATAAGACTATGGCACTCCACAGGAGGGTGTTCCCATTTGAGAATCGTGTTACTCTTTTTACTAGAATTGTTGTTATTTTAAGGAAATAAATTTGTTGTGCATAGTTAGTGAGTTAAAATGATTATTTTTGACAAGCGTTAAATATGAGTGAACCTCACTCTACTAGTCAAAGTTTATTTTATCGTGCTGCATTTCGCAACAGAATCCAGCTGGAATTTTAGCCTCAGCTGACTGCTTGTAAGGCATTCAGTGGACTTGACTGCATAAGTTTCAAGATTTTTGTATGAAAGAGGTTTTGTAATTGTCTGTGCATAGGGTCTAGTAATACAAAGGTTTATAAACTTCTTAGGACATTCCTAAAAGTGAGAGTCTTAAGCCTGTCTGTTCGAAAGCTCACAGGTCAGAGGAGTAATATGGCCATTGTTCACTAAACCCTACTGAAAGGGTTCCAGCAATATTTGGACACGCCGAGATATACCTTCCCTCTCATTACGTCTCAAAATAAGTTCTCAAAATGCTGATATAAGTTAGTGACTTTATCGCAGATAATGCGTAAATGCAGTCGTTAATAGCAGACTGTTACTTGAATTCTTTATATTATAACTTGAATTCCTTATTGAACGCTGATTTTTGCAAAATTTAGTTAATTTGTTTACTGATGAGGAACTGTACTTCGAACACAGTAACTGTAGTGTGTTGTTTGAGCTTTACCCGTTGTTACCTGTGGGATTCCTCATCTGTCAACATATGATGACAGATAACTTACCCACGCATTCATTTGTCACATACTCGTGCATGCAACCATTCGAAGACTCATAAGGTGTACTCTAGAATGGTGACTTATTCTACACTATCTCAACACTCAGACAACAAGTAGTAGTGATCGATAGAGTCAGAATTTTTGCAGACGTAGCATGCAATTATAATTCAAGATCCTAAGCTATGGGCCATGTTGAAATATCTCCCAGGTTGTTCATTTTCTGCTGGAAGGAACATTACGATTATTTTGACTAGAATGAGAATGTATGTCTACTAAAGTGTATAATGAATGCCATAAACCGGGAACATACAGATGCAGAAGACATTCAATTCAGGTTTATAGAGTAACTCTCTCGTGTATTTTTTATTTATTTAAAACCCCAAAGTACTGCTAAGGACAGAAGGTATTGAGGTATCACAGTACTCGATTGTATTACGGGAGTAAGTCTAGTTATTAGTACAGGTATTATTTTAGTAAAGGCAAAGCATATAGGTGGTGGAATTCACGGCAAAGGATAGTTGGCATCTACATAATGCAATATTTTTTATAAAACGCAGGTATTTTTAACGAAGTGCTTGGACATGTTCTGCTCAGTTTAAGTATATATACCAAACCTGAATCAAAGTGATATCCTTTAGGGGGTTATTAGAAGGTTAATAAGTCACATTACAGTACTACTGTAGGTTTCACGAGTTGTGAGGTGGTAAAGTTCTTGAAACTTAAATTGATTTATAGCATGGATCATAATAACCGTAAAAGTGTTTTCCACTTTCAAATGATTGGGCTAACGTTAAATACCTTTGTTCTCTAAGAAATTAGTCAAATGTGGATTGAAATATATAAGAATTAGTTATATTGCAACTCATTTTGTGTAAGGCTTAAGTTAGATGGGACATTCAGGTTTGATCAAAAGCTTTCCAGCGTTCATTCGTTGGGCCAGCATCCATTTCTATATTATTGACAAATATATGTCGAATGATGATGAACTCGTATAGCATGCGAAGAGAGGGGAAACTGTCTTTGGCTGCCAAGCAAAAAGAGGTACCTTAAGAAAATGTCTGCGATTTATCGAGATTATTTTTATCATTAACGTAGGCTTGCCATATGCATGGGAAATGTTATACACAATTTCGTTTCATTATATGAAGTAAGTCGAAATGAACGCTGCTAGATCTTGACGCACTGGGTTTTAAAAGTACCTTATGAAAGCATTTTAAGGAGGAAATGGCACGTTTATCATCATTCTTTTAGAATAGGTCAGTAATTGCGTTTGATATCATAAACTGGTACCAGATTAAATAAATAGTTGGCCTGGGCTTTATTCAGTGTATATGTAAACAACTTATTTAAACATTTTTGATGCTTTTTTACACGACACTAGTCATGTGTTATGAAGAGACCAATTTAGTGGGTATTCTAGCCCCAAAGCTACTGAGCTTCAGGAATTATGTGGTACAATTCTTTTGCAATTTTATTTGTATCAAATAATTTCCCTGATAAGTGAATGATGTAGGTTTTTTTCACGGACAAGGTTTCAGTTCAGGGTGTACGACTTTTTCGATTCAAGTTTCAGTACATCCATAAAGACAATTCGATACAACTCACGGGGGCGGGGGCCCGTTGACAAGGTCCGTCAAGTCATTAGGTTACTGAGTGGAGCAGGAAAAAAAATACCAGTTTGATTTTGTTGACATCTTCGTAACAAAGTACTTCTCTTCTTTTTTATAAACACAAATCCAGATATAGCATTTAATAAATCGGAAAATCAGTCCTTTGACACAGAGAATTAAGAAAACTCTTTCAATCGATCGAAATTTGCTTTGTGTACTATTCTTGTAAGTGTGTTCGTTTTGACATAGGCGTTAAATGGAGCAACATTCGCCTCCGGAGTAAACATTGTTAATCGTAAATTTTTTGGAACCATTTGGCCAAGCGTCTTGAGTACTTTTTTTGTAGTACTGTAAATTACTATCGCAGAATCTGTAAATTAATTACAAACTTGGAAATTTAGACTTGTGAAATCAATATGGTGTATTAAGGTAGTTATCATATTGGAATGACGAAATCATTAAAAGTAATAAAAGTAAAAGATAACTACATTAACAAATAATTTAAGAGTTGTCAAACGTACTAGATAATAGTACGATCTAGTCGTAAGAAATAACGGGTTTTACATGTTCCAGTTGATTGCATATGAATATAACGATAATACAATTTTTTTTTTAACGTGAATATTTGAACAAATCAGCTTTAGCGCTGAAGCTGTTTCTGTGCTAATTTATGAAAGGGGAGAATTTTAATCTTTAATCGATTGCAGAAAATTACTTGCATTAAAGAGAAATCAGATGCAGTTTAGAAACTACAAGTAGCTTTCCATGTAGGAATTGTATCGAATAAACTGCCAACTTAGGATGGCTTAAGGTGCGTTATCCACCATGAGACTATTTTGAACAACTTCGAGATGCCCTTGAGTTGAGCTGCACGCAGTGGCGTAGCTGGCATTCCATCAGTGTGGGGGCCTCGGTGGGGCCATGATATTTTTTTTTGGGGGACCAAAGAAAATTACACAACTAATGTACCAATTCTGTAATTAGTAAAATATACTATTCTCGAATGTAGGCCTATATATCCATGTGAATTAAGGAAAATAATAGTATTAATAATTGATAAACCTGTATTTGAAATGATAGAGCTCAATTTTCAATTAATTTTCAACTCTTACTATATGCAAATGTATCAAATACTGTAATGTAAATTTCCTCACAACCTTATATTCAACACTAGCCTAATTTCCATTATCAAGTTTTAATTTCCAACTGTAGTACAATATCCTTATCATGTAAATATATCAAAATAGGGCATATCATCAATAACACAAAAGACTTATGACCAGCCAAAATCTCTTCAAAATTTCAAGCTATCCCATTCCCTCTTCTTCACCTCCTCGTCCCGGAAATTAACTCTAAGCAGCAGTGCAAACTGTATCGCACCTATTCAAAACTGTAACAATAGTTTCAGTCACTTTATACGTAAGTTGATAACATTAAGTTGGATCAAAATATCATGAACAAACATGTAATTTGTGTTAAAAAAAAAACTATAACTATAATTCTGCTTTTGACCACCAAAGGGTTAAAGTTTAGCAACAAAGGGAATATCAACTCAGGGGCCCAGGGCCCACCCGTGACCGCCCCCCCCCCAACCCCGATAGCGACGCCACTTGCCTGCACACTTTTAAAAGTAAGTGATTATATAAGACAGGTATTGATGCTTTATAAGGGATTGTACATGGCAATGATGGTATCATCAGAAAAGTTTTGTTACAACCCGATGTGCTCTGGGAAGACCTTGCTTAAAGCCTTGGACAAATTTATTGTAGAATACAAGGATTTCTTTAAGTTTCTGATTTAATGTTTTCTTTCTAGCCTGATAATTCAAAGAGAACGGGTCGCAAGGAGGAACTGCAAGATTTTGTACCTGAGTATAGACAGCCCAAATTGTCACCTAGATCCACCTCCTGTGTAAAGGTAAGGCATTAACAGAAACAGAAATGTTTGACCGACTGTCTTTCACAGATTATATAATAAATTTTAAATCTGGGGCAACGTTTAAAATCTTTGTTTTCCAAGCACGTCAATTTAAAATTGCAAACTGTGCTGCACAATGGATCACACACTTTAAAAGTCAGTAATGTTGCTTTGAGAAGTATTTGGAACTTGGTCATGTGCTGTAGTTTGTATTAAAGTATACTGGTAAAGCATCTTCGTAAAAATCTTGAAAACAAGTAAAGCATTAAGAACTAAATGGTTTTAACACGAAAATAATGACGTTCGTAAAATCAAATGCAGAGAGTAGTGTTTATAAACTTAGCATAAACGTTAAGTAATATTTTGCTCAGGGAGCAAGTTTGCAACTGAAGGATCCTGTGAAGCCTGTTTGAGCTCTGTAGAGGAGAATGTGGTCTACGAAACCGAGAAGATTCTTTTTTGAAGTATCGTGATGATATGTAGGATAATATTTTGGTAATTTTCGTAGATATTTGATTCGTGTTCAGATGCTATAAAATTATAGGTTTTTACTTTTATGTAAATATGAGTATTCTTAATGTGTTTGTGGTCTTGGGGATTGGGAGGGGTTTTGTAAAAGTGAGGAAAGCTTGGCAGGTGAGAGGGGCAAGAGCATGGCGGTTTGGTAGAGAGGTTGTGGTTGTGATTGTGGGACGTCCCAGTCTGTTGTTTCGAAGGTTGTTCTCTTAAGCTGGCCATACGCGTACGTGACTGGCATCGGGTTTGTCCTGCCGGGACTAGCGCGCGCTCCAGCCTGCTTGCAGATGATTTGCTCTACGCATATTTTGAGAGGGCAGGTGAATATGCAGTGGCCGTGCTCCTGTCACTCCTGTTATGTCCTGATAGTGAGTTTCCACCCTTTGATTTAGATCGTGTTAAATCACGGCACCAAGTAAAAGGAAGATTAGTGCAATAATGACGAATACGAACATGAATTTTGCAAGAAAAAACGTAAAGTATGGGTGAAGTCATGGCTGAGAAAGGAAATTATTTAAGAATGACTGATGATGCCTTCGGAGACTTTTTATTCTATTAAACTCCTTTATACTACTGTATATTTCATCTCTTTTCTAGTACTCAATGACATTTTATTGTACTGTATTTCGGTTGCTTTTGTTAGCGTACAGTATAGCGAGATATTTCAAATATATATCAAACTGGAGGCAAATACAGATGTACAGATATGCGCAATGAGCCTCAAACGGACACATGTTTGTATCATTGAACAAATTTTATAGGAACTAAATTTTATATTGAAAAAAAGAACAGTGGTTTTATTTTTATCCACCAGCCTAGGTCTTCATAAAAAAATTAAAATAATTCAAAATACGCTTTTATTAAAATGCATAAAAAGTAAAAAAATAATTTTTTGAGATACACCAGGATTTTCTTACATGTAATCATGTTCACAAAAATAAAAGCATGGACCCCAAACATGGGAGGAAATGCTACAAGAAATAAAAAACATATATATTTCTTTTCTTATAGCATTTCCTTCCAGGTTTAGCGCCCATGCTTTTATCTTTGTTAGACATGATTAATTGTAAGAAAATCCTGGTGTGTCTCAAGAAAATTTTTGCTTTATAGGCCTAGTGCTTTTTAATAAAAGTATGTTTAAAATTTTTTTTTATTTTATACTTTTTAGTTTTGACAGAAATTGTAACGATGTATGATTGCAGTTAACAAAACTGATAGTCTATCCGTTTACGGGGGAAGGGAGGGAAGAGGAAGGGGGAGGGGGAGCTGGAAGGTGAGGGAAAGAGGAAATGGGAGGGAAAGGAGAGGGGGATGGAAGGGGGAGGGAGAGGGAAGATGGAAGGAGAGGGGGATAGGAGGGGAGGAAAATGGGAAGGGGTGGAGGAGGAAGGGATAGGGGAAGTGGGAGGTGAGGGAAAGGGGAGGGGGACAGCTAAATTAACACTTGGTGTGCTCTGGAAGGGAAGGGGAGTGAAGGTTGAAGTGGAGGGAGATGGAAACAACAGGAAGGTGAGGAGCAGGACACAGCTAAATTAACACTTGATCATGTGCTTGGGGAGGGGAAGGGGATGGAAGAGTGGGGAGGAGGAGGGCACAGCTAAATTAACACTTGATCGTGTGTTTGAGGAGGAGGAGGGAATGGAAGAGGGAGGAGGAGGACACAGCTTAATTAACACTTGATAGTAAGGTATGCTCAGGAAGGGGGAGAGGGGTGGAAGGGGAGGGGGAGGACACAGTTAAATTACTTGATCGTGTGCTTGGGAAGGGGGATGGCTGGGGAAGGGGATGGAAGAGGAAAGGGGAGGGAAGAGGAAGGCCCAGCTAAATTAACACTTGATCATGTGCTAGGGGAGGGTGAGGGGAGGGCACAGCTAAATTAACACTTGATCGTGTGCTTTGGAAAGGAGAGGGGAGATGAAAATTTCAAGTCCATCAGACGAAGGGAACAGATCGAAAATTGAGTTACAAGATTTGACCCAAACAGGCAGGCAGACAGACAGACGCAGAAGTCAAGTTAAATAAAAGCATGTAAAAAGGAGTTGGCCTGTGCAAGACGCACCAGTCATTTCAACATGTTGAAAGGATGACGGGACAGGCCAGTCTCGGCAGGACTGGTATCAATAGCCTCCATACACGTTAAAGACTGACCGGTTCGTGCCAGTCGCTATGAAATCAGCGTGCCAGTCGCGTACGTGCATGGCCAGCTTTAGAGTTGTAAGTTTGCTTTGGAATTAGTGCCATGTACTGAAGTCTAATAAGGTGAGTTTTTGGTTATACATTTTTTTTTTATTTTTATCTACAAGCTATCTGAACAGTTTTGGCAAAGATGGCAACGAAAATCTCAAATGACATGATTAAGCCCTTTAGGGCAAAAGAGACATAATTGCTTGGTTAAAAAAGGTAAAATTTGTCGCTAGGATTCAGAAAGTGAATGATGTGACTGCATTTACTCCATTGTTTTTGGAAAGTGATGCATTGGCTTTGTATGTGGAAATGAAAGATGACCAAAGTGATAGTGAAAAGACTGAAGAATTACTGAAGGTAGCCTTTTCAGATGGAGCTTTTGTAGCAGTTGGGAAATTAACTAATTCAAGGTGGGCAGGGGAGCAGGTAGATGTTTCTATAAATGAATTAAGAAGGTTGGTAGGGTTACCTGGGTTTAAGGGGATGGGTTGGAGCACAGTGAGATTATCATTTGTTAATGGTCATGTCAGTGCATCATTACAGCAGCTACCAGGATTACAGGGAATGTCAATGAGTGAAATTACTAATAGAGTGAGAATATTGACTGATAATACATTCATTGATGTTGCTGCTGTGAGTACATCTAGGTCCAAGTCTGTTGAGAGTAAAGCAATAGTTGTGGGGAGGGGCAAATGAGTTCAGTAGTGGAGGCCGACATATGCTGCGTTATTGTAAAGCCAAATACCAGTTGTGTGCTTCCGGTGTAATAAGGTGGGTCATATTTCAACTCAATGTGATTCGGGAAACAAGAAAAGTGGGGACTGGTGTGCCAACTGCTTCCCCCCTCAGAGGTGTAAGGGTGCCCCATTTGAGGTCATCATTTGTTAATTTGGAGGTGAATGGGTATTCTGTGGTGGGCCCCATTTGAGGTTACCATTTGTTAATTTGGAGGTGAATGGGTATTCTGCGGTGGGCGTGGTGGACACAGATTGTTCTACTACAGTTCTTGGTTCATATTTAGTGGATAAGGTTAGTGGAGGAAGGGTCATAACTGCCTTTGATTGGGGAAATTGAGGATGGAGTCTTGCCTTTAATGGCTGTTGAGCAACCAACTAAAAATAAAGTTAGACCAGTGTTGGACTTAAGAGAGCTGAACAAGTTTGTAGATTGTCATACTGGGGATGACGCTATTGATGTGTGTGGTGAGATCTTAAGGGAATGGCGCAGAATGCAAGATAACGTAGCAATTGTAGATTTGCAGTCAGCATATCTGAAAATTAGAGTGCCCAGGAAGCTGTGGTGTTATCAACTTGTAAATTATAAAGGGCGGACATACTGTTACTGTTTAATAAGGTTGGGATTTGGGTTGAATTCTGCTCCTCGAATTATGGGAAAATTTTTTAAAAACTGCTCTGGGGAGGAGTAAGGATATAGAAGACTCTACAAGTTCTTACATCAATGACATTTTGTTTTACGAAACACAGGTGCCAACTTCTGAGTTGGTCACTTACTTAAAACCAAATGGATTGACTGATAAACCACCAGAGACTTTGGCTAGGAGTGCTACTTTGGGTCTTAAGATAAATGAGAAAGATGGTGTTCAGTATTTTGCAAGAGGTACCATCCCAATGATTTTGGACGAGATATCAAGACGAGAGTTGTTTTCAATTTGTGGAAAATTGGTGGGCCACCGCCTCATTGCCAGTTGGCTACAAGTAGCTTGTGGCTATGTGAAGAGACAAGCAGGTGTTGGGTCATGGGATGGTAATGTAGACGCTGATGTGTTGATGCTCAAATAGGTTGTCCGGGCAGTAAACGAAGATGATCCAGTGCAACAGCAGTGGCATGTTTCTCAGTCTGTGGATGGGGTTCTTTGGTGCGATTAAGACTGATTCTGCCACTGTTCTCAAATGGATGAAATCTGTTATCACAGAGGATAAGAGGGTGCGTACAAAGGGAGTTGGAGATGATAATAAAATGATTGGGTATTGTGGGGGAACTTCTTGATGAATTTGGTTTAGAACTGAGGATGACACTGGTAGTAACTACGGTGAAGAACAAGGCTGATAAATTGACCTGGGTTAAAAAGAGTTGGTTTTTGAATGAAGTGAAGAACCAGGTGAGTAGTGAGATGTGTTGCATGAACACTACTGATTTGAGAGAGGAGCACAACAGACATCATATGGGTGTAGATAAGACTACGTTTTTAGCACAGACTAGACTCCAAAGCTGATAAATAAATGGTGAAACATGTTGTGAAAAGCTGTTTGCAGTGTCAGTCAATTGGTCCTGGTCCATTGGTGCACAAGGCAGGTAGTGTGAGCATGGACAGAGATTGGAAGAGACTTGCCATAGATGTCGCACATTATAGGAATGTACCATATTTGTCAATAATTGGCTGTGGTCCTAGCAGATTTGCGGTGTGGAGAGATATGAAGAGAGGGGGTGGAGAGGAAGCAGCAGATATATTGAATATGTGGATGTGATTCTTATGGATAATAGTAATGTTCAGATCGGAAGTCATCTGTGATTCTTATGGATAATAGTAGTGTTCAGATCGGAAGTCCTAAAGATGATGTTGGATGGGTGGAATATTCAGAGATATTTTCGCAACACCTATTGCACAAATGGGAATGTATTGCACAGAGGCACCACAGAACTATTAAAACTATCTCTGACAGGGGAGAAATAAGTCCATTAGAACTGTCTTCTGGTATAATATGACACCCAGGAAAGGGTTAGATGAGAGTACTGTAGTGTTCCACCAAAGGGCTATCTACAAACATGAATGGAGACACCCGGCAAAAGTGCCAGTTATTGTTACTGAGGACATTGCTCCTGTTCAGGTGGGAGAAGAAGTGTGGGTCAAGCCTCCCCAAGCGCTCTGCACTACTCAGTGGAAGAAGGGGATCATAACTGGAGTTAACTCTAAAAATAGCGTCTGTGGATGGTATGCCACGTCGTGTGTTAGCCTTACGTGGGATTGAGCTGTCAAGTTCCTCAGTGAAATCTAGTGAGGAGGAGGTGAATGAAGAAAGGATTGATGATAACAGGAGATATCCCAGGAGAAAAAACTCCAACCTGGATGAAGGACTATGAGTTGGAGTACCTGGAGGAGGAACTTTGAATTGGAGTAGATTTCTGCTAATAGTACGGTATGTATATTGTTATTCTTGTGTGCTTGTTTTTGTGTTTCGTTGATGTTGTAGTTGTTTCACTGTAACAGATAAGAAAAATTTTTGTTTTTAGTTTTTGATCTTAAGATCATGGGGGCATTTGGTCATGGGGATTGGGAGGGGGTTTGTAAAGGTGAGGAAAGGATGGCTGGCAAGAGGGGAGAGAGCATGGCGGTTTGGTAGAGAGAGGTTGTGGTTGTGAGAAGTCTCAGTCTGTTGTTTCGAGGGTTGTTCTTGTAGGGTTTTAAGTTTTCTTTGGAATTAGTGCCCTGTACTGAAGTCTTAATAAGGAGAGTTTTTGGTTATACATTTTTTGTATTATTTTAATCTAGTGTTGCACTGAAATCTCAGTACAGTGCATGGCTAGATTTCATTTGTGTAATCAAATGTTAAGTGAGCTAGTTTAATGGTATATATTTTACTACAAAATGTGAGCAAAATAATGTCAATAGAAAAGTTTGTCTTTCAACTTATAATAACCATCATTGATATATGTGAGAATCTGTGCTAGTTTTGATTTGTTGAATGAAGTTAATACTCAGTGTTTACTAGATTTTTATGATTCTAACAATTATTCTTTGTTTAATCTCCAATGGGCAAAATTGTAATATGGTAAAGTAATATCCAATATGCAAACCAGGTAGCTTCATACACAGCTGATGACTGACTTTCCCAGATGGGGGATAATTCTAGACCTTTTTTCTCCAAATTCAAAGTTTGCCAGAAAAATTCTATGCACTGATTCGTTTTTATTTACAAAACAATGATGGCAGTGCCATCAGTGCACTTCACCCGGTGTAGTGTCGGCAATATAGTACTTGCAACCCCATTCATTCCTTTTACTCTTTGCCAAAGGTTGGATTTGTCAGTCAGATCCGAAGGCCACTCGGCCAGTACAGTACACACATTATTTGTTCTAATTGATAAAGGAATGGCGTTATTTCAAATCCAAGATAAGAAAGACATTAAATAAAGGAAAGTCTCATAATAATCACTGGAATTTTTCCATTCACTTAAATGGCAAGATACAATACAAAAGAAAAAGAGAGATTGCGTGTTTGTTAAGCGAGGTTTGATATTCTATAACAAGATGTAGTTACATTATTATTTTTTTTTTATTAAAAATATATTGATAATTCAAAAATCTTCATAAAGATCTGTAAATTTTTGCCATTAACTTTATTTTATTACGTAGATTATTATGTGAAATGACAAATGGTAATCACTACCCTCACTGCTTACATCTTAATATCATCTTCATATTAAGTAAACATTGTTATTTTCAGCTGAGACTAAAACCAGATCATGGATATTTTTATATAAAAGATGTAATACAATGCAGGTAAATAACAAACACTTACCATTGTCTGTCATGAAGCAACACTACTGAACAAACAGGCTCTGTAATCGTAATAGCTGAAATTCAATAGAACTTTGATTATTTTTTTGTTGTCTATATAAAAATAAACAAGCTTTAAAACAGAGCAACAGAAAAGCTGCATAAATTCCTTCCCTCGGACGTGTAATTATAGTAACTCTTCTACTGCTCTGTTCATCATCCACCCTTGAGATATGCGTGTCTCTCTCAAAAAAAATAGTTTATTCCGATACGTATGAAGTGGTCCCTGTATTAATATATTCATAAATACTGGTTTTGTGCCAGGAATTTTTATTTAATTTATCCATTGCACTCTCTCTCTCTATATATATATTGTTTGTGTATCTTTTGAAGTGAAGTTGCTACCCTTTGCAATGTGCTTTGCGATGGAGTATCTTTTTATTATAGATTCATTACTAATTTTTCCTTTCATGATCAGATATTTTCTTAAACCAATAGCTTATTTTTTTCTAAATATTTAAACTATTCAATATATGGTCATAAGTTCTTCACTTCTTGTCTATTACTCAGTAAATCAAATTAAATACTGTATACCTAAATGCTGCATTTTTCTGATACTATACAAGCAATTATTCATTTAAAATATGTTGAGGAATTTTGACATTTTTATATGTCTTGTTTCACACACATTTGCAATATTTAGATTTTAAACTGTCAAATTGAATCTGTAGGCATTGTTTGCATTCACTTATATGAGGAAAATTCCAACTGATATTAATAAAGTTCATTTTCAGAAAAACCAATGAAAACGTTTGGTTCAAAGATTAAATAAGTGTCTCAATTCTGAAATGGCTTTGACAATCCTTTCCCCTCCCTCCTGACTTTCTTACCAGATACTGCAATCTCTCCTAACCCTCCCACATTCCAGTCCTGCAGTTTGTATCTCTTTCCTATTGAGTTCTGCCATTGGCAATATCCCTCCCTCATTGCTTTGATAATCCTCGAATTCACACATTTGGTCCAGAAAAGTTTCTTCTATTTCTTCTCTTCTCTTATCAGTTCATTTATTTGATCATTCTTCATTTAACCTTTATTTTTCTTTTTATCAAATCCATTTACTATATGAACAAACGCCTTCCTCAGGTCAGCTCCAAGACCAGACAAAAGTGCAGGGTTGAGTATAGTCTAGTGCCAATGCCTTCCACAGAAGCATTAATGAAATTTGCAGATTGTATTGAGGGATGGCATATGGTGTTTGCAGTCAATGTGTATACGAATGTATTTGACTGAATGAAAGTAACTTCAATATTTCAATATCTAACAGTTCTCATTAAATGTACTTATGCAAGAGAGAACTTTCACTTTGTCTTTATTTCGTTAGCAAAATATTTTACTTAAGTCGTCGAAATCTGTAGAGTGAAATTAATATAAGGAAATATTTTACCTCAATACATGATAACCACAGTTGTTGCAAAGGTAGATTACATAGACAAATCAATCAACTTGATTGGCTGTTCTGTTTACTTTTCTTACACAAGATTCGGAGTAAAATAATACTTTATGTAGTAGCAAGAGCCATCCTTTCTTGAGAGACTAAGAATTTAATGCCTTTTAATTCAATCTAAACTACTCTTTTCCATCTGACCCTTCTCATCTAAACCATGTGAAAATGAGAGATTTATTTTCCACCCCCCCCCAAAACTTTGATTTAGCCAGGTGATAAGATGTCTGCATTATCATGTCTATGATGAATTGAGTCTGCAGGTCTCACATAGCGTCTTCAGTAGAGTGGGACACTACTAAAAAAGAAACACATACTGTAGTAAACACCCAGCAAACTTGGCTATTCCACCAAAGGCCACAAGCATAGCTTACACTCATGTTTTTTTTTAACCTAAACATGGCTAAGTTTTCAAGGGAAGAAACTTTCCTTCGATCCAGCTTTTGGAAAATAGTGTTCCTGGGTACAATATTCCTAAAAGGAAAGAAGTACTGTACTTGGGTATATCGTTTCACACACTTGCTGCATTATTTGTCGAGGATTTTTCTTTCCTTCAAATACTACAGAAGTAAAATCCTTCTGTTAGGATTAAATTTAATCAACACTAATAATAACGAATATCTTGTTTCTCAGGTCTCTGGGCTTTCTGCATGACTGGTCACATCTGGTGCATGAGAAGGCAGTTGGAAGTTTCAATTTTCCTATGAAAATATCAACATATAGCCAGTTATTGCTGAATGGTAAGGAAGTGTGTATAATTTTTTTTTTTTACCTAAATAATGGTTAAGAAGCATATGGCTTATGTGCAATGTATCAGATGATAGCCATGTACATACAAAAATGGTCAATTTGTTGTTCTTTAATATAGTTTTTAGTAAAATGGATGATGATCTGTCCATCATTAGTTTAGGGACTGCAAATCACCCATGGGTTGAACATTCCAGATAAATATAGGTTTACTCCAAAGGTTTCCTGAATAAAAAATATGAGATTGAATATTTGATAAATCCAAAGTGTTATAGCTCTTCTGATTTATTGGTCTATTACTAATTTGGAAATAATGAATGCAATAACCAGTTTTCTTAGAAACTTGAAAGGTCTGTGTTCCTCTCATGCACAGTTTGTAGGTCTGAGTTTGTTTCTGAGCTTTTTGTAACAACTGTCATTTAAAGTAGCAAGTTTCTGCGTAACAGTACGATAATTGTGTTATGAATAATGCGTATTAAGGCTTTTGATAAGTGTCCTCAACCTCATCCAAATTTTTTTACAACAGTGCATTTTGCACAAGATGTTGCTCCTTACTAATGAAATTCCAGGCTGTCTTTTCTAGCATTAAATTTAGTTGCACAAGATGTTGCTCCTTACTAATGAAATTCCAGGCTGTCTTTTCTAGCATTAAATTTAGTTATTTAGTCTGGCACTAAGTACATTATACTGGGATTTTTCCAATTTTAGTCAGTGTTCATTTATATATCATACCACTAAACTAGACTCAAGAACGAGAGTCAGAGCATTACTTTCTGCAACAACCTCAGGGCCCAGAAGGCAACACTAAAGGGTTAGGACTACAAGCTACAGGGTTACTAATGAGAAATCCCTGACCGACCGTCCACAGAAACACTCTGGAGGAAGACCTCCTCATCCTATCACGCTCCAACTTACGCATATAGGATTCGTACTTCTTCCATTCTCCCTCAGATAATCCCTCACATTCATTACATCGATTGTCCACAGAACATTCCATACCTCTACATTTCATACATAAGGTGTGAGGGTCTACCGAAGCCTTCGATAGCCTCACCTTACAACCACCCAAGCTACAAACACGATAGCTAGAGGAAGACATTATATAAAAAAGAAAAGTCAAAGGCAAAATTCAAAAACGGTCCAGAAAAGCGTATGCCAAGCCACAGATCAAAGTCGATACCAAAAACAACCAAAATACTCAAGTGACAAAATATTGAAATCCAAAAAGCGGAGGAACTGACAACAGGTGTTGACAGTCCGCGACAGAAAACAGTGTTTAATGTTAGGTATGTTGGAGAATTATATCTTGATCAACTCATTAAGGAAAGCGTCAAGCTATATTATTTCATATTCAATTAAGTTTGCTTTCTACAGAGATTTTTCCTTTGCAGGCTCATTACTACGTTGACACGATGATGCATCATTTGGCTGCCTTAGGGGGTTGAACATCTTCTACGTATCTTGTACCTGTTGAGTTCACAGTAGCATGCTCCTGATTCGCAACAACACAAGGATGTGTACATGACATGGCAGTGCTGGGAGTACACCCAAAATATTAGTCAAACTGCAGTCAAGTCTTGATCTTAGGAATCCAGGTGATAAAGCAGTTCACCACACAACCAGTGCCAAAGAACTTCCACTGCCTTGCCCACTGAATACACCCTACCCCTCTGGATACCAAGAAAAGCAAATACCACAAGAGTAGCTGAGTTTTGGCATCATGGGTTGTGCCCCTCCACTGCTGTAAGGCAACTTATCACAATTATTGGCTGGTAAGCTAGTGCTGAGAATATACAGAACAGAGACCCACACAGCTTCAGTCTCTCATAATAGTCCTATAGGATGGCCACTCTTCCCGGCAAGGATCTCACCACATGTGATGAGCTTAGCAAACATCCAGTCATTGACAATGGGTAGGTAAATGGTAAGAGTAACTAGGATTCAGGCCTCTTACTTGTTTCCCTAGCCATAATAATGGCTTGCCAACTTTGCTAATTGCCAGATGCCACATTGGGTTTTACTGTTGCATTGCACAGAGATTATACAAAAAACTGTATTTTTATATTTTTATATTTTACTCTTTAACTGTTAAAATTGCAGTTTCCTTGATGTTTTACATACGCATTAAGATCAAGAATTTCTTGATTGTGCCTTGCTGTGTGCTTAAATAATTCAAAATTTCATTTATATACCTTTTCGAGTGTAAAGTACCTTGAGTGCTAGTTGCATTTTTCATCGCCACCTTCACTTCAAACTACTGTACTGTTTACCTGAGCAAGGGTTAGCCAAGACAGTGCAGATGCCTTTCACTCTTCATGGCGAGCACAAGACACTGGGCCTTATTCTAATGTAAGTCCTTACTTTCAGTATCCACGAAGTCCTTTGCTGTATTGCAGTTCAGTACTAAATTATTTGAACATGATTCCTGTGAGACTTCACGTTCATCATCCCTTCTTTTGTAATCACTGATGGGCTGGACATGGGATCCTGTGCTATCTATGTCTTAGGAAACTGCCATTCAAGATGGAATCAATTTTGGTTACTACTGGATGCATTATTGAACATATATGGATTTCTCAGCTGAACAAACCAGTGCAAGGCATTCTTTGAGGTAGGTCTCGTTCCGTTTGACACACCAAACAAGATTTTGACATTGCCCTATTTTTTTTTTAGTGCGCTGTCATCAGGCCTAAAAAATAAGCATGTATCCTAAATCCTTAATCAATTTTTTATGTTTCACAAGATCCTTTAATTAACTGTAACAGTAACTTCATATCCTTATTTTTGTCACAGCTGTTATTTGACCATTATCTTGACCTTGTTTATTGATAGTTACCTTCCAATTTTGGGAAAAGAGGTATTCGAGGAAGGGGGGGTGGAATTGGTAACCGGTGCCGAGGATACCAGACATCTGGGTGGCATCATTGTTTGTCTTTTGAGGGAGTGCTCATTTGTTCAAGGTAAGATTTTACTCTGCTGCGAGTTTTACCTCACATTGCTATAGGTTTAATCAATTTTTTACCCTAGCACATTTCATATTTTTTTCATCTCTATTATTTTTTAATATGGCAACCATTCAAAGATTGCAGGTTCAAATCCTGAGTCATGATTGCCATATTCAATAATATTAGAGAGATGAAAAAATATGAAATGTGCTAGGTTAAAGAATTTAGTGAACCTGTACCAACGTGAGATAAAACTCGCTGCAAAGTAAAATCCTATCTTGAACAGAACGAATGCACATTCCCCCAGAAGACAAAAAATGATGCTGTCCAGATGTTTGGTATCCTTGGCACTGGCTACCAATCTCTCTATTCCTTAAATACCGTTTCCTAAAAATGGAAGGTAACTATCAATAAACGAGATCAAAATAATGGTCATATAAAAGCTGTGACAAAAATAAGGATATGACGTTACTATCAATGTTAATTAAAGGATCTTGCAAAACAAAAAATTGATTGATTAAGGATTAAAGGAAACAGCTTATTTTTTAGGCTTGATGAAAGCACACTAAAAAATAGGGCAACTTCAAAGTCTTGTTCGGTGTGTCAAACGGAACGAGACCTACCTCAAAGAATGCCTTGCGCTGGTTTATTCAGCAGGGAAATCCATTAATGTTCAATAACACATCCAATAGTCACCAAAATTTATGCCATCTTGAATTGCAGTTTCCTAGGACATAGAAAACACAGGATCCCATGTCCAGCCCATCAGTGATTACAAAAGAAGGAAGGGCGATGAACGTGAAGTCTCACGTTCAAATAATTTAGTACTCTATTGCAAAACAGCAAATAACGTCGTGTAGCACTGAAAGTAAGATTCACATTAGAATATGGCCTAGTGTCTTGTGCTTGCTGTGAAGAGTGAATGGCAGCTGCACTGTCTTGGCTAACCCTCGCTCAGGTAAACCGTAGTCTGAAGCGAAGGTGGTGATCAAAATTGCAACTAGCACTCAAGGTAGTTACACTCGAAAAGGTGCATAAATGGAATCTTGAACTATTCAAGCACACAGCAAAAGGCACAATCAAGAAATTCTTAATTTTTAATATTACTGTGTATGAAGAAAACCAAGGATGCTGCAATTTTAACAGTTGAAAAGTAAAATAGAAAAATGTATTTTAGATACAGTTTTTGTACAAACCCTGTGCAATGCAACAGTACAACCCAGCATGGCATCTGACAATTAGCGAAGCTGGCAAGCCATTATTCTGCAGGCAAGCTAATAGCTAGGGAAATAAGTAAAAGGCCTGAACCCTAGTTACTCTTACCATTTACCTACACATTGTCAATGACTGGATGTTTGCTAAGCTCACCACATGTGGTGAGATCCTTGCTGAGAAGAGTAGCCATCCTATAGGACTATTATGAGAGAATGAAGCTGTGGGGGTCTCTGTTAGGTCTATCCTCAGCATTAGCTTACCTTCACCAGCCAATAACTGTGATAAGTTGCTTTACAGCAGTGGAAGGACACAACCCATGATGCCAAAATTCAGCTACTCTTGAGGTGTTTGCTTTTCTTGATATCCAGAGGGGATAGGGTGTATGTACTCAGTGGGCAAGGCAGTGAAGGTCCTTTGGCACTGGTTGTGTGGTGATCTGATTATCACCTTGATTCCTAAGACTGAGACTTGATTGCAGTTTGCCATGTCACACACATCCTTGTGTTGTTGCAAATCAAGAGCATGCTACGTTGAATTCAACAGATACATGACGTGTAGAGATGCTCAACCACTGTCAATGACTGGATGATCGTTAAGCTGCTATGTCCATGACTTAAGATCTTGCATCACATCACGTAATACTACACCAAGTTTAATTCTGATGAGCCACTAGTATAGTAAAGAAAACAGGAGACTTTAAAATGTAAAAAAAAAACACAGAATAGTCAAAACTGAAACTTAATGTATGAAACAATATACATATATATTTTGTACAACGTAACTATAAAATGAAATTTCATACAGTGTATTATTTACAATTTTCAATATGTGAAATTATACAATATAAATAGCAATGACTCAACTAATGGTCTGAAAACTTTAGGATTAGTGACTGACCAAATAAATCAACAATTCCACTTTTATATAAAAAATTTACAACCTACAACACTGTGTGACTCAATTTTTGCTTTTTACTTTAGCTTGCACATTAATTACCCTTTTTTTGGTAGGATCGTGTTTAAAAGTTCGGACAATAGGTCCAGCACCTGCTTTCTTGAATCTCATTTCATCATATCTTTCTCGCTCTTCTAGTTCCTTGGTGATCCTCATGTTGGACCAAGCTGAAAGGTAATTAGGAAAAATAAAAATGTTATTTTTCCTAACATAAAAAACCTGAGGTCTTAACATATGGGATTAACTTTCGGCGCAAACTGGAGCCAGCCGTTTGTCTAATAACATGGTGGCTATTGAGCCCTGCCATCCAGTTGGTATACTTTCACTTTACCTTTTGGCCCAGGTAGCAGAATGAGGGGTTGCTAGAGGAGGGCCATTTATGTAAAGACCTCAGGTTTGTATTTAAAAATACAAATTACTTTAAAAATTTGTATACCAACCTTCAGTCTTTACATATGGGAGACTTACTTTTTGGTGGGAGGATTCTGAGCAAATCTCTGAACTGACTGGTAGTTCGCCTCACCTGCGGCCTCTCTTCCTGCTCATGCAAAAGCAATGGAAGGAGACCCATGCCTCTGATCTGTTGAGCGTGTGTGATATTCAACTGCCAAACTTCTGGGCCTTTTAAATAAATGGGATGTAGCATCACTGATTCAAAGAAAGGCTTGAATGAACCCATATTGTCAGGGACAATAAAGCTGAAGATAACCAACAGGTTTGTTCATTGTCAGCCCCTCCCTCTCCATGCTAGAGAGAGGGTAGGACTTGCAAATATTAATCCAAATTGAGACTAGATTATAAACAAGATACTTAGTCATCTAGAACACCTGCAGGCACGCCCGTCCAGCCCGTGACAGCTTGCTATCCATCCCTCTGTCCACTGGGAGAGGAAGGGTATAAAAGAGAAAGATAGGAAGCCAGTCCCACACACGCCCTCTCTTTTGCAGCCGTACACCTTAAGCAAGATACCACCTCTCCCTCAAGGATCTATGAACATCCCAAAGGTAAAATGGAGGTGAATGTGGTCTGTCGTGACCATATTCCTGTCCTTAGTACCTGTCTGACAGGTTCTTCCTGAATGTACAGGGCAGACCAATGCTGCTGACCTTGTGAAATCTCGCCCAGAACGTACTATTGTTCATCACGACAGTTGTGGAATACGTCTGTTTTATCGTAACACAAATTCAAAAGAAATGGTGCTTCTGGACACCACTTCTTGGCTAAGCCGGAACTAAAACAAGTTGTCAGCACCCAGCACTGAAGGTCAAGTCATTAGGTGCTAATGCAAAAGATCTTTGGTCACTTGGTAGCCACCAGGGTCCTTGGATTTGGAGCGATCATATACTGTTGATCACTTGATGAATCAGACAGAACAGCAGGCGCGCATAAGCCATAAGACTTGTACGAATGAGTGCAAAAGGCATCTCATACATGCCAACAACATGTGGTGTTCGTAGACGGTCACCTATCCGAGTACTGACCAGACCAAACATTACTAAACTTCACTGATCGGACAAGAAGAAGCGTTTTCGACGTGGTATGGTCGTCAGCTGTTGTGCCCACAGTCTGGAAAGACAGAGCCAAACAATAACAGCTTCGGTGTGTCAAGATGGTTGACAATAATTCGAAATATCAGTGCCAAGACCAACTGTCTCTAACACCAACCCTAGTGTCCGAACTTGTCTCATAAATCCATCTTGCCTGGAATGTGTCTGGCTGACCGTTGTGCTGAGTGTGCTACTGCGCACCTGTGCACCTGCACTGTCAATTGAGGAGATGAAAGGACACTATCCCCCTCCCTTGTTGACTATGGAACTGCTGTGGTACAGTTTCTTAACATCACCACAGAGCACCTATCCTCAGATCCTGAGGCTTTTGAAGAGCTAAGGAGTTCCAGGATATTGAAGTGCAGGTTAGGTTAGGTTACGCTAAGTTAGGTTGGGTTAAGTACCCAACCAAGTGCAGGTGACTGCCATTCTGGTCGATGCCTCGAAGCACGAAGTATCTCTGGAGGGGGAGCGTGTAACGACGCACCAAGGAAATACTTGTCATCTAACCATTAGGCTAAGACCTGCCTCTCTTTGCTGAAAGAGGAAGTCCCTTGTTGAAGACCAGGACCCCTTCAATCTGCATTGAAGGGAATGAAGAAGCAGCCACCCATGAAGAACTGGCGCCTCCCCAGTGACTACAGGTGACCAAGAACGGCTTGCAACTACCGGGCTGGTTGCCCCTGTCAAGACAAGGACAACCTTGCTGTTGCATCTGTTAGCCTTGCAGATACTTATTCTTGCTTGGGTGAGTGTTCAGACTTCTCAAGTCCAGGCAACTCTCAGGCTGCAACCAAATCCTGACCTAGAGACGTTGAGCATGAGAGCTCACCAAGACCAATCGATTGTCGATATACATTAGGAAACATACCCTGAATGAACAAGTCCTAGTTGAAGCCAAGTGAAAACTTGGGGAGAGGATGGAAGTTTTCACTTAACTTTCATCTTGGCTTTGACTAAGGCTCGTTCATTCAGGGTATGTTTCCTAATATATATCAACAATCAATTGGTCCTGGCGAGCTCTCATGCGCAACGTCTCTAGGTCAAGACTGACTTCTTGGATTTGGTTGTAGCCTGAGAGTTGCCTGGACTTGAGAAGTCTGAACACTCACCCAAGCAAGAATAAGTATCTGCAAGGCTAACAGATACAACAGCAAGGCTGTCCTTGTCTCGACAGGGGCAACCAGCCCAGTTGTTGCAAGCCGTTCTTGGTCACCCATAGTCACTGGGGAGGCCAGTTCTTCATGGGCAGCTGCTTCTTCATTCCCTTCAACAAGGGACTCCCCATTCCTTCCCTTCCTTTCATCTGAAAGACTAAAAAATTACAACATTCCAAGTAATCGTGTAGTCAAAATATAAAAACTCTGTTCAGAAGTGTTTTCTTTCCGAAACAAGCAAACTGGAAGCAGAAGTAGGGCAAGGATGTTTGATAAAACGAGGTTGAGAAGGCGTCTAAAAATAAAATCGTTGCTGGCGAGAGGCAGATCCTCTCTCCTTGGATGTGTAATAGAATAAAGAATTAAGAGAATAAAAAAACAAACACCAAGGCAAGACAAGAGTTAGGTTTGCATTTTATCAAAAGTCAAAACCAAGTTAGAGAGGATATCAAAGAAAAAGTCACACAGACTCAAACAAGTTGATAACTACACAGCATAACTGTGTAAGAACAACTATGCAGCAAGAAAGAGCAAAAATTAAACAGAATAGAAAGTGTTGTAAGGTTGCAAATAAGCAAAATATCTCAAAACAACAATATGCTCAAAAATAAAAAAAATAATTAAGAATTAAGTCGAACGGCAGGCAGCAGACGCAACTCATCTGTACCAGACTGCAGCCAAAAGGAAAAGTGAATGCATACCAACTGGATGGTGGGGCTACCTCCCCTACCTTCGGTAGCCAACTAACAATAAACGCCTTGTTTTTAGTTACACAGCCAGCTGCAGCTTGTGCTGAAAGTTAATCCCATATGTAAAGACTGAAGGTTTGTATATATGTAGGAACAAACATACTTTTTCATGTGTAAAGTACTTGAACATAACCAAGTGGAACTTATAACATAACATGCCACAAAGGCTTTATATATACTTGATGAGAAAGCTTACTTGAAACTCTGCCCTTACAATATATATAAAAAAATGGAAAAATGGAATCAAGAAAGGAAAAATAGTATAATACTGATGAAAACTGTGTATACAGTATACAGTAAACAGGGAAAAATTCAACAATACTGATGAAAATACAGACAATCTTAAACTCAAGATCACTATATACAGATTAACACTGACTAAAAACTGTGAAACAATTTTACTACAAAAGAAATTAAAAACCTATGTGGTAAGCAGTTACACAATGGTTCTTCAATGAGCTTAACTAGAAAATCCTCCCTTTTACAACTGCTATTTGACAAAACCATTTTCTTACAATGCTTTCAATAAAAATATCCTCAGTGTAAAAACATTTTATAAAAAGGTAATACACTAGAAGTTTCGAAGTACATAGAGTGCAACCTCTAGCATCGAAGATTAATAAATCTTTCATCCCACTCTCTCTACCTGCGCAAAGCAAGCAAGAAATTTCCAGCAGTTAACAAGCTGGAAGGCAGTTTAGTCGAGGTAAAACCCAGTATTGGGTGCCAGACAAAATTCTACCTAGTCCCCTCTCCCCCTTGCTATAAGAGAGGATGAGGGAGATGCCTACTAGTCATTGATGAGGAAAAGGATGCCTGAAGTGCAATCACCTATACCCTGCCCAACTCCAATGTGTACCTGGGGCCAGATGCTGCTCCCAAGAGGGAATAAGGATTGAATGGAATCCAAGTCAATCCAATTCCACCTCCAAACATACCAAGCTTAGGTACATTGGCCAAGATACTGATTTTGTCCAAAACAACTCAGGTAACTGCATAACTAGTTGGACAGCCACCATCAGTCACAAAGAAAAAGTGTTTGGGACTAGTGAGCGCTATCCTTTGTGTAGAACGAGGAATGGGAAGTTTAATATTTCAGACAATCACCCTCCTTACCTAAACCAAAAACTCAACCAAACAGTGAAGGAGAGACTAAAACCTTTAACTTCAAGAGCCCTCCCACAGGAAGGGAACTAAATTCCCTCCTCAGAGGAGGTGACAGTCCAATGAACCCAAGCACAGTGAAAAGAAAGACAACTCTTTTTGGCACTAATCAGTACTAATAAAAGAAGACCCCTCTCATCACCATTTTCCCAACTACCATCAAATCTCCCTGTATAACCTCCTCTCCTACTGCAGTTCTTCTCCAGCCCATTAACATCTCTTTTCCTGCCTGCCCATCTATACTCCCTTCCTGTGATGCACAGGATTCATCCTTCTCAGAATATGTTTTATCTATTTTAGGTATCTTTTCTTTTTCTGATGACAGGCTTTGGACCCAAGTAACATGTATTCTAGCTACAGTACTTCTCTTAGGAGAATCCCCATGTTTTACCACTACCGTTTTACCTGATACTCCCACCACCTGAGCAGGTCCTCTCCATTCATTTTCATTTTCTTTCTCATATAATATCTCATCTCCCACTACTGCTTCTTCAAATTTATGTTCTCTGACATTTCTGTTTAAAGCAAATCTTATTTTATTACAAGACTCATTTTGGATAAACACTTCTCTGGCCTTATGCATTGCATTCAGTGTATCCCTTACTATACTTTCTTCCATACCTTTTTCTCGGCTGGCAGGACTTGAACTCTCTTCTCCCATTAAATTTGGCAATGAAGGGTTTTTTCCAAATACTAATTGGTTGGGGGAGAAACCACCATTATATAATAAGCAGTTCCTGGCACTCACTACCCATCTTAATGCTACTGACCAATCCACTTCCTCATCAGAATTCTTAAGCTTTCTTTGATTATACCTACTGTCTTTTCACATAATCCATTGCTCCATGGAGATTCTGATGCTGTGGCCAATACTTTAATATTCGATCTTTCTACCATCCCCCTTATTTTTTCATTCTGAAATTCTCCCCATTTTCTGATAATATTTTAGAAGGTGCTCCAAATATTGCAAACCACCCATCAAAAAGTGTCTTTACAGTAGTTTCTGGTTTCTTGTCTTTTCTCTGAAAAACCTGACGATACCTCGTTGCCGTACCTACCATTACCAAGAACTTTTTCTCTTCTATCTCTCCCACATCCATTGCTACAACTTCATTAAATATTTTACTCCCAGGAAATCCCACTACTATACTGGTTTAGCTGGATTTCTTTTGTATCTTTTACATACCTCACAACTTGCAGTCAAGTCTGTAAGTAATTTTTTTAATTTCTAATTTTTCTTTGTCTCTCAAACCATCACTCCACTGTGCTTCTTCCCTTAGCTTCCATATTTTTCTCCACTTCTATGACCAAATTGTAGATGTACCTTCATAATTGCATCAGTCTCTTTCCCTTCTATCCCTCCAGCAACAATTCTTCTAATATCTTTCTCCTCAAAATTGGTATTCTTAGGTGACCCTGTTTATCTTCTCTTAACTTCACCTCCATTCCCCCTAAGACTTCTATTTTAATACAATCCTCTTTTAAATTTATAGTTATACCCATTTGACCCATGGTTTTCTTACCTATTAACCACGGTACATCACCCTGAAAAATTTCTGTCTTCAAATAAAACTGTTTTTCAACATCGCTGGTTTTCCATTACTCCTTCCTATTTGTATGATGACTTATCAAAATTGAATACTTTATTAGACTCTTTCTTTGTCTCATTCATTCTCTTTAACCCTTTCTGATTCAAACCCACAATCATGTGTGCTAGTCACAATTCTCCACAAACTGTAGCTTTACACGTCTAAAAATCACATCAACCTCTTTCCAAGATTCTTCATCTATTTTACTAACTTCTCCTACATAAACTCTTTCCTCCTCATGTCCAGTTTCTAGTTCCTTCTTATTTTGAAAATTCTGAGGACAATCCCTAGCCCAGTCCCATTCCGATTTGCATATTGCACACAGTGTTACTTTTCCTTCTCTATTTATAGGATTTCTTTCACCTCTATACCTCGAATCCATTTTCCACAATATCTTTGATTTTCCCTCTCTCTCCCAAAATTCACATAACCTTCTGAGCCCCACTATTCACCTTCATCTTTATTCCCTAATCCCTTAAATATTTTTTTCATTACCTGTGACTCTCTTTTAATAAAATATTCCAACTTTCCTTAACCACAAGCCACTAATACCATTAACTTTGATTGTCTGTGAGACTCGCTTGTTCTAATACATGAAAACACTTTGCTTCTCCTTCATGCACGCTCTTCCCTACTCTTACTACATTCTCATTCTGCTTTCTCATACCTAATCATAAAATCTCTCATCTTTTCACTAGACTCTCTTTCTATTTTAAAATAATTTTTCATTTTACTGTAATTTTCCATTAGATTATCTTTTAGATATACATCTAGTTTAGACAATATTATCTTTGAACCTGCTTTATCCTGAAGTTCTTCTCTTTCTATCCCTTCCGTCAACTCTAAAGCTTTTCCTTTTACACTCATTCTTATCTCTATCCCCAGATATTTCACTTTCTCTCCACACACCAAAAGCCAGTCTTCAACTTGTCCTCTCCATCCTTTATGTTCACCCTGTGTCCCTCTAAATCTAGGACATCATCTTCACTTCCATTCTACCCCCAAATGCTTACTGTCAGATCCGTTCATTTCTGACTAACCAAGCTCTACTAACACTTAAATAAACACCCAGCCCAACCAATATGCAACAGTTACTCAATTTGCACACTTGTTCCTGCTGCACTGCTTGCCCAAGCCAGCTCATGACCCAAACAAACAAAAGAAAGACTTATGAACAGACCAAAAGAAACCTCAAACGAGAGCACTCACAACCTTTCGCCACCACTGTTTTCCCAACTACCATCTTCTGTGCGTCTTATGACGTCACAACCACAACCATTGCAACATTCCAAACATAATGACAGGACTGGCTTTACAAACACCCAATAAAATCGACAGCGTACTTTGTGTACATTTCTGAAATATATAATGACTACACCTACTTCACTAACCCATTTAATGTAGATAACAAAATAATAATGATTAAATTTATAAAACTGACAGATAATCAGAGACACCTTTCACTTTTACTACACTGAGAGACTTTGAACTGCAGCAAAAACCTGGAAAATTAACCACCCTGCAAGCTCTGCAAGAACAGTGGAGTGAAGATGAGGTGTATTTGTAAGGCACACACTTGAGACTAAATTCTTCCCAGTCAAAGCTAACTAAAGGCAAAAGTCCCAAACAGCATTGTGAACTGGCAAACAATTCCACAGCAGGCAAGGAGGGTTATGAAGAATGGGTACTTGAATGTACTTAGCCTTCAGAATTCACAAAAGTAAGAAGTCCCCCCCTCCCCCCGATGGGTACTCAAGACATGCCCATCAAAATAGCTGGGAGACGGGTTTGTAACACAAACTCAACAGAGGATAAAAGCTGAACATCGGTCTCTAACCCCTGGTCATGTTCCCTAACAGAACTTAGCTATTAAGAGCGGAAACCTGTGTTTGAAGACTTTTAAAGGTGCCTTTCTCCAAGATTGCTTTTGCCTGTCAACACAACCGAGACATGCATGAATCTGGAGAAAGAAAAGTAATTTGTTTAGTGTTTCAAAGAGGAGAGAACATCCTAAAGCAGAAGCCTATACCTGTTCCAAAGAACTGCTAGGAAAATAATTCTCCTCCCTCCACCCAACTACAGGCATGAGGTTAGTCTTCCAATATGGCAACGGAGGAAGAGAATAGTTACTCTTGGCTATTCCCCCTCCTCCTCCTTCCTCTCTACTCCCTACCTGGCACTGCCAGAGGGGGACAAGTAAAAAGAGCAAGTCTCTATCTTACTCCAGGGAAAAGGATGGGCTTTATATCTGAATTACCAAAGGACAGGCTTCTTTGAGATTCCAGACACAGGGAGCTTTGCCAACGCCATGGGATTGACAGAATGCACCATTAAACACACAGGTTTAAAGTAAGCACAGAGGAAAGGAGAATCCCAGGGTATGTGACTCTCTTCCCCATGAGCTCCATACTATAAAGTGTAGAGAAAAGCCCAACACCAAACTATTCCAAAGCAAGAAGCAACTCACAAGCAAAAGCAAGAGAGAGAGAGAGAGAGAGAGAGAGAGAGAGAGAGAGAGAGAGAGAGATTTCTCTCTTACAGAAAAGCAAGTTTGCCCTGTGGGATGGCACATGGCAGTACCAGGGAGGAGTACTCTACCCCTTGACCCCTAAACCTCCCTAATTGCCATCACGCACTAGGTGAAATGCCAGATGAGGTGTAGACCATTAGCATGATAAACATGGGCCAAACCACTAATTGGTCTAAAGCAGTGGTTCCCAACCTTATTTTGGCTATGCCCCACCTAATCGCCTTTAAAATTCTGATGCCCCCTGTGATGATACAGTATATAATTCGTATACTCACATGGAAGAAGCCTAAAAGGCCATTAACTTTGTTTAAACATTCTTGAATTGCGCCCCCTAAAAATCAAATTACCCCCCCGGTGAGGCGTATGCTTAACATTGGGAACCACTGCAGACGAATGTTGTGGTAACAATCTCCAACACCACAAAAATTACTGCCATGAACATAAAACCAGAGACTGACAGACAACCAACAAGCCGGTTCAAACATCGTCAAAGGAGTCACCTCTAGTACGAATACCTCTGGTATAAAAGCAACAGTAAGAAGTTTGCATGATCTGCTGGACAAAGTCACTTCCCAACCCACAGATCAGAGCATTAACCTCCTCCTACACCATTTGCTAACTGTCTCGATGGCAATGAGCCCAGGAGGCATCTCTGGAGTATACCTGAAGCTATACTCCAAATATGAGACCAAATGCTGGAATGAAGCCGTAGCCACCTCCAAAGGATATTTCTCTCATACTCTCTGAGAACTGCTTCTCCACTTAGACCTTCAAGAGGTCCAGAAAAAAGTGTCCAGTCCCCTCCAAACTAAGGAAGCCAGTGCTGCTCCTCCCTCAGCCACAGGAGACTCACCAGAACTGTGCTCCCTGGGGTGTTCCCAAACTTGTAAGGAACCAGGTGCAGATTCTCATCAGGGAGGTAAAAGCTGTGTTGGAGTCAACATGGGAACCCCATTCTGACTTAAACAATGCTGCTCCCTGCTTTGACACTTTGTAAAACTGAGAAAGAATTTGAGGAAGAAGACTTGGCAAAGAATTTCAGGAAGACGACTTGGCACCACTCCAACTACTCCCATACCTGCCACAAGGCTAGCCATGTACACGTGAAGTGGAGGAGCTCAAAGAATTCCCTGCAGGGATTGCTCAGATCCTGTACGCTCTGGAAAGCACAAACGTCTCAAGCATGCAAATGAAGTAGGTTCACCCAGGAAACCACCTGGAGAAGGCTGGGAAGGAGAACTTTCCCTGGCACCAGCACAAACACAATCTACATACTGGGTAAGCAAATAGTAAACAGGTCACGCAAAATGATCATATATGGACCAAGAGGGCAATATTCCCAACTGCCTGTGGAAACCCCAATCTGCAGACTTAGCGAGCGACTATAAAACAGGCTGCACAAACCCTTTCAAGAGCAGCCTTGCAAACCAACCCCCCCCTCTGTGTGACTCCAACGAATCGAGGTGAGAGGGGATGACTCACGCACCAGCCTTCCAGTCATGGTTGGGCAAGGCGAATCTACTGTTTCTTAAAATCACTCCCTCAGCCAAAATGAACTGGTATTCTTGAATATCTTTCAATGAACTGCAGATGGATGCAATCAGTCTGGATTATTATCATCTGCATGATGCCATCCTCCTGAAGTATGACCCTCTCCTAAAGTCCAAGGCATAGGACCAATCAAATGAGACAAAACCTTCTGTCTTGTCTTTATATTGATTTCATATTTGAAAGTAAGTCCCTTAATGACATGCAATGTGTCTAGATTGCCGCTGCTAACTTACAATAGTATGAAACTATCTTCTTGACATGTTAGGAATGTTGATGTTATTCAAGTTTATGAAAACTATAATACTTCTTCCCTAAGGTATAAATTTTCACTGATTATTAAGTATGTACAGTTTTATTTAAAATTCTATCTTTTGTCATTTCATCTATTCCCAATTAGTTTTTTCCCATCCATCAATGGACCTTCTACTGCATTCATTTTATCTAGTAACAAGAAAGCTACTGACCTAGCCATGAACTTATTCACTAAGGTATAAGTAACAAGAGAGCTACTGATGTAGCCATGAACTTATCTCCTAAGGTATAAGTATTACTAACATAAAAATATCAAGTACTTACATTCCTTAAAACCAGCAACCATTCCCTTTGGCTTATGGGGTAGGGTTTCTGGTCTGTGAGTTACCAGTCTTGGGATGTTAAAAAAGTCTCGTATAGTCGGGATCCTCAAAAGTCCTACTTGTGCTAAGGAAAATAAGTTGGTGGACACCCAGTAACACAACACAGCCTGTGATGCAGACATTCATAAATTTCAGTTGTTAGGATATACTTCACTAAAGATTTAACACAAAATCATCTAACACAGTACTGATAAAAACTGAAACCAATGGATAACAGCTCAAGATCTTAATACAAAAACTTTAAAATTAGAGCAAGGGCTTTAACTAAAGCTCCAATTGTTTTCTTATGAATCATTTCACAATCACAAAAATTACTTGAATTCTATCAGAGACTGAATGACCACTATAATCGACCCCTGGTATTTGCAGGGGTTAGGGACCACAACCACCTGTGAATAGTTGAAATTCGCAAATACTTGAGACCCCTTCTAAAAATGCTTTTAACTACCTATTTTAATAGTTCAAACACCAAATACACCTTAAATTGTCATATTAAATTACTTTAATATTTCAAAGTATCTTATAACATTACCCTAAAAATATATACTCTTACCAAGGCAAAAGCTAATCAAGTTAACCCTATATTCAGGCATGCACATTTTCTTTCATACAGTTTTTAAACCTTACTGTTTTCTTTTAATATACACAGTAGATAGGGGTAACATTGGTACATTCTCAAGTACAGGGAACAGTTAAGTACTGTACCTAAATATTTAAATATACATTGAAAAAATATATGAAATAAAAGGAAAGTTTAAGATTACGTAAATCATACGAGTACTCACCAGTGATGAATGTTGATTGAAGATGATATATTATCTGTGCAATCCCATGAATGATGATGAAGATATGATTGCATAACAAGTTATAGGAGTTACATCTCCTCTGGGGGCACCTCTTCCCCGTCTTCAGGCACTTCGTCAACCAACTGCACTTCTTCAGGAGTTTCGGGAGGTTTTGGAGGGTCCTTCTTCATGGGCTTGAGAAACATGGTGATAAGCAGCTGTTGTTGCTGCTTCTTCATGCTGACGAGGAGGGTATAAGGCACCATGCATGCCTCAAGGTAGTCTTTGTCCCTGATGATATTCTTGAAGGTTTCAGGATATTTTGTGGCTGCTTCAATGTTTGCCAATGCCATTTCCCCATGCAGAGAAACAGACTTTAGGTGGAACCGCCTCTGGAAACGGTGGAACCAACCCTTACTGGCCCGAAAACCTTCAGGAGCTGACAATGGTCCAGCTTCTTCCTCTTCTTCTTTGGCAGGGTCGTCCAAGCCTAAGAAGTCTGCTTCCTGTACGTCGCCACCTTCCATAACAGTCCAAACCTGCTGGTAGAGTTTTCATACCTTCTCACGGATGATGTTGCCATCGGGGGGAATGTTCTTCTTGTGGCAGTCCATTATTCAGAACGTCAAGGCCGACTTCATCTTCACATTACTCTTATCACACAGTAGAAACTGTCATGGCACTACCACAGAAGCTGACATCTATAGTCTTCCTTATCACCGCCTCTTTCTTCTTGATGTACCAGACGGTACTCTTACTCATGCCATAATGCCAGACTACTGTGGCATAACTTTTCCCTTCCTTCAACATTTCCAGAAGTGCTACCTTCTCCTGGAGCATCTTGACCTTCTTCTGGCACTTAGGCTCTTTGCCAGAAGCCTTAGAAGGAGCAGGGCGTTTAGGAGGCATCTTAGGGCATGATTAAAAATATATACAAAGATTAAAAACAAGACACAAGATACACAAAGTACACTGATATGCAGTGACAATTGAACAGCAGAGGTCTATACGGTGAACTGGCAGAGATGCAAGCTCCTGCAGCACATCTCCATGAGACAAAGTCTTGGGGGTACAGCCAATCAGTGCCAGGGAAAATGAATGGCGCTCCTGGATTGGCTTCTTTGCAAACGCCAGCCAATAGCATGTCAAGTAGCATTGTGCCTGAATATTTCAGCTTCCTAAGCTGCATTTTCTTTCCTGCGAGATTTGTGTTTGGAATTTGTGCATTGTTTGGGGAACATTTTTTATGAAAATGGACTCAGCTATTCGCTGTATTTTCTGTGGAACCTATCTAAATTTATTCACGGGAAAACTCGCCCATTCACGGGTTTTTCTGTGGAACATATCCATAAAAATATTCGCAGGGAACCTGCCTATTCACGGATGCAGATTTTTTATCTTTTTCATATAGCAATATTCTGTATTTTCATATTATTTATTGTATAATAACATTAAATAATAATGTAAAGTAATAATAACACTACCGTCCATATTAGTAATAAAATCAAATATTAATAATACGTAATACTACACTGGGTACCTGTAATAATAATAATAATAAATAAGATTAAATCATACGGGTACTCACCGGTGATGAATGCTGATGAACTAGCTGTGCAGTGTGATGAATGACGATAGAGATATGACTGCACAGCAAATCAGAGGAGTTACATCACGTCTGAGGGCACCTCTTCACCTTCTTCAGGAGGTGCTTTGTCAGGGGTTCCAGGAGGCACTGTCATGTTAAGGTATTTGAACATGGCAACGAAGGTGGTACAGTAGGGCTGCATGATCTCATTAATGGTATTGGAAATATCTGTGGCCCTTTCTTCATTATTATCCAATGCCTTTATCATTGTCTGCAGCTGCCTGACTTTCTTAATAAACTTGTACAGACCATGAAACTGTTCAATATCCTGGTCCATTGGTGGGATAGTTAAGAGGCTGGCAAGTTCTCCAAGAATGGCCTCCCCAAGTATTTTACCTTGTTCATGCTCAATGCAGGTGACTGCACTTAATGTCACGCCATAATGGTCTGCTACTTCTCTGACTTTTGCCCTATCTTTACATAATAATCATGTCTACTTTCTTCTCATCAGTCATTAACTGTAACGGCCTCTGGCGCTTAGGATCTTTGCCAGAGGCCTTAGAAGAAGCAGAGCATTTAGAGGATATCTTAATGCATGATTTCAAAAAATATTCCTAGTCCATAGTACTGTACAGTGCACGCAAAACGCACAAACGAGAGATATCAATGAACCAAGTTATATTGAGTCATTTGCCGCTATGGTATACGCACGGTACTATTGACCACACATATACTAACACTGATATTCTGCACATACAGGTAGTATGTACAGCACATCTAAAATACGTAAGTCAACGGGAATAGCAGAGTACCTATGTTCACGTCTGTGGTGTGCAACATTTTCATATACATACTAAGTATATATTCATGACTACCGTAAGTACATTTTGTATGATGAAAAAAGATTTCCTAACTTTCAAATATTACAGTACTGTAATGTATTAATGTAAACACAGCAAAATTTCAATAACATATATTTGTTTTTCTTAAAAAGTGCTTCACCCAAGCCACCTCTCCACAAATACAAAGAACTCGAGATGCTGGATGCCGTCTACCCAGGATCAATGATGCTCAACACGCTATTGGCTGTCATCTGCAAAGCAGCCAATCCAGGAGTACCATTCATTTTCCTTGGCACTCATTGGCTGTTCACTTGGCATTGATTGGCTGAACACTCAAAACCAACTCGCGAACATGGAATTCTGGGAGACCACATCTACGGCATCCTTCTCAGTTCATGCATAGTCCATAGGATCTTCTGATCGGATGAAATCACAGATCTTTGTGTGTGGGTTCTTAATCTTTGTGCATCAGCGGTAATCGGCCCTAAAATGCCTCCTAAAAAAGCCCTGCTCCTTCTAAGACTTCTGGCAAAGAGCCTAAAAGAAAGAAGACGGTTATGAAACTCGAGGAGAGGGGAAAGTTCTTGATATGTTATAGGAGGGCAAAGGTTTTGCCACAGTTAGCTGCCATTTTAATGTTAATGAGAGCACGGTGAGATATATAAAGAAGAAAGCGGCAGAGATACGAAAGTCTGTATGCATGAGCTACTTCTGTAGTGCAAAAACAGTTCCGACAGTGCGGGATAAAACAGTCATGAAGATGGAATCTGCGCTGGTGTTCTGGATAAAAGACCGCCGGAAGAAGAACGTGCCCTCACCTCCAACATCATTCGCGAGAAAGTGCAACAACTCTACCAGCAGATATCAACTGCTATGGAAGGCAACCACATAGTACAGGCAGAGGAAGGCGTTGAAGAAGGGAAATTTGAATTCTTAGGCCTTGATGAACCTGCGCCTACAGAAGCAGAAGAAGAAGAAGAAGAGGAAGAAGAACCCCAAGCAGGACCATCATCAGCGCCTAAAGGTTTCCAGGCTAGCAAGGGGTGGTTCCACCGATTTCAAAAGCGATTCCACCTAAAGTCTGTTTCTCTGCATGGGGAATTAGCTTCTGCAGACACTGAAGCGGCCACGAAATATCCGGAGACCTTCAAGAAAATTATCCAGGAAGACTGGCCTGTTCTGGAAGAAGATGCCGTCATGGACATACCTCATGAAGGACTAAGCTAAAGCCTCAGGATTCAAGGCCCAGAAGGATAGGGTTAACCTTCTAATGTGTGGGAATGTGGCTGGCTTCATGCTCATTGCTGCCTGTGTTCTGGATGCATAACCCTAAGGCCTGGATCACCAAAGTCCTTACAGAGTACTGGTTCCATCAGAGCTTCATCCCTCATGTTAGGCAATACCTGAACGACTTGGAAATGGAGTCCAAGGTGTTGCTGATTATGGATAATGCTGGTGGCCACCCTCTCGATCTCTATTACAAGGGAGTCCAGCTTGAGTTCCTTCCTCCCAATACTACTTCTCTCCTCCAGCCTATGGACCAAGGCGTGATCCATGCCTTCAAGACACTCTATACCAGGAACTCCCTCCAGCACCTTGTGAATGCAATGGACAATGACAGTGAATTTATGCTAAAAGAATATTGGTGTAAATTAACAATTGCCACATGTCTGTCCATCATCAACCAATCATTGAAGGAGACCCTGAATGCGTGCTGGAACAAGTTGTGGCCAGTGTGTGTTCATAATTACTGGGGCTTCTCTCCTGAAGAAATTCAATATTCACCCATTAATAAGGCTGTCCAGTTGGCAAGCATTCTAGGTGGAGAAGCTTCGAAGACATCACCGAGGATGAAGTCGGCACCCTCACTGATGCCCACTGACTCCCTGACGGACCAGGATTTGGAAGACCTTACGAAGTCTACCAGTGAGGAAGAAGATACGCCCGGTTCAGGGGAGGAGCAGGAGGAGGAGGAGAAGGGCCTGACTTTGGAACACCTGTCCCAAGTTAGGAGAATGATCAAGAATACGCAGGAGTTTGTTTCAACATGGGATCCTTATATGGAATGCTCCTTAAAGTTTTCAAACATCCTTGATTCAGCATTGGAGCCCTATAATCAAGCCCTCACCACCATGAAGAAGCAGCGACAGCAGCTGCCTATCACCATGTTCATCAAACGGACAAAGAAGGCCCCTCCAAAGCCTCCCAAATCACCTGAAGTAGTGCCTCTCGAATCGCCTGAAGAAATGCCTCCCAAATTGACAGAAGTGCTTCCTGAAGCACCTCCTGAAGGTGAAGAGGCACCCTCAGATGAGTTGTAACTCCTCTGCTTTGCTGTGCAGTCATATCTTCCTCATTCATCGGACTGCACAGCTAATTCATCATCATCTTTAATCAACATTCATTATTGGTGAGTACCTGTATGATTTACGTATGTAGTAATCTTAATATGTACGTAGTATTAAATTTTTTAAAATGTGCATACATATTTTTTGTCTCTCTCTCTTTTTGTGAATTACATATAAATACCAATGTTTCCCCTCTAACAGAAAATGGGATGGCTTGTAACTGTATGAAAGAAAATATGAGTGGCTGAACATGTAGCGGGGGACTGGATTATTTTCACCTACAGCTGTAAGCCAAACAGTACGTACATATATTTTTAATGATAAAATGTTAAAGATGACTTGGAAATGATATTAATAATATCATTTCAAAGATTAATACAGTAATATGATAATAGTTTAATGTATATTTGATGTAGGCTGGTATTTTTAGGCATACTTTGGTGTTTGAACTTTCAAGATTGACAGTTATAAGCATTTTTGTAACAAACAAAATTACCACAATTAACTACATAAATCATTCTGATTATATGGTCCATTCTTAAATATGGAGACTAAGACAATAAATACGCATCATTATGAAGAAAAAATTATTCTCAGGCAACGTCCTAAGGCATTTACAAAACAATAAATAAAAACTGACATCATACACAAAGCATTCACTATACTCAAAAAATCAGAAATATGTGACAAATTCTGGTCAACAAAAAATGTCAATAAACAAATCTTCTGAAATACTGTAAATCTGTGAATACAAGTATCAAGTACATTCATTTTCATCCACTTAAGCATATACCTTTTCAACACTATATTAGCTGAAAAGCTCTTAGCTAATGTAGACAAAAACTTCATGGATATGAAGTACTTAAAAAAAAATGTGGTCTTTTATAGAGTATATATTCACTTAAACACTGCTGCACTAGATCTAGTTCTATTATGAAGATGAGCCAATAAAAGTAGATGGAAAAAATTCTAAACCATAATCAAGTTAACTTTACCGTAGGAAAATTTATGGTGAATGGAAAGACCAATATAGGTAGTGCTCTCAATACCCACTTGGCATTTTGCATGGTGGGAGTATTCATTCTAGCTCCATCTGTTCCAAGCTGAAAAATTAATAATTTACATAATATGCAGTAATAAAAACTTGAATGATCATCTTATCAGATACAAAACATAACAAAACTGAATCAATAAATGCCATACTTCAAAGATAAGCTTTAAAAACTGAATCAATAAATGCCATACTTCAAAGATAAACTTTTAAAACATATATACTTTCTTAGAAAAGGGAAAGCAAAGGTCAACATACTCTAATAAATACAAAATGCTAGATGTATCTACTGTTCTCCGGTGTATATTTGTCCTGTTATAACAACTTACATACAAAAATACTGTACTATTGCTCCATGTCTTATCAACTTACACACCAGAAGTCTCCTTTAACTACTTAATAAACATTAAAAACATCAAGAAAATGTCTTCAGAAGACATACTAACCACTATGTTTTATGGAACTGTAGAAGACATACTATCCACAATGTTTTATGGAAGTGTTAAAACAATTACCTCTATGGTTGCCAACATAGTTGTAGCTGTGACTAGTGGAAGAAGATAATATGGGTCACAAACAGTGAGATCTACAAACCAAAGGAGTCCCCCTTCCTTCATACTTTCTAAGGGGAGGTTGGCCATACCTCGTAGTCCCATAAACATAGAGATGAAAAGTGGGGCCTGAAACACAGAGTAACTATTAGACAAGGATGAAAGTTTGGCTGGAAGAAAAAATTATCTTTCAAAATACATTATACAGATACGGTACTAGATTTTCCACCTGGACATTTTATTATTTTGTAATCATCATCGTTTTTATGTTAATCTCCTTCATGGGATTAGACGCAAAATTAATTTTCTCAACTTTTTCTGTCCTTTGCATTTACCAGAATTCCTCTCTGGTCCAACTTCACCTATGGCCCTCCAGATTTCCTAAGTACAAGTCTTCACCCTGCTACCTTCACATCTACTACCTTTCTGACTAATAGTTCCTCATCCCTTCTAATCTAAACCATCACAATTTTCCAATTACAGTATATCAGATCTCCCCAAAATTCATTTGTAATATGATCTTCCCAACCCATTCTGACCATGAATCTTAGCATTCTATGGTCACCTGTTAAAATCACCTCCTTTCTGAATTTCTTTGCCAATGTATCTGCTGGACACAGTAGACCAGGCCTTATGGAAACAAATTATTGCTCTGTTTACTGATGGGATCACTCACTCCAGTGGCTCTCAGGCCTCTTGGTGGCCCATGACCATTTGCGTCTCCAGTTATTCTCAGGATCCTCCACTCCCAATTCTCTCAGATCTCTGAACATATCTTTCCATCTCATCCTCAGTCTCCCCACCGGTCTTCTCCCTTCTACTGATCCCTCCATGACCACTTAAAGCATTCTGCCCTCTTCCATTCTAACGACATGTCCAGCCCAGTGTATCCTCTACGTTCTTACAGCGGCAATTATTAGTGGTTGTCTGGTTAAATCTCTTATTTCATTGTTGTGCCTTCTTCTCCAAACACCTCCCTTTATATTGTATATGGGACATGTTATTCTACACAAAATGTTATTTTCAAAAACCACCAGTCTCTGTTCTTGACATTTAGTCAGTGTCCAGGTCTCACAACTATATAGTACTACTGATCTGATAATGGTGTTGTAAATTCTTAATTTGGTAGACCTTGTGATGTTTCTGCTCTTCAAAAGATGTTGTAGACTGAAAAAGCACCTGTTCCCGCTGTAATTCTAGCCAGAACCTCTCTCTCCATCCCATTTCTGGATGTTAACCCATAATGAACAGATCCCCTCATGAGAGGACCTAAAACAAGTTTTGGGTGGTGGACGGATCCCCTAGGAGGAGTATTAATATTACGTGCCACATGATTTGGCTGTATCCAGCGGGAAAGAGTTTCCATCACTTCAATGGCCCATAAATGAATTGTGGCAACTAGAGAATTCAGCTCAGCTCAATTGTGGGCGTCTCAGAGAATTCAGTACTTTTTCTTGACTTGAAGGGGGAATGTCTTGCTCCTCTCTCTCCCATGATGTAGTTCTTCATTGGAGGGGTGGGTAGAGCTCTCAGCTAGCAAACAGTTGGCCCAGCATTCGACTCTCCGACCAGCCAATGAAGAATTAGTGGAATTTATTTCTGATGATAGAAATTCATTTCTCATCATGTGGTTCGGATTCCACAATAAGCTGTAGGTCCCGTTGCTAGGTAAACAGTTGGTTCTTAGCCATATAAAATAAATCTAATCCTTTGGGCCAGGCCTAGGAGAGCTGTTAATCAGCTCAGTGGTCTGGTTAGACTAAGATATACTTAACTTTTTCTCCCATGATGTCTTTTTATTTATTTGCTTATAAATATACCCAGGGATTGCTGTTGGTTTTAGTTCTTTCCTTTTATGATATGATGTCAGTTATAATTATTATAATTTTGCAAATAAAAGTGCAAAGAAAATATTAGAAAAAACACGTATACTTCCAAAAAAATTACAATACTGCATCTCCTGATCTCAGTAAATTAGTTCTTTTCTTTTATGATATGATGTCAGTTATAATTGTAATTTTGCAAATAAAAGTGCAAAGAAAATATTAGAAAAAACACGTATACTTCCAAAAAAGTTACAGTACTGCATCTCCTGATCTCAGTAAATTTACATAAATATTTTACAACAAATATACTCAGAATTTGTTACTGATTTTAGTTCATATCTGTTATGAAATTGTACGAGCTGTAATTATAATTTTACAAAATAAAATAAATTACTAGAAAAAACACGCAGTAACTTAGTAAAACTTACAAGTGTTCTGTAAAAGAGGCCCCACACAGGGTTGTAAATGGTCACTTTCAACTTTCCATAGAAGGTGGGGGAAATTTTTTAGAATTTTTTTTCTTACACCATGTGCATTTGCATATCTTCCGCTTTCCACTGATATGCTTTTTTCTTAAATTGGCCAACCTTAAATGTGCCTGGTCTGGGGAGTTGTATGATATATAATTAGCCCGTCCCTTAAGGATTAACATGCTTCCTAGATATTTAAATTCTCTCATGTCCTCAACATCTCCTATGTTTTGTTGTTGCTGTTGCTGTTGTTGTTGGTTATTCCTTGACAATCTAATAATTTTGGTTTTACTTCCATCGATCTCTAGTCCTACTCTGGCAGCAGTTTCTTTGAATGGTATATACGAGCATTCATTTTGTATATCTGTGCCTATGAAATCAACATCATCTGCAAATGTAAGGACTTTGAGCGTAACATGCCACCATTCTTAAGAAGCTCTGCTGGTATGTTATCTAAACCAGGTGCCCTATCTAAATCTGGTGCCTGCATGTCTCCCTTCAATAGGATTTACTGGGTCATCTCTATTTAACAGCTCACAGAAACAGTTCTTCCATATCTTTGGTACTTTGTCCTCCTGTACCATAATACTTCAATTTCACTATTCTGCCTCTTGCTTGGTACCCATTCTTTATTTTCCTGACACCCCTATAGCCTTCCCCTATCCCACCATTTCTCATGTTTCTGTCCATGCCATCCAGTTCCTTATTTAATTTTTGTTTGTTTCCTTTCATCTGGCAGTTCTAAAAGGATTCTATTTTTGTTTGTTTCCCTTCATCTGCCAGTTCTAAAAGAATTCTATTCTTGTTTGTTTCCTTTCATCTGCCATTCTTCTACAGTTATCATCAAACCAATGTTTGTTACGTGTACTCTCCATGTACCCGATGGTTTCCTCAGCTGCTTCTTTAACAATCTGTTCTATGTCTCCACATTTTCCTGGAGTCCTATTTCTTCATCTTCATTTAGCAATTGTAAGTTTCTAATCTCTATTTGGTATTCCATCCTACATGTCTCATCTTTGAGCTTTTCAGTGTCAAATTTTTCTCTCCTTTCATTCCTACTGTTCCTTTTCATATTCAACTTGGTCCTGACTTCGGCAATCACTAAGTTATGGTCAGAATAACAACCACCTTCTCTGAAACTACGTACATCCATCAATGAAACCTCTGAATTTGTGTTGTATATGTGATATATGTGATCAATCTGATTTCTTGTAATTCCATCAGGTGAATTCCATGTGTCCTTGTGAGTTTCTTTATGGGAAAAATATTGTGCCACCTACAACCATCCCATTGGAGTTGGCAAATGAAGCAAGCCTTATTCCATTCTAACTACTAACCTCATGGACACTGTCTTCCAATTGCTAGGCCCAGTTGACATTAAAGTCACCCAATACTACCATTACAGCAAGCTTTGGTGTTTGTTTTACAACCTCCTGGAGCTTTTCATAAAAACCATCTTTCTCATCATCATCACTCTCTTCTGTGGGAGAATATGCTACTATTACTTTGTACTCTGATTTTTGCTAATCTTTCACTTATTGGCGTAAGCTTTCAACCACTCTATACACTTTAGCTGTCAGACAAAAGCCCGGGCACACCACCCCTATGGATACCATCATCTCTGCCACTGTATAGGACTATATAACCATCTATCTTACACTCACCACTTCCAGTCCATCTTGTCTCCTGCAGATCAGTTATATCTGATACTTCTTAACTTCACTGATGAGTGTTTGAGCATATCCCGCTCTATACAGACTACACACATTCCAAGTGCCTAGTTTCAGTGTTTTCCATTTCAATAGTCCATTTCTCACATTGTCGTCAACAAAGGATCTGTCAATAGGTGTGCTGTAAGTTTCCATAATAATATGCTTTTTAGAAGGCAGGGGTATTAACCCATGCTCAACCCTCCTCTTTTACCTGGGCTCTGGACCGGCATGTTAGATAATACTCCCATGAGATACTTTTGTTTATCAGATGTCCAGCCAACTCATTCCACTTCATTAAAGCTAATGCTACTCTTTTTCTTTCTTCCCTCTCAATAACTCTTCACAGTTCAGGTCCTCCAAGGTTACAAGCGTTCTTATACATTTGGGATATAAAAAATCTCAACTCCAGAACAAATTTGTAAAACTGGGCAAGTCTGTGTTGCTGTCTGTTAAAAAATGATACATAGTATTGAATTCAAAACCCTTCCTCCCGCTCCCCTCTTCTCACAGCAGCTGCATGGCTACTTTCCTTACCGTACTTTTCCTTTGCTTCTTTTCCAGATATCATAACTTTACCATGTAGCTCTGATATAAGTTCTCTTTTCTTCTCTATATGGAAGATAAAAGCAAAAGGAAGCTTAAAAACTAATACATCAGTTCTTTCTGTAATCAAAATACATCAGTTTTTATTACTACTGCACTCCAAGTTTGCCCATTTCTCAAAACCCTTTCTGAGGAAATTAAAACTCCCGCAGACCTATCCCTATAATAGATCTTGCAAAAAATACATGGATAATACACCACATAAGTTTTTAATTAATCAGTAGACAATTGCTTCTGAAAAACTTACCTGAGCAAGAGGTACAACAACATTCTTCATTGGACTGATATCTTTTTCCTTCATGAAGATCATCATCTCCTGTGCCAATCGAGCAGCTGTATTAAATATTAAACAGAAAAAAAATATATTTTACAAAAGATCTTTGTTTACTAACCTTACTTTTACAATTTCTTTTAACAATAACTAAGATGCTTTGGGTAAAACCAAAATATTGTAAACATGAGATATGGTAATTTTAACCTTAGCATATTTGCAAAAATCAGTATATAAGTACAGTACTGCATACTGAAACTTTCTGTTGATAGGAAAGGTCTCATTTAAGACAAATGCCAAAATCTAAAACCAATTTCAGTGTTTTTCAGCAAACAAACGTTCCCTTTACAATACTCTATCAATTCTACAGGGTAGGACATACAACATCCAAATCTGGCCAAACAGCAAGGAATTACTGGAGGGTGGGTATAGAGAAACAATATCACTAGCTCACAGAGGCAAGGATTCGCTTCTGGTGCAGTAAAGAAAAGCTAAGTATGTTGGCAAAGTGATTTAATCACTTTGCCAACATACTTACAAGATTAAGGATTACCAAAAATATACTTCTGTCATTTTGTAAGGTCTCTATTGGGATAATACAAATAAAACTACAATAATACTTGTAAGGTGAATCAAATGCAGAAGAAACCAATATAAGGGATATGAGCATCCCAAATTTTTAACCAATTTAAAGTTTATTAGCAAACATACTTTCCATTAACAATATTTACTTGGTCTACGGAATAACATGAATTACTAATGAGAGGGTGTGGAGAAAGATCACTGGTTCACAAAGGTGGGGATTTACCCTTCATATGCAGTCACAAAATAATTTTTGGGGTTATGAGGTTAATTTGCATTTTTCCTTTATACAGTATATATAGCTCAAGTCTACACCTGATTCAGTTACTGAAGCTTGGCAAAATGGTAGTTGATGATGGCAGGTACGGCACGGCCCACCAACTTGTCAGCAACCCAATCACTTTTTCCACTGGCTACAGGGACAAAAGCTGGCATTGTTAGAGGATGGATTATGACATAAGTATAATATCTTGAATTTGTCATTGTTTCCTATGATAATACGCACTTTCACTATTTAAACACTCACTCCTTAGGAGTGGCACTGTTCCAAAGGAATCGGAACGTGAGGTTAATACTCTCTGCCATATCCCATACAGTTTATGTCAAAGGCTAGAGACTGAAAGGACAGTCTGTCATCACTCCTTAATGCAAGCTTCCCAGTCAAGTATACTGAGCAGGGAAAAGGTGATTGCTGTACTTTCAATGCAATATGGCATCTGATGCAGTTAAGGCTGTTTACAGTTAGAAAGGCATGAAGAGACCCAACATCCAGTGTATCTCTTCTCCCACCTCAGCCCAACCATGGCCCTTAGGCAAGATGCATATTTATCTTTTCAGCACTTAGGAAAGCTAAAAAAATTTAAAAACCACTTTTGGACCAAGGAACAAAAGCCAGAGGCCTATAGGTATCCTTTTAAATATACAAGGAAGAGAGCCAAGCTCCTTCCTCAAACCTAGCCTGAACAGGTACAGTAGTTGCAAATCAGAACCCTATGAACTAGAACACGAATGGAAAACAAAATCATTCACCTGGTAAAGAAACCTGAAAGACCATTCAAGGACTCAGGGTCAGAAGGGGAGATGCTATGCTCTCCTGTCAGTTGACCAGTGTTTTTAAGGAAGCAGTTAACATAACAACTGACAGAAGCCCTAGAGGAGTAGCAAGTGTATGACTGAAGTTGAGTCAAAATTGCCAAGTCAGTAATATCAATGGATATCTTGTATAGAATTGAGTGTTTACTACATCTCCCCCTCTTCCTAAGAGTGGTTGGAAGAAAATTACCCAAAAAGGAAAGGAAGAGTCTTGTATGTGACATCAATTCCCCTAAAGATTGCTCAACTAGAAAGACAGAGCTGCTCAAAAGTCAAAAGAATCTCATTCATGTAGGACAGTAGAGACTGTTCCCAGTCCCCAACAGAGGAAGGGGAAAGAATGAAGCTTTCCCTTCCTCAAAACCTGTTACTATTGGAAAACCAATGAATACTATACTTTCCAAGTCTTACAGAGGGAAAGTTGGGGAAGAGGCTATCAGTGAAGAGAAGGTTCAGCATGTAAGCACGTCTTTCAATGGGCAACAGAAAACAAATACCACCTGAACAGACAAAGCAGAGATGAAGGTGGAGCTACACCTCTGGCTTTCCCTCTCAAGAATCTACTGAGATAATGTGAGAATGAAGGCTGGATCCCCAAAATCGAATATGAAAAGAAGAGTGAGTTGTTCACCTTCTAGACACCAACAATATTTCAACAAAAGGGTCATGTCAACCTGTCCCAGGCTGTTTGTGAATTGGTAAAGATAAAAGAAAAGTTAGATGTCTGACTCTACAAGAAGGTAACTAATCATACACAGGTTTCCTGAAACACACCTTAACCTTGAAGAGCCATAAGGAATTAAGGGTAAGCAAATGGTTAAAAGGTGAATTACATTCATTAAGCAGCAGTGTAAGCAAGAGAGTAGGCAATAGGGAATGCATGTTCCCAACTAACAACAACTACCACATGAAGTCTTGTCTTCTCCATGATCCAGGTTTCTGGGCTCAGCAGAGTAAGGAGATAAAGCTCAGGTCTTAAAGACATAATCCACTCCATGAGGGGCTGAATGGTACATGAAGAAACCCCAGGAAGCATATGAAAAACTTTGCACGAGAAGTCTTCTTGTAGCAGCACTGAAGGAAATGAGCAATCATCCCCCAGAAGTTGATTCTACCAAGATTCAATAAAAAAATATGAGCCTTGCTTAGATTGATGAACCTGGGTAGGGCAGCCAAAACTTAAGAGACAAGGCAGCAGTGACCAGCTGTAAGGTGGTTCAAGCAGCTGGTTACAAGATCATTCCTGGTTGATAAGATATTGTCAGCCCAGACCATGGCATAGCAAGATCAGGGCTGTTCAACCGAGAGTCAAGGCCAGAAAAGACAAAGAAATTTCCTGATTTGTACTCCAAAAAATTGATCCCTCCCAACAAACAAGGGGAGTGATGCCTCTGGGGCAAAATCCTGGATGCACTCAATAAAGGACACCAGATGTTGAGGAGCTACTCAGGTCATTTTCCACTGAAGTCATGGCACACATGAACAAGATTCTCAGCCTCGGGAAAGTGCTTGAGTGTGTGTGGCAAGACCAAGACACCTAGTCACAATTCAAAGGTGTTGAAGAGAACTGAGCATCATCCCCCGCATATCCATGGACCTAAAGCAGAAGCAAAACCAACCAGGCTGGCTCTGCTATTTGATCTAGTCTAGCAGGAGCCTGTACTTCCTATCTCCTGTGGATATTACAAAGTGGTGCAGAAGCCATGTCGACACCAACTGCACACACTCCAACATGGCCCAGTTGATAAACAAAGGAGTATAACCATGTTTATTTTGGTCCGGAGAACCAATCATGGGCATGTCCTGAAGACTTAGTGTGGCCGATAGTCCGAGAACTGTGGACCCTTCTATTCATGTTTCTAAAGAAGAGCAAGTGCAGGCAGTCAAGAGACAGCACTCCTCTCCCTACAAGATCATGTAAGTGGCCTTCTTCCTGCAATGGGTTGCCTTCCAGACATCCTCCTGCATATTTCCAAGTCTGGACAAAGGGAAGGCTAAGAAGGTGACAAGAAAGGATGGTGAAGAGTATGGACCACAATGTGTAAAGACATGTACAGTATACGCCCCGTATTTGCAGTCTCACAATTCGCGGACTCACCTATTCGCGGATTTCTCTATGGAACATATATACACATTATTCACTGAAAATTCTTCCATTCGCAGTATTTTTCACTGAAAAATATTCACTAATGACTGTACTTTCATCTCATTTTCATGACTAAATGCACTTTTTGTGATAAAACTATTAAAATACTGAGGTACCCTGGTAGTGCTCAAGTTACGATAATTTGATTTTGCAATGGGGTAAGCAATTAATACCGATACGACAATATTTATAAAATATTTTTAAATTTCACGCAGACGCAGGCAGCAGCGTACAATCAGGCAGCGAGAGAGACCAAATTAAAATAAACCAATTTCTTTTCCTCCACCTCTTTATCCCATCTTCTAGTTAAAAAAAAGTAAAAGAGAATGGTAAAAGTATTGATAGTTACGTTATACTCTTGCGTAAATGCACACAGCCAACCAAATGAGAAACTGTTGTTTTGCTATCACCGAATCGGATACCAACAGCCCTTTTGCTTGTATTTCAACCATCTTACAGTAGAAAACCATTATCGTAGTTATATTACAAATGACATTAAGTAGAATAGGACCGATATATTTTTAAATTATTCGGTATGGATAAAAGATCAGCAAGGAAATATACAGATAAATTTAAGCTGCAAGTTGTAGCTTAAACTGAGAAAACAATGTTCAAGCTGCTAATGACTATAAATTATCATGCATAAGCAACATGGATGAAACTCGACCATAATTAAAATTGGAGATCAAGTATTTTAATCAAAACTACTGGGCATGAAAGAACACATTACTGCTATTTTTACCTCGATAAACAATAAATACGTAAAGCTCATATTATAATGAAATCAAGTGAAAATAGCAAAGAGAACTTTTATTTTTTTTACACAAAAAAAAAAAATGCCCCCCAAACAGCCAAAGTTATCTATTAAATAAAAAAAATTGCTAAATTAATATCACAATGAGACGTAGTTCAAGTTATATTTCGACTTAAAAACACTTCATATAACGAAAAATAACCTTGCCCCATATAAATAAAGTATCTAGAGATTCATTTACACTAACTAGAAGCAAGAAAAGCACTCTGAACCGAGCTAAATATGACAAAATAAACTTACCGCTTAATCAATTTCCAAACCAAAACATTGATCGCAATGATCGCAATTTATAATACAAAAGCAATAAGAATATATAAAATATTATTGGATACAGTGAATTAAGGCATAACATTTTAAAAGATCCATGGAGAAGATGCATATTCGTTATGCTTATGTTTGTATAGTATAAGTGAATATAGTACAGTATAATGTAGGCTAAGCTACCGAATAGGTATACAATACACCATAGTGTAGGCTAAGCTAATTCTTGTTTGTTATTCAATTTCTCTTTGTATTGAATTATCATAAGCCACTCTGCACGAACCTCCAGAATTAGCTGATATTAATAATTATTATACCGTGTATGTACAGAGTATACTTTAAGAGTGTAGACTAGGCTACCATATATGTATACATGGTACTGACCCTACTGTAGGCTAGGCTGTATTCGAGATACCGTACATTTTCTCCAACAAACGATGGGTTTTTCTGGAACCTAACTCCCATCATAAGTATGATAATACCTGTATAAGCATTTTTAGTTTTTTTGTGTGTTTGAACTATCAAAATAGGCAGTTCTAAGTGTTTTTAGAAGTGTTCTAAATATTTGTGGATTTTAGCTATTCACGGGGGGGGTTCGCATCCCCCGCAAATACAGGGGGTTTACTGTATAGTCATGATGGCATAGAAAGCAGAACAAAGAGACTGAAAACAAATGTCAGATTATTTAATGTGAACTTGGTGAAATATAAAAGTTTGTTTAAATGGTGAAGAAATATATACCTTGTAATGTTTATGATACATGATCGCTTCACAGAGGGAAAGATGAGGCATCAGCTTTTGGTAAACAAACTGCCGACACACCAAGAAGGACTCCATCTTTGTGTGATTCTGACACATTTTTATTGCAGACCACATAAACTAACTTTACTTATATTTTATTTTTTTGCACTTCACTAACAAAATCCCCCTTGAAGTCAAAAATGACAGAAATTTACATGACGTACCTGTATTGCTCAGTCTGTGTACTTTTGATAACCTACCACTGTAACTTCAAAATATCTATGAGGTGAATGATTGTAAAGGTGGCGCATGTATGTTGTTCAATCACATTACACTTCTCACCTCTTGTGAGAACATTATCATTGTCATGACTTTTCGGCATCTGAACAAAACAAGAGCCAAAATTGGGTTATAATCCTTGTGACTATATTTTTGTTTATTTTGGACTTATACTTTGGGAGTTCAGCAAATATAAACACATACAGACACTATCTTTACAAATAATACAGATTATCATAAAATACTTTAGTGAGACCAATAAGTCACGCTACTGACATTTCAGCTGCATACAGCATCTCCTTGGAACCTTGGAACTCTTTACACATCCTTGTCAAGGAGCTCCTATGTCCCTTTTGGTGCTACTCATCATGTCAAAGCGGCAAAAGCTCAGTAAGCCTACTGCCTTATTCAGGCCAAGTTACAGATATGGGCTTGTGATAAAACATGAAAATACATAAAAACAAAATTCATTTTTTTCTCTAAAAATCCTCTACATCACACACCTCAGGACCATACATCTGTCACCATTTCAAACTACCGAAGCATGGGTCAACTACATATACCTAAGGGGCTATATGCCCATGCACTAACCTACCCACACCAGCAGATCTTCCTTTCCTACAGATGAACTGACATGTTCTAGTAATGGGTTTTTACTGAAAAAATTACCTTTGTTTCTAAAAGATTACACTTTGAATTGAAACTTATTCTAAAAAAAATATTTATAACAAGATACAAACTACTTACACTCCATCTGATTGCCCGAATTTCTTGCTTCAGTCATCTTCATTTGAAGAAGTTGTAACTGAGGAAGGTTGTTATTCATTTTTGCTGCATTTTTTTGGGATGTAATCACAAGAGGGAAGATCAATACCCTGATGCAAACCGTTGCTGGAAAACATATGCAAATGCCTAATTTAATGTCAAATTTACAAAATAAGAGACCTGTATAGCAAAGAACTTATTTGATAAGTAACAATTTTATGCTATACAATACTCTCAATGAGGCAAACATTCCAGTAACAAAAATGATACTGAGGGTCTAATATACTCACCAATGGCTATGGCACCCCACCAAGGAAGGTCCCATGAAACATGAAGGTAATCAAGACAATTCTGTATAATGCCAACAGGGCTCCAACCTCCCAATCCAAGACTCTGGATAGTGGGTTCACCTAAAGCATTAAGTGGTTGAGACAGTGCTTCAGGTGGTGCTGGTGGCGGGGGAATGTAGGTTATGCTTTCTGTAAAATAAATCACCATGGTATGATTTCAGTCACTGCAATACAACAATTGGTAAAATAACATAGGAAAACACTCATATAAACTCTTTATAATGTAATTAGAATGATTTTGGAACCATGGGTATAATTTTTGTAAAGACATAATTACACTGATTTTGGAACCATTGGTATAATTATAGTACAGAGGTTAGATCCTAAAGGGTTACAGCATAATACAGTATAAAATCATTGCTGGAATTGAAAATGCCACATGAAATACAAGTATAGCACAATGAAAAACAGATGAATTCACAAGCACTCTGACCTTTATATCCAAATTCTGACTTACTTTCTCTCATGAGTTATCAGTAGCTGGCAGTCAACTTCCCATCATTTTATTATGATTTGCTTAATTGAATGAAATATATGTCCCAATTTGAGGCTGCCTGGTCATCTTATATGTGGTACTCAATTTCAAACTGGTTTGTGAATATTAAACCAATATTTTCACATCTTTTTATTTCCATAGCCTCAACCCCATGAACTTTCAATCTCAACATCCTGCTTTCAGGAACACATTCTGCAAGGAAAGAGGTGCCTTTGCCTACAGCCTATCATATCTAATATTATAATTTTAAGTTATCTATGGGGTGTGGTATACAAAAAATTCATTACTGTGCCAAAACACATCATAGGTAATTCAATGAACTCAAATATAGGAACACAAACAAACAATATTACAAACATCTGCCTGACTAGTCTATAATATTCTCTCTCTCTCTCTCTCTCTCTCTCTCTCTCTCTCTCTCTCTCTCTCTCTCTCTCTCTCTCTCTCTCTCTCTCTCTCTCTCTCTCTCTCTCTCTCTCTCTCTCTCTCTCTCTCACAAACATTGCTGATATGCAGTACAGTATAGTAGTAATATTAAGCCCAACAAAAACATAAAACATTATCATTGATATTTCATGAGAAAATACTGCAATTTTTTAATATAATCTGCATTTTTTCATGGCATACACACCAGACTTTTATACAGGAGTACCCTTCAGCACAAGCTGGAATTGATCGATGAAAACTTAGTAACCAGGTAGCTAATAAGTGGATATGAGGGGTGAGTGGGGGAGTATCCCTCACTCACCAACCTCCATGCTCACTTTTCCTTCAGCCACAGAACTGAGTGGCATGGCTGAGGTGGGTTTAAGCATATGGAAGGCTATGGTTTGTATTATTAAGGAAAACTATAAATTACTTTTAAAAATTTATTCTTTCCTAGAGAAATACAAGCCATCACCTTTTATATTGGAGAATAGGAATCACCACAGATATGATTCCTGTAACTTCCTGCCAATCTGGCAAATTGGTTGGCCAGAGCAGTAAGGCCCTGGGTTCAAGTACCCCTAAAAATGAGAAGGGAAACTCATGTCAAGAAAAATCAGAGAACCATGACATCTCCTTTAGTAGACTTCAAGTCAGGAGGTAGTAAAGTTCTAGCTATCTCAAATAATGGGCTAAGAAGTAAACTCTACCAAGTACCCCCTCCCCATTGTTATGCGAGAGAATGAGGGCAACACCTCCCAATCACTGATGGGGAAAGAAGGCCCAAAATATACTCATCTACATCTCGTCTGACTACAGCATATACTTCAGCTCAGATGCTGCTCTTGAAAGAGGGAATTAGGATGGAAGGGAACCCAGTCTTTTCACATTCACACATCCAAACTTAAACTAGGCATCAAGTAGGTCAGATAAGATACGGACCTTATCTGAAATGGAGCTTGAGTGACTACACAACCTGTTCTGCAGCCACCACAGGTGCTAATGAGAAGATATCAAGAGACTTGCAGGTGACATCCCTCAAGTAGAATTAGGTACAGATACTCTGACTATGCCAGAAACTTGAACTCATTACTTGAAAAACCAAAGTTCTTCTGAAAAGCAAGGGACGGACCTATGCCCAACTTCATGAGCTTTCACATAGGAATTGAGGCCAACCTTTTCCTCAAAGGAGGTGTAGGCCTATCTGATCACTTCATTTAGTTGGATGTGTTCCTAGACACTTCCTCCTTGTGCTTGCCTGTAATAATGAAAAGAGGCATACACTCTGGCCACTGGGAGTAGGTTCCTTTCAAATAGGACCTAATAACCCAAACCTGGCAAAGAAGCATCTCATCCAGATGTCCACCTGGGAAGTCTCAAATGGAGGGGATTAACAAACTCTTGAATCTCTTGCCTGACATAGACGGAACCAAGATTTTCGCTAAAACTCAGGAATGACGGTGAAGAAGAGAGATCCTCACCCTTCTGAATGCTGAATTATATACAACAGGCCATGTAACTCCCCCACCTTTTTTGCCAAGGACAAAGCTAATAGGAAACAGTCATAAGTGTCGAGGTTTCTGTCCATAGCCTGAGACACAGAGGCTTAAAAGGTTCCCTGGTAAGACTCCAAAGAACCAGGGGTATGCCCCACTCTGGGGGCTGGAGTTCCTGAGGAGTACAAACCTTTTTAAAACTCCTAATCAGCATATGCAACTCCACCAAAAGAGGAGAGGTCAAGCCCTTCAGTTTGAAAACCTGCAGACAATGAAAGGAGCTTGTCTCGGTGAAGGTAGATGAGGAAGTCTATGATCTACTGAACAGATGCTCTAAATGGAGGGATACCCCTTCTACAACACCAATCACAGAACATGGCCCACTTTCCCTAGTACATGTTTGATGACGAATGTCCAAGCTACCCTGACATCTCCCTTGCTACCCTGACATCTCCCTTGCAGCCCTGCAAGAAAAGCCTCTCCCCTACATGAGACATTGGATAACCTCCAAGCATGAAGCTGCAGTGAGTGCACTGCTTGATGGTACCAGCAAACGTGGTGCCGACACAGGGTGGGCCATAAGGGCAGCTCTTTGGTTCCTCAACCAGAAGAGACAGCAGGTTGAGATACCACTTAGAATGTGGCCAACGAGAAGCCACCAGAGACAAGTAAACATGGGGGTGGGGGTGACAAGTTGTTCATCACAATGCAAAAAAGTCTGAAAGATGGAAATGCAAACCGGTCCAGGTTGTCCCAGGGGTGCTAAAATGCATCTTCCATCACTACCCAGGGGTCCTGAACTGGAGAACAGAAAACTGGAAGTTTTCTGTTCAACCTGGTCGTGATCAGATCAAGCACAGAAAATCTCCATAACTCAAAGAATTTCTTAATTACTTAAGGATGCTGGGACCATTCCATCCCAACAACCTGACCCTGGTGACTGAGTTGATCTGCAATAACATTCTGCCTGTCCAGAATGTAACTGGTAGTCAAACTGATGGCCCACTTCTGCAACCCCACAGTCTACCCGTGGATCTGCACTGCCAACTGGTGTAGCAAGTGAGACACCTCTACCCTTGCTTGTTGACATAAGCCGAAACAGTTGTGTTGTTCCTCATCAAAACTATCAAGTCACCTTTCAACTATTCCTGAAAAGCATGCAATACTAGCCATCCTCCCTGTATCTCAAGAATGCTGATGTGCAGGTCAAGATACATCCTTCAATCTCACACCTGAAACAAGCGCTCCTCTCTGGCGTGTGCTCAACCCCTCCCTTCTGTGTCTGAAAAAAAAAAAAAAAAGCATTTTCAGAGGCAGATAATTCGACAGGCCTCCCTTTAAGAATTTTCTATTGTCTATCCACCATAACAAGTCCTCCCTGGCATCCTGATTCATGGGAAAGCGTTGGGAAAGAAGATCCAGAGAGGCACTCCAGTTGTTCCTTCCAGGGCAGGAACTGTGTCACTCCCTGAGCTTGCTCACAAGAGTACTAGATAGGATCTCTCTGCTGCCTAATCTTTAAGCTTATCTAGGTGAGAAGGCAACGTCTGTCCAGGATTCATGTCTCTGTGGATACCTGGACCAACCAATCGTCCAGGCACCACAACAAGCACATACCCTTGTAACGTGTCCAAGATGACACCTGAGAAGCCACTGCAATATCACCTTGAACCGGTAGATGGATGTACTTCCAAGAATTTTGAAGACTGGGTACTTGAAAGTATGTATCCTTCAGAGCTATCAAAATCATAAAGTCCCTCTCTCTTGGGTGGATTCAAACACTGTGCTGTTTCCATCTTAAAACAGGTCTGTAAAAAAACTTGTTTATGGGACAAGAGGTTGATCACTGGTCTCAACTCCCAGTTGCTACCTTCTCCACCAATGAAAATCTGACTGCAGAAACCTGGAGATTGGTAGTCTACAACTTCTATGACGCCCTTCTCTATCATCACTTCCACTTACACCGACAGGTCCAGAGACATCAGTGAATCTGGAGGATACAAGTGGCACTTGTTCAGTGGATCCAATAGAGGAGGGCAATCAACTCTGAATGGAAGCCTGCCACATGGTCCAGTGGCAAGACAGGCAACCCCTACTGTGGCCCACACTAATCTTGGGAAAGAGTAGTGATGAGCCTAAACCCAAACTCTTCCATTGTGAAAGCATACTCTCGTGCAAATCTTGCTTCAAGAAAAGAGGGGTAATCGTGTCTCTACTTCTGAGATGTAAGGTTGCCCACCAGTTGGCATTCTGGTGTGCCAGAAAGGTCAGAGCCCCACCTCCCAACAAGAACATACTGAAAACTGCCTTCCAGCTCCTAGATGAAAAGCCTGACACAGCGGATATCGTTGCTGTGTCTAACCAGAAGTCAAGCCATGAAATGATCTGGAGGGACATCACAGACACAGTCTCCAATCCAGCTACTTTTGCTGTGATAAACGAAACGCTTTCCCGATGAACTCTCTCCAACAGGAGGTCATTCATCAGCCCACAAGCTTATGCATCCAGTACCAAAACAAAAGCCTCAGCGTCCTCTGGATATTACTTCCTCTGGCGTAAAAGCAGCAGAGGAAGGAATCTGCACAGTCTGCTGGAGGCAGGGCAACTTCCTAACCATCAGATCTGGGAAGCCACCTCCTCCAAAACACCACGCACTAACTAGGACCACAGCAACACGACCGATGGCCACGCTTCAAAAGTATTCCCAAAGGTCAACTCCACAGATGAGACAGTCAGCCGATGCAAAGCCAGTCACTTCCAAAGGCTATTCCACTCATGGATGAACAAAATAAATCTATGTAAAGTGCTGCTCAAACTCACTCTGCAGGGGTTCCCTGGGATATTAATGTTTATTGCTTAGTGGAAGGGGCTGCTATAAGAAAGGGATGTGCTTTTGAAGGGAACAAAACCTTCACTGATGAGGATAATTTTGTTAATTCACTAATTATTGGCCACTTTGTTGACAATTTTAAGATTCATGTTTCTGGTGACTGTGAGACCCCTGATGCTGCTCCCACCTCTCTTTTATCCTAGACGACTGATGCTCCCACCTCTCTTTTATCCTAGACGACTGATGCTCCCACCTCTTTTATCCTAGACGACTGATGTTGCTATAGCTGAGAGTCATGACACCGTTGGGGTCTCTGATGACCTGGAATCACCCGTACGACCACTTCACCGTTCCAACTGCCTCGCCAACAGAAACAATCGAACAGGGGTTACCTGACCAACACTGTTACAAGACTCCACTATTTTACCGCTTAGTTGGACTGATGAGGGATATGGAGTATTATCTGAAAGTCTCTCCTTTTCGTTTTTAACTTTGTACATAAATATTTTTAACACCACTGTGGCTTTTAATTCTCGATATAATAGCCTCATTACAGGGCCGTCTTGTTTCAATAATAATAATAATAATAATAATAATAATAATAATAATAATAATAATAATAATAAATAATAATAATAATACAGGCAGTCCCTGGTTATCAACTGGAGTTCCGTTCTGACGGCGTGACGATAACTGAAAATCACCGATAACCGAAAATTGGCAATTTTCAGCATTTTTTTGACAAGTTTCAGGGCTTATTGGTGCCTCTGCTAGGTATATATCGGCACCAATACCCAATATATCAGTGCCAATAAGTGAAAATCGGCGATTTTCGGCACCGAAAATTGCCAACTTTCGTCGCTAGGCAAGCCCCGTAAAACTGGATCGCCAATAACCAGGGACTGCCTGTAATAATAATAATAATAAATATAATAATAATAGTAACAACTACATATTTTAAAACTGGGTGTTTCACATACCTATCGTGGTTTCTGAAGACAAAGTCGACTCAACAGAGGCATCTATGATACTGGGTGACTCCAATACAGATTTATCCTCAAGAATACCACTATCTGTTTCGAATGAAAGATTTTCAATTATGACTAGTTTCTTTATAAAAAAAAACTTGACATTCAGTTAAACTAAATATTTCCTACAAACTTATATCGTCACCAAAATTCAGTATGCAAACTGTATATACCTTCACTACTGATGAGAGGGGCTTCAGTTTCACTGTCACTGGGAAGGGGTTCAGCTGCACTAACAACAAACGCCTGTGAAAATGGTAAATTAGTAATTTACTTTTTTTTTAAGTACACAGATATTCACCATCTTAACCTTAACAATTAATGCCATAAAACAATTTTGTAATACACATCACTGCCTTACAAAAAGCTTTTACTTAGGAAAAGGCAGGGGCTCAGTGTAAAACGCTACTACAGTACAGTAAAGACACCACCCTACTTACAAACAAGTTACATTCTAAACTGCCATTTGTATGATGAATTGTTTGTAAATTGGTTACTGTACTTTTCATGCCTATTTAAGTACAGTATGATATAAAATCAGTACAGCACTGTACGTTTCTTCATCCTAAAATGCAATGAACTGTACCTACAGTACTGAATGTACAGAATAGGTGTGCAAAATAGAATTTGAACTTATGGGTGGCAAAGGGAAGCGCTCTAAACACAATTCTAATTTGTAATCCTGTCTGTTTGTATCTCTGAATGTTTGTAAGGTGAATGTTCTCAAGTAGGGTGGTGTCTGTAATGTGTTCTAAGGACTTCTAAATATTAATGATGATAACTGAGAGCACCTAACTCCAGCAAGACACTATTCTGAGAGGTCAGTTATCACAGTCTGCCACTATCTGTTACATGAAGGTGAAAACATGCAATACTTTTATGTTAATTTTGCAAGGTTCAAATGTTAATGGTGCACATCATATCCGATAATGAGCATTTCTCTTTAGTACACTTGAAACATGTTTAGCACCATCAAGAACAACTTACAGTGAGTTTCAATAAACTTACAATTCCCATTATTTCACAAAAACTACTGAACAACTTGTGGTAGAAGGAAGACAGGACTGCATTTTCATTACACATAACAAGCCACCATCACTTAAAAATCAAACTGTCAAAACTTAGCATCAGCTGTAGAGCAATCATATAAGCTGAAGTAAAACTTACCTACCCAGTGTATCATTTTAGGTACTTTTAAATAATAGTTACATCAACTACAGTTTGATATAAGCCATACTTGTTCCCTGTAATTAACACAACTTGAAATATATTTAATTATTTACGTTAAAGTTCTTCATATTAATGAACCTTTCATTGACTGACTGATTGTGCATAGTAAAAATTTAAAACCTGGACTTTAAACATTTGGTGTCATCTCAGAAACTAAATACAAAGGTTGGACTCAGACTTGGTCTTGGCCTTGTATGGTGTGGTCTCAAGCTCAGTCTTGACCTTGAAATTCTATTTGGTGTTGACTTGTTTAAATCTTGGCCTCAAAAGGCACTGTGGAGTTGGCCTTTCCCTGGAAAGTCTGGCCTTGACTGCAACAGTGGTTAAATTAACAAAAATTTTTCTTAAGTACTTTATATTTTTTGTAGATATACGAAACCAAAGTATTCCTCAGCACGAGCTGGAGTGGTTGTTGGAGATGGTAACAGTGAAAATAAATAGAATACTACTAAAAATGCACAACACTACCATAAACCCCCGTATTCGCATTCTCACGATTCGCGGACTCACGTATTCACGGATTTCTCTGCAGAACATATCTACTCATTAATCGCAGAAAATTCACCCATTCACAGTATTTTTCAGAGAAATATCCACTACTTACTGTACTTTCATATCATTTTCATGACTAAGTGCACTTTTTTTTATAAAACTATTAAAATACTCAGGTTTAAGCATTTTTAGAGGGTTTTTTCTGTTTAAACTATCAAAATAGGCAGTTCTAAGTGTTCTTAGAGGGGTTTCAAGTATTCGCGGATTTTTGCTATTCTCAGGGGGCGGGTGAGGTACGCATCCCCCGCAAATACGGGGGGTTTACTGTACTCATTAGCACTACACTAGCAAGAAGACCAGACAAAAAATAAAATTATAAATTTTCACAAAATTTATTATTTGGATACTTACCTACTGTTAAAGTTAGCTTACATCTATGCGCCGATAGGTGAGTCGACATTCAAACAAGAGATCGAATGGTTGCCTGGATGACCGTTTAGTTCACCTTGTTCTCCACCAGGTGTGTTTTGAATGTTTAAGCTCTTGTCAGAATTCTCCTTAACAGCCTACTAAATTGTGGGAAGGTTGGGTGGGGTCTACTTTAACAGTAGGTAAGTATCCAAATAACAAATTTTTTTATGAAAACTTATATTATTTGGGATGAATCTTACCTACTGTTAAAGTTAGCTGATTCCCACAATGAGAAGAGGATGGTGGGTAGAGCAGCTAGACCAATTCTGCTCAGCCAATCAAGCTAAAGGTTTCTTGCATGAAGCCCAAAACATTCTTACCTGATTTGGAATCCTTGCCGGATCTTACTACCACCGGAAGTTGGACTCCATTCTGGGAGCAAGGCTCTCATATGTACAGTGAAGAGCAGCCTTGCAGAGAATGAAACAGAAGTGGCGTGAGGAGACCCCTGTGCCTGGGTCCAAAAGCCCTCTAAAACGACACACTAAAAATACAGTGGACCCCCCATATTCCCGGGGGTTAGGTATCACAACCACCCAAGAATACCGAACATCCGCAATATATTGGAACCCCTCTAAAAATGCTTATAACTGTATTTTAATAGCTGGAATACCAAAGACCCCTCTAAAAATGCTTATAACTGCCTATTTTCAAGATATTTTTGTGACTAAATACATTTTTTATATAAAATGTATTGTCACAAACATAACATGAAAATACAGTAATCAGTGAATATTTTTCAACTAAAAAAATCCGCGAATTACCGAATTTTCCGTGATATACTGAAAAATGCACCAATATATACTTCCTTATCGCCTTAGCCTGTGCAGCATAAGCCTTTACTACAGATAGGAGCATAAGTGTTCTCATTTCTTCCAAACCGAGTTAGTGTAAGCATGAGAACATTAGCCTGTAGCATCAGAAACGAGCTAAAAACTAACACTCTTCCTTGCTAAATTCCCACAAGCACCAAAAAACCTTAAAGCTGGCTGCATAAACTCCCCAAGCTGGTGCCAAAAACACTAAGCTGGGGCCAAAATCACACTAACCTGGAGCTTCAACCTCTCTAAGCTGATGTAGAAAAGAGGCAAATACTGAGCAAAATTTCAATAAAAGATAAAAACTTCAACGATCTAAAGTGAGACTGTTTCAGCATGTCCAAGGCACTTGTCAGTCTCGAGTCCGTCTCTTCACAGGAAAGAGAAAAGGAAACCGAATTTTCTACCAAAGACGGTTCAAGTTCCTCTAACGCAAGAGTCAGTGCCCCACAACTTACAAAAAACTAGAGGATAAGCCCAGGCAGACCTACAGGGCACAAAATACTCGAAGAAAACCAAGACCTAATTCTCTATGTGGTCTCTTTCCTCAACTAAATGAGGATACAGTAAAGAGCACCGGTCCAGCAAACGCTAATCAAACCAAAGGAGATTCAAACTCTTCTTCCTCCAGAGGGCAACAGGAGGAGACAGCTGTGTCCCAGCAACAGGAGGAGACAGCTGTCTCCTGGTAACAGGAGGAGACAGCTATCTCCTAGCAACACCTGGCAACAGTAGCCGAGCACCTGCATTGCATCCACGACTCGATGACAGGTAAACAGGAAAACGCTTCATCAGTAGACAGGAAATCGCAGATGAAACGTCTCAGCTGAGTGAAAGAAAACAAGGCACCAAAAGAAACTGGGAAAGATGAGGGGCCAGGGGGAGAAGGGTTGCAACGACCCTCCCACCTCATCCAAAAGTGAGTCAACAGACTTAAGAGCATTCCCATACGACACTTCCTTAGAAAGCTATGTAGCTAAAATAATATCTAGCTTGGAAACAACATAAGATACTGTAACCATGGTAGATTTAGAAAGAAAAAACATTAATAGAGGCAGAAGTAAGAGATCTGCCAATAGCCGAAGACATGGCATGATAAAGAACGAACAAGCGCATTTCGACAGAGAAAGAGGAATAAGCTGGCATACAAGGATTTAGAATGAGTAAGAAATGTAGAGATTGGCTAAAAAATCGACTGAGTCAACATAACATCAAAATTCGTAAAACTAGCTACAGACACATTATTTCTGATAAACTGTCTACAGTCAACCACTGGTATTCGCGGGGGATGCATACCACAACACCCCCCCAACAAATAACTAAAATCCGCGAATACTTGACACTCCTATAAAAACGCTTATAACTGCCTATTTTGATAGTTCAAACAACAAAAAACTCTAAAAATGTTTATACTTGACTATTTTAATAGTTTTATCAGAAAAAATGCATCTAGTCACAAAAATATGAAAATAAAGTAATCAGTGAATATTTCTCTATGAAAAATGTTCCACAGAAAAATCCGCAAATAGGTGAAGCCACGAATCTGGTACTGTGAATAGGCAGGGGTCCACTGTATACCTATATTAGTCCTGTCAGTACTAACAAACTCGTACTAGGTGCCCATGACAGCATTACAGTAGTCACATACATGGCGAAGATTAACACTTACCAAAACGATCATTCAGCTAACGCATTATACGAGACTATGAATGTAAAAACCAGAGAGGCAGGTGGCGGAGGGCACAGAACCACATCACCCCGAAAACCGACCTGGTTCCCTGGCAGCAAACTTCTTCCTCAGAATCCAACTGTCGCAAGGCAGTCCTAGGCTTGGGCTACAGACAGGCGAGGGCATCGATACCTTACCTCTTAAGAGGGAACGAGAAAATGGTCGCACAAAGGGGGGACCAAGGCTGGTTCCCTAACAATTCAGACAAATCTTGTTGCACTGACCACAATAAAGTTTACATTCAGTTCTAAATTTTCAGTAAGCCTTTCCTGAACAGAATGGGAGTAGAAGGCGGAGCTAAAGAGGAAGTCTCAGTACTAACTAAAGCATTAGTAAAGGAAAAGCCTAGACTGAGTATGGATAACTATAGAAGGACCTGGAGAAGGGGGAGAAATGACAGGTTGATAACCTGACCTAACTAATTGCTTTGCAATCTAACTGCTTTCCTTCTCTTCCTATACTACTTAAGCAGAAAGTCCTTCGAAAATCACTACTTCCTCACATCTATTCTGAAGATCACACTTAAAACCATTGCAGCCAGCATAAACAGTGTGTATCTCCTAAAAAATCAACATTCTGTTAACACAGTAATCATTCCTACAGACCCTGATGTTCTTAGCCTTGATTCCAGCAGAGGCATCCTAGGAAAAATAAATGTACAATACCCTGATAGCAGCAAAAAGTCATGAAATACCAACAAGCACCTATACACAATGGCTGCAAGGAGAATTCTGACAAGTTAGTTAGTTAGTTATAAATGATTTGTTTAACCAGACCTCTGAACTCTTTTAGGGAAACATTCGAAACACACCTGGTGGAGAACAGGTGAATCAGACAGTCATCCAGGCAGCCATTCAATCTTTTGTTTGAATGCCGACTCGCCTATCAGTGCAAAGTTGCCTATCAGTGCAAAGGTGTAAGCTAACTTTAACAGTAGGTAAGATTCATCCCAAATAATATACAATGTAAAATAGACAATACATACTAAGCCTAAGGATACTGAGCATAACTTCAACAGCTGGCTAATACAAATGGGAACTAACTTTAGAACAATTAACTAGCTAATCTTCAGTGCAGAGTGAAATACAAAGCCTGAACTACCAACACAAAAACCCATATGAAAACAATCTGAAAAAATATTCAGTGAAGCAGCAAAAATCCAGTAGAAAGAACTATTACTATGCTGCTGCAAGGAAAGTAAGAGGTAAGGCCCCTTTTCTCAATTATGATGAAGCAGAGGTTTGGGGAGGCACACGTGAAACTACAGGCAGAGGCACCACCAGAAAGACAGGAGCCAAAGCAGGTGAAAGAACAGAAGGTAAGGCAGGAAGAAGCAGGAGCTAAAGCAAGAAATTGGAGGTTATGGTGTATATAAATACTGAAGTGACAGTGGTACTCATGAATGAAGCACAAGCAAAGGCAGTCCCAGTTGGTAAAGGAAACAAAGCTGGATACAACAGAGCTTAATGAACAGTAGATGTCAAAATGCTCAACTACTAATGATCAAGGGATCACACATACAAGACAAGAAAGCCAAAATAAAATTAATTACATGAAGAGAAAGGGGTAAAGAATATGGTGCTGCTCAAGGTTGCAGGATTGGAAATATAAAAGTGGAAGAGCCATATACACAGATGCAGTCAAGCACTCAGACATACATGGTAAAACTGTCATACTGCTGAAGTGTACGAACACTTGGGAAAGACTGATAGGATCAAGTGCATCAAAGAGGACAAGGCCATAAGAAAGGCAGCATTAATAGGAAAGATGGCAACAGGAACAGAAATTGAGCAAGGAGACAGAACAGCTGGCATACCAATACCCAATGCAGTGGCAAATTCTACTACCTTCGGGTCAATGATGGCATAACCTTGTCCTTCAGGATCAAAGATTTAAGATCATAACCTTATAAAGAAATCTTAACTCAAAGGCCCAGGTGCAGAGGCAGATGAAGTTCCAACCTGAGAAAGAGGAAAAAAGGGCAAAAGGATGGATGATATAATGGCAGAAGAAACAATCCCTGCAGACACAGGACCTACCACACCTCTACCAGGGATAAAGTCAAGAGGCCCTCAGATAGGGGAGATATGAAGGAAGGTGAAAATTCACCTGGAGAGTAAAAAATCAAGACCAAACATGACAATGATCTACTACTAGGGGGGGAAAGATCTAGTAGCAGTAGTCGAAGGCATGGAGGAGGCAGCCTTATCCAAGGACAACCATGAATGACCCTCACAGTCACAGAGTAACAAGCTTAATCCAACAGTTCTTCAGCTGAGGAAGAAAAACACCACTTGCAGGCATAATGTTGCCTTAAGCAACACTCTTGACCTTTAAACCTATCCTTGCAAACTGAAAATGAAGAGAACACACTTGGCCCCTAATAGGAAGGCATATCAAGCAGGAGTCCCCCAAGGATGACATAAAGGTGCTGCAGAACTTCAAATCCCTGTCAGCACAAATACATTGAGGCATAAAAACCAAGTGAATGTATTGCCAAAAACAAAATATAAAATAAGAAACAAAACCATGTAATAAGCTGGGAAAAACAGAAAACCAAATAACTGTTAACTGTGGTAGAGGCAAACAGGAAATGAATGGCCTGAATAAACATTACTATGCAAACCACACAGCCCAATCAGACAAGGCATAAGAAAAAGTTACATGAACAGCTTCCCTATATATATATTAAGGAAAGCAAAACCTCAATTTGGAATTACTATACAAGGTTATCAACAACAAAGCAAAAATCAAAACTATGATGACAGTTATTACACGATTGAGAGACGAAAACCTGCTGAACAGAACAGAAGAATAGTGGGCTACTCTGTGTAACAGTACGGCAACGCGTCAGTTGCTGGGCAAAGGTATCATAATGAAAACTCACTTGATATATGCACATCATAAATATGATGACAATGAAATGTAAATGCACTGAAAATGAAACCCAGTCAAATGCACATCACTAAATGTGGTAGAAACACTGGTAAGTCCTGGAACAAAGAGCAATATGTCTAACCACTACTAAGGTGCACAGAAGAACGAATATTAATAATATATACCCATGTGGAACAGGAAGTTGGCTAGAGAAGCATGCAGGAATGGTTTTCTTTGACATGCTTTACTTCATCAACACAGAACATTCCACTGAGTTTAAGGCTATTGTATGATTAAATGATCTGTATGACAGGGGAAAAGAGGAGAAAGCTTAAAAGGTAAGTGGCAAGTGCAAAGTATAGGAGTTAACAGGTATAAAATCAGAATTTAACACAGCAGAGAGAAAAGAGAAAATATTCAGGATAGCAAAGTAGCTAAGGAATAATGGAAAAGATGTAAGAATGGCAAAGTATACATAAGCAGAAAATGGAGAAATTGAAGTTGAAAACCAAGGTAAGGAAACAATGGAGTCAGCAGCCCGGAAACCTTCTAAATGAAGAAAATAAACCTTAAGAGGAAGAAGCGGTTAAAAGGGCCCTTACGATTGTGATATATGGAAAACCTTAAGGACCATCTGGAATGACAAGTGCACTGCAATGTGGAAATTATGGAGGAATAAGACTCCAGAGCATGCTATGAAAATATTGAAAAAGGCATCACAAGGAAGGGGTTAAAAATATCAAAACAATAAATGTCTTTTTACCTTAAAATGAACTAACAGCAGAATAAGTACCATACAATGAAGATTATACCACATATTTGTGGTTCTTGGAAAGGCATTTGACATATAATGAGCACCATGAAGGCAGAGGGTAATAAAATGGCTCATTCACTGTGTGCTACTTTACCATAACACTAGATCTATAGTGAAGACAGTGGTATGTGTATCCAAAGAATAGATAAATGTCGCTGTCCATCACAGATCAGCACTGACCCCTTGGCTGTTGATTATAGTTATGGAAGAAGCCACAAATAGTGCAAGAAAGTGGGTCCTGGGAGCTGCTTTACACAGATGACCTGGTACCAACACAAGAATTTGAGGAAAATGTGATGGAAATTCTTAAATAGTTGAGAGAAGAATGGAAAGGAGAGATTTGAAAATCAACTTAAGGAAAACCAAGCTTATGATAACTAAATATGAAACAATGGAAAAATCACAAATTTTCAATCAATTTGTATTTTTCCTAACATACAAATCTGAGGCTTTAGATTGGGAAAACTCTCCTGCATAGCTGGAATACCGGTTATGAAAAAATTCGACACAATACGATCAAGGAATCGTGGAGTTACACAGTGTCACCCAATGGGACCAGCGAGTGGGAGGAGTCTCATCTTGCTTGCCCCAAAAGAATCTCGTGACATACCAGTCTTTTCTTAACCGCCTTCTCAAGCGGATGCACGCTGTTCATCTCTCATCAAAGCCAGTTTTTTTTTTTCTGCCATTTCATTTGCAACTTGTTCTATGTGCTGTGTTTTGTGTGGTGAATATTGTCTTTTTGTGTATATGTTTGCTTCATCATCATGCAAACCCATCTTTTACCTAAGCCTAGTGCTAAGAAGTAAAGGAAGTGCCCTGGTACTGCCAACAACCCTTGCTTCCGCTACCTAGCTTCTTTTGAAACGGATCCTCATGTAACTTGTAGCAGGTGTAGACTTCAAGTTTGCAATGCAAGTAGCCCCTGTTCTGAATGTCGTGATTAGTCTCCTGAGCAATGGAGACATTTCGAGTCAAAGAGGAAGTACAAGAGGAAGGGCGCTGCTCAGCCATGGGAGGTTCAACTCTTCGATGGCAGTGGATGGCGCCATTCCTTCTGGTTCCTTTTCTCCATCCCCAAATCATCTTCTTGCTGCTTCTTCCTTGGAAGATTTTACCCCTTCACGTTCGTCTGTTGTTTCCTCAGTAGATGTTTCTGAAGAGGGTTTGGGAGATCCTATTGTTGATTCTCTTCCTGCTCCTGGGGGGGAGGAGGAAACTCCTCCCCTCCTTGGATGTGGTACGAGATTCGGTTTGTGATTTAATTCCAGATTCAGACATAGATGGCTCTACTCTCCATGAGTATTGGTCGACCTTAGGCCTCCCCAGAGAACCACAGTTGGGGAACTACTTTCTCATCTGATGGCATCCCATCTCACTGCTTCTACCGGGAACGTTTCATCTGCTATGTCGATGACGTCTACTCGTATGACTTCCGCAGCTATCTCCATGACAAATGTCTGCGTCTCAGCCGTTGCTTCTGGCCATATGTCTACCTCCGTGTTTCCCTCATCATATGATGTTCTACATACGGCCGCTCAGTCACAGCTTCATGCAACCGGTCCTTCGTTGCCGACTGCTTCTACTCTTCAGGCCTTACTGGAGAGGGTTGCAGTACTCAAAGGGATCCACCGCTCTGTTTCTATGGGACCTAGAAGGAAACACCTTAGATCCCCATCCTGATTCTAAAAAGTCACTGTCTTCCTTGATTTGTGTAGTCCCAAGAAGACATTGGAAGAAGAGGGATTTTGCACTTTCTCCTCGTAAGAAGTTTCGCAGTCTAAGTTTAGATTCCCGCTCTCCCTCTCTCGTTTCGGTGAGGGGGAGTTGTTATCTCAGCACGGCCATATTACATCAATGACAGTTACAACCACACACTCCACAGCCGTTTCTATGAGGAATCCATATAACCGCTCGATCACTGCTGTATCTTCTCCTGATCACCACAAAGTTCAGGATTTTTTTGAACAGCAGATCAGGCTTTCCCTGAGGTAGAAGTGGCTCAGGCTTTGCCTGTGGTGATTGTTATTCCTTCTTCTCCCAGCCATACAGAAGTGACTGCTAGACAGCCAACTGTACAAAAGAAAGATGACAAGGCTCCCGTCAAGAAATCAAGCCTTGTACAACCACGCCCTCCTTCTCAACCTCGTTTTCTCAGGAAAGCGGCCAAGTGGTTGCTGTCGGAAAGGAGTTGAGGGTGAACTTTGTACTGGGTAGCCAATGTAAAAGATAGTGTCAAAAAGAGGTGCTCAGAATTACAAAATATACATGGAATAAGAGATCTTCAACGCCTCAAATACATTACTAGAGTAAATGAAGATGAAGAGGAGTTGAGAACCCTACTGTGACAAATAGGCAGGTCTTGAAGAGGTAGAACACTTCTGTTACATTGGGGACACACTGGAATGTGGAGCAGGAGCTCAAAGAGCAATAAGAAAGAGTAGCTGCAGAATGGATGAATTGGTGAGAGATATCTTGACTACTGGTCAATAAAAATGTCCCATTAGTGAAGAAAGCAAACTTAAAATGGTGCATAAGACCTTGGTACATAAGACCTGTTTTACTCTATGAACCAGAAAAATGGCCACTGACCAGGAAAATGGAGACTGTAAAAGTATGACCATAAAATGGTAAGATCCATGGTCTTTGTATGGTGGAAAGGTAGTACATCCATTATGAATAAAGAACTGAAGAAATGTGGCATTAAAAAGATAAAAAAAAAAAAAACTGAGACAGTTTGGACATGAGATAAGAAGGTATCAGGACCAGTTGGTTAAATAAGCAATTGATATTGAAGTAGCAGGGCAAGGACCTGCAAGAGGGATCAGGAAATCACAGAGAAGGGAATGGACAAAGACCTAGACCTGGTGGGAGCTCAGGAAGAAAGATTGAAAGAAAGGGAAGAAAAGTTTCTTATGAAAAAATAGAACACAGTGCAGAATTAATCTTAAAAACACCAACTGCATGTTAAAATTAATTGTTAAATCACTGACCTTATTTAGAATGTTGGAGAAGTAACTGCTATTTCTCTGAATTGGTCTTGAGGCAAAATGTGAAATAACTGTACCATGTTTAAAAAGAACTTTGCCATTTACTCGGGTTTTTGTGTGATAGCGTGAGAATTGCTGTGACAGAACTACGACCTGTAAGTATAAAAGAAATCATTTTACAAAAATTTAGCTATAATTGACACCTAAGAAACATAAACGGGTTCAACAGAAAATCATTGCAACCCCTAACAAAGATGCAAAAGTACCACACACAATCCAATCTGTACCATAACACACATACTGTATAAATACCTTCTAAGAACTTATTTCATATAAATACAGTATAACTGAATATACTTAGTGAATTCAGTATCAAAAAACCTCAAAAAAATATAAATACTTAATTTAAGATTTATATTTTAAATACTTACCTCTCCTATATATAGCTTTTACTTCCATGCCAGCAGTAATTCGACAGATTGAAACAAAAAAAAAGCCAGAACACTCGGTTTTCTATGAATATCTGGGGGACCAATAGGTCTCTTTGTGGGAAAAAAGTTTATCTCGAATATGGCCTAGCCTACACTAGGGTATTCAGTACCATGTATACATATAGGGTAGTCTAGCCTACACAATAAAGTATACTCTATACATACACGGTATAGTAATTATTAATATCAACTAATTCTGAGGTTCATGCAGATTGACTTATGATAATTCAATACAAAGACTAGGCCTACCCAGGACTGCAACTCATGATGAGGGATACTGTACTGCAACTTGAACCTATTGCCATCATGTATAAAGCCATGAACCAAAATGAAGCACAACACACTCTGAACTGTAAGCTCACAGCAGTAGCCAAGCTGGAAAACTGACTGATGACACACTCTGTGAGGTTAGGGCACTGAGTATGCGTATGCATAGATATGCACTATACAAACACAAAGGTAGCGCATGTGGGCTACACAAGCAAAGATTGAGACAGCCAGCATGAGCACATGCAGTATCCAGTCCTGAATAGCACATGACACGAATAGTGCACAAGCAGGGTAGGAAGATAAGCACTGCACTAGTACACACACAATACAGACACAGGTAGTGTCTGTATTGTGTGTACAAGTGCAGTACACAAGTATGGACAGTGTACAGGCACATGCGGCATCTCAGAAAAAGCATAAATATTGCACCTGTCATGTCTGAGACATCACATGAGTATGGCAGCATATGGGCACAGCTAGTGGACAAGCATGAAAACACACAGTGAATGAGCAGCCTACAAGCACAAGTATTATACATAGCAAGAACACTGCAAGACTACTAAAAGAATGGTAACCATTTTGCAGGCTAGAGACCACAAGACCATAACCAAAAAGATTCATAAGAATCCAGAAAGATTCCTAAGAATTTCATGGGCAGTACAAAAAATTTTGGGCCATTTGGTGCTGCAGTGCAAGGCAGGGTTGCTTTGGCAGCAGAGTAGGCTAGTGCTGGACATTTCTTATTGTATCAGTCAGGTAAGGTTGAGAAATCTTTGCAGCCACCTCCCATCCCTGGATTTCACTCAAATGGGCTACTGATGGCATCCAAGGTCAGGGTTGGTTGGAGTGAGTATGTACAGCCTAATACCTCCAGATAAGTTGGGTTAGGATTCATCCCTCCATTCCACTGAACCAAGTTTTGTATTATTCAGCAAGAGATATCAATTTCCCTCAATGGACATAGTGTTGGCCTTACCCTAAAAAGCTAGGCTAAGCCAAGCATTTCGTTTATGTTAAAATCCGATGAAAAATAGAAATACAACAAAACCACATCAAAAATCATCTAAGCCACCAAATACTTAACATTTGTACCCAATTAGCCAATATGTTTCCTTTAATATTTGTACTAAATAACAGACTTAGTAACTAAACTGTAATTGACCTTTGAAGACTACACTACAACTACACTACCGACAGGGTAGATCTAAGCCGGCATTCCACGGCGAGCCCCCTCCCTCCTCCATAGCTAATACGGCAAAATTGTAACCAGTTAACACCCCTAAAAATACCAACCTAACGTACCCTAGGGGTGTTTACTGGTTACAATTTTGCCGTATTAGCTATGGAGCAGGGTGCGGGGCTCATCGCGGAATGCGGGCTTAGATCTACCCCATCGTGTAATTAGTCTTCAAAAGTCAATTATTAGTTACAGCCGGCTGACAAAATATTACTTTAAATTCTTGTAAAGCAAGTCAAATAACATAGGAAAACGTCAATTGCCATAGTCTAGCTCACCGCAGAACTACGGTTTAGAATTACCAAATTAAAATTTGACCAATCAAGCTTTTACCCAATACAGTGATACAGTAAGGGTCAATTAACATGCTTTGACTAGGTATCCTACTCTGAGACTAGTGCTATTATATATATGTTTAAAAAGGTTACTATATGCCTAGGCTATAATTATACAGTCTACATCCTATGAGAATGCGATAGGAATAGAATACAGAATTTAGGCTAGGCCAAAGGCCAAGCACTGGGACCTATGAGCTCATTCAGTGCTGAAACAGAAACTGACAGTAAAGAGGTGTTGAAAGGTGTAACAGGAGAAAAACCTCGCAGTTGCACAATGAATCAATGGTTAGGAGAGGGTGAAAAGCAAGAAGAGAGAAAGATTATGAACGGAGGTACAGTAAAAGGAATGAAAGGAACTGCAGCTAGGGGACGAAGGAACGATACAAAGAACCTTAAGTAATGCCTACGGTGAACCGCAAGAGGTGCGATGACGGCACTGCCACCCTACGCGAGAGAATGCGATAGAGAATCGAGTCAAGTTGGTGTAAGTTAGGCTAGGCGCCGGTTGGAATTAGATTGGAATATAGAATTTAGGCTAAAGGCCAATCGCTGGGACCTGTGAGATCATTCGGCGCTGAAATACAAATTGACAGCAAAGGAGGTTTGAAAGATGTAATAGGAGGAAAACAACTGTCAGCCGAGGGGGGGAAAGCAGCCGCCGGTTAGGATATGGTCGGCAGATTCACCCCAGGGGAAACCAAAGTGCTTAAGACTTACGAGATTTCTTTAACAACACGAAACTTACGCATTGCGCAGACTTGTTTGAAACACTGGACAAACATTTTCGAGTCACAATGTTGCCATTCAACAGAGGTAAACGTAGCAGAGGAGGCGACCGGGACAACGTAAACAATCCTGCCATGTTTGTGTTATGATCTCGACCCTAAACTTCAGGTCTTTCATAACCAAAGTCGTGAGTTTTCATACCACATGCTTGCACAGCCATTTCTGGTATTGTATCTTTTAAGGTTAATGTTTCACAGCAGTTTTTTCAGGAAAACATTTATACTTCATTGAAATTTATCTGGTTTTGTGCGTTATCTCAGTAAAGGCTAACAAATAATTTTTTTCAAATTGCAAAAGTGAAGAGTTTATTATTATGTAACATATCTTAATAATCATTTTGAGGGATAATAGATTAAAATATTGACTATCTATATAACGCCTAAAAACAGTTTCATTTTATGTGACATACTTAATCTGAGGAATTCTTAATCAATAGTCACTGTTAATATTAAAATACATCCATTGTGACGTAAGATACCTTGGAATAAGTAGCTACAAAGTTTTAAGGATACCTGGAGAAACCGGCACTTTGGATACGGTCTAACAATTTTAGAGAAAAGCTAAAGATGTCAATAAGAAATATAACGTATTTAGTAAGTAAAGTGCCAGTCAAAGAATATATTCAAAACCAAATGAGTACATGCTTAAAAAACCAAGAAATTAGTGTTTTCAATCACAGAGAGGAGCTGCAACAAAGCAATAATAGGGAAATCATTTGGGCAAGGTATTGCACTGCCAGCCATTCTGTATGGTGTTAATGCAATAAATTTGGCAGAATCTTAAATTGAGAAATTGCACAGAATTGAAAATAGGGTATATATGAAAAATATTACAGCTTTTGTACTCTAAGAGCACTGTTTATCAAACTTTTTTTTTATCTCAAGGCGCACCTATGAAATAACCAAAACTTGGGGCGCATCTTTGATTTTAATATTGTAAAATTAGTCATGAAATTTGAAAATAGGAAAATGATGAAGTACCTGAAATAACCATTTATTTTTTAAACATATTTTGCATTTAAGTATCCTAATGTGAAACATGTGCTTGGTGAGATTTCGCAATTTTCTAAATGTTTGGCCTTGTAAACATACTCTCATACCTTTTCATCAGTGCATTTAATTAATATTTTATCTATTTTTACATTTAATGTTAGTTAGCACAGAGAATCCTTGTTTAAAGAGATACGATGTGGAAAACTGTAATAAAAAAAAGTCATAGTTTAGGCTACCTAGCTGCTGAAGGATATTCTTTGATTGAAATCCAAAACTGGTCGATAGGCACCTCCTTGTGCTTGATCTGTAAGCCACGATCAGTAGATATGGTAGCCAGCTCCGCCTTTTATGTTAACGAAAAGCCAGTGTCATCAGCTGAAATGTCAATGAAAGGGTTGCGAATCCAATCGTATTGCCCGGTGTTTATTAATGAAAAGTAATGGTTCAGATTGCCTTCCAGAATTGCTAAAAGATCCACTACTGAAGGAATTAAATTGTTTGAATGGCCTTCTCTAACCAAAGGAAACATTTCCAAACAGCCTAAACTAGCTTTTCTTTTCCTAACTGCTAGTTTTTTCTGGAATGGTTTCATTTTGTCAGTAGATGAGAGAAGGATTTCTTTTCCATTTTGCATGGACACGTTCAGACAATTCAAGTGTTGAAACATATCGGTCAGATATTTCAGTTTTGAAATCCAAAACTCACATTTCAGAAGTTCACAAAATTTATGTTTATTTTCTTTCTCAAAAATGCCAATAGTTCTTGAAGAAGTTCAAACACACGGCAGAGTACTTTACCTCTTGATAACCATCTCACTTCTGTGTGCAAAAGTCAGCGTGTGTGTTGTGAATCCATGTTTTCACAACTAGCACAAATACACGAGCTTTTACTGGTCTAATCTTAATGAAATTTACCATTTCGACAACTTGATCAAAAACTTCTTTCAAGAAACAATGGATTGTTATAATGTTGGGATGGTGTTGCTTTACAAACGATGCAAGAACCAGTAGTTGATGGAGCTCCATCAGTAGGCTACAACTTCCATTTCTCAAAATAATTATTTAAATTATGAAAATATCTTCACCTTTAGTAGTGATAAGCAATTCTTTGCAACAAAGACACTGATTTACTATAGTATCTTCACCAATAAAGCGAATAAAGGAGAATAGTTGCCCTTGTTGGTTATGTCGGTTGACTCATCACTTGGAGTGCGAAGTATGAATCCTGAAGTTTATTACAGCAAACACTTTCTTCAATATTGTTAGACATTTCCAGAATACGCCTATGAACAGTATAATTTGATAATGGAATTTTACTTATTTGTTTCTCTGCATCGTCTCCTAAAATAGTCTTAACCAGCAAGAGTATATGGTTTCATTTTTATGGCTATCGTTTCCGATATTTCATAAGAAGCAATGTGAGCTTTCTCAGATACCGTTGCTTTACTTTTGAAAGCAATTGCTTGCTTTGTTTGTTGCTCAAATAATCTTTTGAAATAACTTACGTCTTTTCCTTGAAGATTGCAACGTGATGTTCGAAAATGCTTACTTAATTTACTAGCTGAGGCTGATTTTCATCTCCAATCCATGAAGCCATAACTTAAATATCTTTTGTTGTATTTGCGATTGGGTCTATTCTTATTTTTCTTGGCTGGACGCTTCATGTTACTTGATTCTAATAACGAATCTATTCCAAGTTTCATTATTATAATCAAGTTCTTCACTGGTACGTTTCTCGTTTAAAAATCTGTTCATTGTATGGGTAGTTTATTCTTTCAAATATATAAGAACGAACCACGAATTATTATTCACCGAGTGTCTTGAACGAGAACTTTGAAGAGTAATGTAGCAGCCACGGTCCAGATATACAGGACCGTGGCAGCAGCACCTGGGTATCTACCCGCAGAAGACCTCCCATTTATAGGTCCCACAGAGAGGTCGTTGTCCGGAGTTATGAACCCCCTTTAATCTGTCATTCACCACGAGGTGAAGTTATTAACGTGGATTATATGTCACTTACTCTTGCCACGACGAATAGATCCTCTACTGGCGAGGCTTTTAAAGATCTGCCCTTTGCCAGTTTTAAGAAAACAGGCTACTGACACGTTTGTGACAGACCTTTAAATGTCTTCGAGACAAACCCTGAGGCTATTTTTATAAGATTTTTGGGGCTTTTGATTTCAGGTACTTTAATCTCCTTCCTACTCATGCCCTGCGTTCTCTCTCTCTTTTCTAAATCTTACGGCTTTTTTTTTTTTTTTTACATATGATCACCTTATCTATTTTGTCAGTACTTGTAGATAGATGTACATTTATCATTATTACACAATTAGATACTTAAAAGTATTTAATTAATGCTATAGAAATAGGTGATATATTTCTTGTTCATTTTTCGAAATACGAATTAAAATAAACTTCTTTGTCGTCTATATATTATCTATAACGAGGAGTAACGATCATCTTAAGTTTTAAAAGACTACCTTTTTCAATCAAACTTTTTTCCACACCACCACTGGAGTTAAAAGTCAAGGTGCGTTTTGTTTTACAAACGAGAGAGGTTTCCCTGTAGGCCTAATCCTCTCTTTTTATATATAATTTATTCAGAAAACTAGTCATCAGAGCTATCAGTATGTTGATGACAAAACTGTCAACCAACTTGTTTACAGCCACATCTTGCCGGGCATCCTCTTTTGAATTTTTCTACGTGCTCGCTGCATTCTTCCAGTTTTCCGCCGTGACATTGTTCGATGCTTCTTGCACTAAAATTTTAAGGTCTGCCAGTTTGAACAAATTCTTTTTCGCCATATAAGACTTCACTTGAGCCCAATGTAATTTTGATTGATAAGTTTCGTCGAGATACGCGAATTTCTGCCCTGTTTCGACGCTTCATCTCTCTCAAAAATCTTGACCGAGCTACAGTTACATCTTGCCTTTCCAAGAGAAATTTGCGCCCATCAACCTTCTTAAAGAGAGAGAGAGACAGAGATCTGTCTGTATACGAATGTTTATTTTTTCTTGCAAACTTACTGTTATGCTTTATTTCATATTTCCTTGCTTACCAATTTATTCTTTACCTACGATGTTAAGAAATCAAGGTATATGTAGAAACGAGAAATGCCTCCAGACATAATAATACTTTTGTTGATGACCGTGACCACCGAAAAATGCTCCCTAGAGAAAATTTAAGCTGCTTACCCGTGGATTTAAACGCACGTGGATCCGTGTTGAGGTACTGGCAACACCACCAAAATGAGATGCCATATTGATAGAAACTCTGATTCCGTTTCTTGTAATTGCTTAAAAACATTATCAGTCGTGAACCTATGTAATAGACTTGGAATTCTGCGTAACGAAAAAGGTTTTATTTGATATCTGTAATGGGAGAAATGATTTTATCTCGCTGTTGTTGTTATACATTTGGCATATATGCCTTACCTGCGAAGACCCAAACAACCACGCCAGAGAGATCTATACATTTTGGAAAGGGTATAACCTGGAATACTGTATTTTGGTTTAGTCCTACTTAATTCTATTACCAACTGACCTCAGGGGAACTTTGTTATCAACTTTGTCCTTTTCATTTGCCATATGGTGAAGTCATTAACCTGGATCAAGTAGGCTTAAGAAAAAAAAAACCTTTAACGGCTGTCATTTTCGGCTAACATTTCAAAAGAAGATTAGCAGGATATGGAATTATAGAGAACATCTATTTGAGAGAGAGAGAGAGAGAGAGAGAGAGAGAGAGAGAGAGAGAGAGAGAGAGAGAGAGATCAGTAATGACCTATTTAAATCCCCAAGGAAATAAAAAGGGAAAGGATTATCCATTGCTTCTTAAAGATTAAGCCATTAAGGAATTTACCTCCCTGCTCAAAATGTTATGTGGCGAAGCCTTGACTCAGACTCAGAATTATGAAAATCAAACAGTTTTAAAATATAAGCATATTATATAAATTAAATCTTCCGTTATCTTGGGGCGCACCTGGGGCACTGCTCTAAGGGGAAAGAAAATATCATCTTCTATACAGAGAGTTATAGTAAATGGGAAGCTGCAGTGTAGCCTATAAACAGCGCCCTAAACGAAAAAAAAAGAAATATTAGAGAAGATAATTAGGGACCTGCGTGCGAGACAAATAAATGAAATGATGAAGATGGAAATAAATTGAAAACTAGAAAGTGGGACAATGATAAGGGGAAAGAAGAGTTCAGAAAAATACAAGAAACGGAAAGGAGAAATTAAAGAAGAGCAAGCATATGACAACACTTTGGCATTGGTAATTTTATCCTGAGCATGAACTAATACGAAGAAAACACCGGCAAATCGTCAGAACAATTCTGTGAGTAAATAAAACAATTCCTTTATTGAAACGAAAATAATCATATCATCAACCATTCCAGAATATTAAAACTGTAATCATGCAGCAATCACATATTGCAAGGAGAACACAACACATAGTGCACTGTAACTCAGTCGTGTCCCTGAGCAAGTCTATATAGCCGATACATTTTAAACAGATATCGGTGATACTGGAATAAGCCACAGAGTTTTATGACTTCAGTTTCGTTTATTAAGCTACTTCGCACTTTCGTGCTCTTCATCAAGCTCACCTCCTGTACGCTTCGCTCCCGTAGATAGTTATGCAAATAACAACATGCCAACACTATTGTTGAAGTTATGATAGGAAAAAGACGAATAGCAAACAAGCTTAAATACTCTCCTTAGAGTTCCGGAAGCTTTCTGAACATTATTTAGCGACTGAAAATATCTTATTTGATGAGGTTTCTTTGCGCATAAGGCTTCATTAGGTTAAGGCCGCCGCTAACGCTCAGACTGTGCAGGCATAACTGAACCCACTAACGTTCAGTTATACCTTAGGCCAAACTGAACGTTAGTGGGTTCAATTTTGCCTGAACAGGTCGAATGTGCAGGTATAACTGAACGTTAATGGCGGCCTTTACCATGGACACCGAGAGAGGTCTCTCGGTGGCCATAGCATTATCCGTTAAAGGAAACGGACCACCCAACTCCGGCACGGAAGCATAGAGCAAGCTCTTATGGTAGTAAGCAATAGTAAGTGATTCAGAGGTGAATGTGTGTGTTTTTTTAATGCACCACTCTCAGAAACCCTACTATAGGTACCAACATTTATCACTATTATTTCATAGCTTGCATTAACAACTGACACTGATACAACACTGAATGTACATTTGTAATTATAGTAACTCGGGCCGTCCAGGGGGTGTCTTATAATTAGCATGTTACCCTTCTATGACCTCAACTCAATGGTAATAATGCCATCTTATTATAATTTCACAAGTTACTTCTGTCTATTCACTTGTTGTCTGTGGTATCTTTGAAAGAAAAAGGAGAAAAAAGATGTTGAAGTTTATCATTGTCATATCTGCTGTTCGGATGAAAGATTGCAAATTTTGCAGTGATTGTTTTTCTGTTTCAAATTTGTTTGAAAGCAATGGATGTCAAAGAACTATCGAAAAATTTATATAATAATTTCATATTTGCTGACATGGGTGTTAGACCATGAATGAATGAATGAAAAACTTATAAAAAGATTGCGCACAGAGCCTGGTTACCTTAATGGTCACCCATCCAAGTATTGATCAGATTCAACTTTATCCAGCATCTTATGAGAAAAAGTGCAATTTGCTTGTGATGAATCATTCTTTACATTATAATAAACAATAAAAAATATTCATCATCATAGAAAAAAAATATTTTCCATATTCCAACCGACTGAAAAGAAAATCTGATCAAGAATACTCGTAGTGATCACTCTTTCAGAAGGAGGAAAAATTCACTCTCCTAAACAGGTTGTTAAATGCTGGAAAGCAAAATTCCTGTCAGTCCTACTGGCCCTCCTGACAACAAACAACTTTTATGGCGATCAAGCTTTGAAAAAAGAATCCTTTCTTCCCGTTCAGATTCGAGGTTGGTCTAGCGTTCATCTTCATAAAAATTAATCAACCCTGTTCCAGCTCTATGTACGCACTGAAGAAATATTACACTCAAACTTTCGAAGGGGTGCCGTTATCAGATGATTATGACTTTCAACTTGCAAAAACAAAACTTGCTCCAACCAAGGTGAAGTGGGTGAATCTGCCATTAGAGACCAAACAAACCCACCACGGCCGACTCCTTTGCCCAGACGTTATCCATCTTTGTTTGAGTGACGGCGCGTCTGCTGTTCTCCCTGCTTGTGATATCGTTAACCGTCTACCACTAGTGCTCTGGGCTGTAAGGGTAATGTTCCATTACATTTCCAAATAACTATATTGCTTATCATCATTCACTAAGTATATTAGTATGCGGTTCCCATATCGTTTTCCGACGTGTTAGAAAGCTGCACGATGTACTCTTATTGTGAAGACAGACAGATAGCGAGAGAGTAAACTTTAAGGCAAAATATTAACTCTAGACAGAATTTTTCTACTCTACAATCAACGATTTGCAAAAGACCCATCTTCGAAGTCATAATTTCATTATTGTGTTTATGCTTGTTTTTTCTTACAACTGCTGATACATTGTTTACTTTTATCACCACGTAGAACCTTCCACTTTGCTTTTTATTCATGTATGCATGCTATTTTCTGCAAAGGCCTGCTAGGTAAGATCATATTCATGTATGTAAAATTTAGAATGGACGAAGCAATCCTGATATTATTATTATTATTATTATTATTATTATTATTATTATTATTATTCAGAAGATGAACGCTATTGATATGAAAAACTATTAACAAAAAGAAATTTCCTGATATAAATGCCCAATAATTTACCTGAATGTATCATAAAATCCATGTAAATGTAATTCTTTGGTTTTTTACCGGACTGGAATATATATATATATATATATATATATATATATATATATATATATATATATATATATATAATATATATATATATATATATATATATATATATATATATATATATATATATATATATATATATATATATATATATATATATATATATATATATATATATATATATATATATATATATATAATTTGTGTGTGTATAATTTTTGCATTGCAGTGACATAATTGTCACTCTGAAACTTTCTTTCCTGTTTTGCAACCATACTAAGCGCTGTCTGCGAAGCCGTCGAAGTTATTACGATTAATAACCAAAAGGGAAAATTATTTCCGCTTTCAAGCATCACCAATCTCTCATTTCGTGTAATTCCGAAATGTTAAGTTTTGCGTGAGATGCCAACTCACCCGTGTTGTGAGTCCCACAAAAGATAAACATTATCTTCATATTAGCTGGGTGGCTTAACAGTTTGTCTTTCCTTACCCTGGTAAAGATTAATTGTTTGTTTTCATATTGGCGGTAAGAATAACACCTCCCTTTCACTGACCTTCCTAGAGGATAAACATTGTCTCTCTGTAGCTCATTTTATTTTCAACGGTGCCACTAAGTTTCTGTCCACTGAAATCTTTTACGAGGGTCACTGTGAATATACTGAAATTTCTATTTTCGTTCGTATTATTATTATTATTATTATTATTATTATTATTATTATTATTATTATTATTATTATTATTATTATTATTATAGCTGTATCCACGGCATTTAATTTATACAGTCTTCTCCATTCTTCTTCATTTTTTCCTCAGCCTGTAGCTGGCAGATCAGGTTTCCCAAGGACATACAAAGATTTCTGTTTTATGAATGAATTATTATTATTATTATTATTATTATTATTATTATTATTATTATTATTATTATTTTAGCTGTTTCCACGGCATTTAATTTATACAGTCTTCTATAATAAGAAGAACAGAGAAGACTTTATAAATTAAATGCCGTGGAAACAGCTATAATTTTTAATGCAACTGCCCTCACAGGTCTCCTCTCTTATTATTATTATTATTATTATTATTATTATTATTATTATTATTATTATTATTATTATTAAACCTCTGTTTTTTAAAACCCAAATTTTCTTCAGATATTCATGAAATTTGTCAAGTGGGACCCCTTGGTCCCCTGATTGTGACATCAGTCCACATTCAAGGTTACTATGCACCCCCCCCCAAAATGGCAAAAATCATCAAAATCTGAATATAGATAACTACCTAAATTACAACTTTGAATGAAATTTGTTCGTTCTCTCACTCTTTTACCAAATTTTAGTTACACCTCCATGCCTTAGGGTATCCCTTCCAATATGACGAATAATGTTACGCATGCAATTTCCATCGTCCTACATTTTAGCAATAATAATAGAACCAGAAATGACACGTTCTGCGCCATTCAGCTACGTTCTCCTCTGCGCTGAGCTGCAAAAATTGCTGGAGATCACATTTGAAAGTGCTCACGACTAAGGCCGATTTTTCACGGGATTGTCAGTCAAGGTTCCTAAATGTTATCACATCGGGAACAATGACTTTGGAACAACTGGAACTTTTCCTAGCATAGTGTATTGTACATTTTACATTTGTTACTATTATGATCATTATTGTTGTTGTTGTTGTTTATGAGAAAAGTAAAGAATGACATTACATATAAGCTTTCGCAGAAAATGCACGCTAAGAATAAGAAAACAGCATTCAGATCACAGAGATGGTTATTATTATTATTATTATGCATAAGACGATTGACGAATTGACGCGTATAATGGTTCTCGTTTTGTATAGCAATATCCCTTATAAAATCTATATTCATGCATGAGAAAAAGTAAAAGTCTCTTTTATATTTTACTGTAATTCGTGGATCCAACGTACGATCGACATGTTTGGGGCATATCTAAGATTTGTTTTTCATTTTATTGTTCTAACACTCAATGAATTTGTGGGGATGCATTTTTATAGATAACTACAAGTCATTATTTATTTACACACACACACACACACACACATATATATATATATATATATATATATATATATATATATATATATATATATATACTGTATGTGTGTGTGTGTGTGTATATTTATGTATGTGTACAAACATATATACATATGTTGGTGTGTACATGTGTGCGCTTGTCTGTGTGTTTCACGTAATAATCATAATTCTGCGTTTCAAAATAATTGTTAGTAATCACTGTTAACAATTAGCTATTCTAATTAAATATCCTTATAAAATAATCATTCCTAGACGTATCTACCACCGTAAGAAGCTAATGATATAGTTCGAGATGATCTTCCATTTTTCTCCTCTGGTTCTGTAATTTTTCAATTTGCAGAAGATGTTCCTTCGAAGGATTCTTTGTGTTCTCATCTCGTGGACGTTAATGGGAGAAGTCGCCGGAAAAACGCTTCCTCTGGACACTGGTAATTACGTTCTAAAGTACTCACTGAAGATTAAACACAATGTTTAGTTGTTTAGATGTTTGAGAGACTTCTGTTTTTGTATGTGAATATCTTGACAGCTTTTCCGAAAACCATCTTGTCAGTTTAACTTAACATAACCGAATCATGTAAAATAGATAAAGCTAATTCTCGAAGAAGGGAATTAGGAATTCCCAACACTTCTTTCGATGCCCTTAGCTTCCCATTAATGTTCTAGACGATACGAATAAATACCTAGAAAAACTTATTAGAGTACCAACTACTGCAGTTTAAACTGAACGAATGTTGGTTTTATTTTTTATATTTTTGTAGATTCAATTGTACGTTACTCTTTATCCTCAGGTGCTCTTCGATCTGGAGAACCAGTCTCTGAAGACCCCCTCTCCATAAGGGCCGTGTCATCTAGAGCCAAACACCAAAGTAATGACCCTCCAGTTGAGCATCAGGGAGAACCTACAGACGATCTGAGTCCTAGACTCATCATTTCGTATCTTCCAGCTGCGTTCAACTTCGAATCGAATGACTGCATTAAGGTGTGTCAGACGAGGTCGCACGAAGGAAGCTGTGTTATAGATGACTCTTGCTGCTCTGAGACATACTCAGGAGCAGCCTACCTGCAGTGTGTCGTTGGTTCATGAACGGATCTGTTATAGTTTGCTTTAACGAGGTTTGTGAGGATTTTTGCTGAGCCATGTATATAATCTTTATTTGGCCAATTCAACTATTGTCATTTTCATTCACTTCTTGACGTGGCATCGCCTTCAATTTGTAAAAAGGTGTAATATAACCCTTTTATTGAGAAAACTAGTTTTATATTGCGTTCATGGGGTCTATTTAGTTACAATCAAACAAGCCACCATATCTCTGGAGCAACAGGAAATCTGCGAAACAAAATCTGCCCAACATTGGTGTTATGCTTTTGCATTATTTTCTCACTATAATGTTCACCAAATCTGATAGCGGATAAGGAAATTATATTCCAAGTAGCATTTTTTTCCTTGATGTCTCATAGCATTGTTTGTTACGGTTTACTTCCATCCAAAGGTAAATTTCAAATATGAATTTCACATGTAAGTGACTTACAAGTAAATAGAAGCATATCCCGTTGGAACCTTATGATCTATATTGTGAATCCGTATTGCTCTCATTTCAATACGTCGAAATTTACTTTCATCTAAATTGAACCTTTGGCCATTTTCTATATAATATTCTGCAAACGAAGGCTGATTTCAACTTCAAAAGTAAGTTGAATAAGTCTGTGAAGAAAGGTAAGAAATGAAAAAGCACAAAATTTAGTCTTGTTTAATTTCCTTTGGTTTTTGTTGTAATGCGAATAATCCTATGATGTTTACTTTAACAGGGTACTACATAAATTGATATTTTATCATATTAAACGCGAATCTATTTAAAAGGAAAAGTATGTCAAAAGAAAATAACTGTATCCGATCTCTAGCCCACACACACACACATCGCAATATATATATATATATATATATATATATATATATATATATATATATATATATATATATATATATATATATATATATATATATATATATATATATATATATATATATATATATATACTATCCATGAAATAAGGTGGCACTGGCAGGTGGCTCCTTCGAGCCTGCGACCCACCATAACCATCTACGTACCAAGTAATAATTCACTGCTGATCTCTACAGAAGCACAAAGGATTCAAAAGATGTTTATCAAGCTTTCTGGCTCGCCTAGGAATCGAACTAGGAGCTTTTGCTGCTGAGGTGAGGTCTTAATCACCTAACCACTGGACCACGAGTGAACTCATCCCCCACTATACACACACACAAATATATATATATATATATATATATATATATATATATATATATATATATATATATATATATATATATATATATATATATTATATACACATATAATATATATACACTGTATATGATTAACTTACGGTTTTCCAAAGAAAATGACTGGCATTAGTTAATGCCTTGCTTTTTCCGTTGGACGTGTAAATAAGACATTCAGAAAATAAGTGAAATGAAATTCGATTAAACAAATAAAAGAGATAACAGTAAGTCAGTCGGCAGAGAAAGGTAAGTTTCAAGCAAGAAGAAAGTTGAGAACTTTTGTCTATCTGAACCTGTTTAAGTGGATTTTGGCTAACCCCCTGTAAGCAGACCATAGGGCAATTCTAAGTAATAGCTCCGCACGGAGATTCCGTTTATAAATGAAATTTTTTGACTGAACATCATAGAAAAGGGTGTTTATGATGCAGTACAGGTGAGATAAGTTATGAAATTTACCGACTTTCGTTTAGGTTTTAAACAAACAAAAAAGAGTCGCGAGACCGCATATGTTTAGCACCAGCCCCTCGAGGACTAACGTAAAAACATAAACAGGAGAAAGTGAATTTCTCATATTATTTCGCAGACTTCTCAAGTTATCTCGCCTGCACTGCATCATATATACCCTTTTCTATGTTGTTCTGTCAAAAAATTTCATTAATAAACAATATCTCCTTATGATTACCCACCATGGTTCACAAAATGACAAATATAACCGATCACTTATCTGCCTCTTCCGGGTATGCAGCAAGAACGTAGAACAGAGCATCATGACACAGTAGTGAATTCCTTTCCTGCCAGCTCTCGAACCTTGCTTGAATAAAAGATCCTTCTTAAACAAAAGGCCCTGGAGTGACGGGGAATACGTTCTAAGTGACTTCATTAACGCCGAATTTTTTGGACTCGCCGTTGCGTTAATTTTCTTTTAACGAGCTTCGACGCAACAGGGTCCCTTATGGGTTCGTTGCACGATAGAGCGATCCTCTTTGTTTTTAAAATTAGCAACCGAGAACGAATTCCTCTTGTCTTTGGGTTCTGGGTTCGATGCTTATTTGTGTGGAGGATGTAAATATACCAGAGAGAGAGAGAGAGAGAGAGAGAGAGAGAGAGAGAGAGAGAGAGAGAGAGAGAGAGAGAGAGAGAAAGGATTTGATGAATTCTTAATGAATGGTTTAGCCCTGGTGGAGTGAAGAATATCACACAGAGTGCTCCCTCATTTTTTCAGTGTTTTTCTCCTCTCTTCTTTTATGCCTCTCTCCAATACCGGCTGTGACCCACTATAAAAAAAAATAGTCAGCTGACAATCAGGTATGTAGTATACTATTGAGGTCAACAGTAACAACGGAGAGAGAGCGAGTTCTAACTGAACGCATGTACCTATCACCTACATATAAAGTGAATCTGTCAACAGAAATTGTTCCTATGAAGAGATCCGAAGGCATTGCTTAGATACAAATTTGTGATCGCTAAACTTAACGAATAAAGTCTTGTAATCTGTGTATAACGTTTAATTTTTATCTTTATGTGTGCGCTTAGGAAGTAACTTCTCTCTTCTGCAAGTGCTTGTGAAAAGTATGACCGAACGTGAATCACGCAAGTCTTTAAATGTTAAAAAGCTTATTTTCTTTGTAGTAAAGGTGAGGAATGTAATAAAAGCCATTAAATTCTACCAAATTTTTTGTCCCTCATATCAGCCTAAATGAAGAGAAAAAGCGAACGTTCCTGTAAAAAGTTGATAAAAATGTTTCCTTGAAGTTGATAAAAATGAGATATATTCTGGCAATCATTCAAGGTCTGTTAGCCTCAATTTTCCCCCTTTAAATGCACAAAGTTCCTAACGATTAATTCTTGACAGTATGCAAATAAATGGTCATATAATCCTTAGGCAACGAAGTTAAGTGTACCTTAGTTTTACCAGACCACTGAGCTGATCAACAGCTCTCCTAGGGTTGGCCCGAAGGATTAGACTTATTTTACGTGGCTAAGAACCAGTTGGTTACTTAGCAACGGGGCCTACAGCTTATTGTGGAATCCGAACCACATTATAGCGAGAAATGAATTTCTATCATCAGAAATAAATTCTCGAACTCGGGGCTGGCGAGTGCCAGTCCACAGCTCTACCGACTCTCCCAACGAAGAGCTCCTTATGCAATGACATTAGATGTTCTTCATAATGTACATTAAGCCTCTCACTTACCTCGTAAAAAAATGGTTTAGTGACTTTTAAGAGTTATTCACTCTCATATTCTTTTCTCTGAATAGAAGATGCTTACAGTCAGGTGACCCTTTACTTTCTGTTCACCAGAACGTTTCTCGCCAATAGAGCTCTTGGCATTAAGAAGGTTGTGACTTTTAGTCATTATGAGATTTACAAAACTTTCAGCAAAGAGTTGCATCGTCTCTTTCTTTAAGTATTACTTTACCTCATAACCTCTGCTTTTCATATATTCTTGGTGGGCATATCATAAATTATTACAACATCGAACTTCTTAATGACCGGATATTTTTCATCCACGTCCTAATGTATATGCTCGTTTTTGTACCTAATGGGTCATTTAACCGATTCATTTATTCAGAAAACATCGCGCTTTTCACTTTGCTAAATGTTTGTATTTTTCATTAATGCTAAATGAAGAATCCTAGCTGTTAGGAACAGTCCTATAAGGGCTAGCGCTTTGCTGAAGACCTATGATGGATTTATGAATACTATGCGGCAAACCAAACAACAAGGGTACACATCTACAGTATATGTAGGGATGTAGGAAAGTATATATATATATATATATATATATATATATATATATATATATATATATATATATATATATATATATATATATATATATATATATATATATATATATATATATATATATATATATATATATATATATATATATATATATATATATATATATATATATATATATATATATATATATATATATATGTGTGTGTGTGTGTGTGTGTACATGTATATATATATATATATATATATATATATATATATATATATATATATATATATATATCAGCGGTAATTGGCCCACGTTTGCTAGATCCGCGGTTCCTTCGTGGCCCGAGGCCAGCCAGTCCACCTAGTTGTAAAATGGGCACCAGTGCCCGGTGAGGTCAAGAAAAAGGACTTCCTGAGAAACCGAAGGCTGCATGTTTCTATCGTCGCCACCATCTCCAAATTCGTCATGGTAAAAAAATAAGGAAAAAACAATTTGGATAGATAGATAGACAGATTGACAGATGCATCTGTGTACATTAACTGACCTTCCGAAGCAAATCCAGCCCCAGTTTCTTGCATGTTAAATAAACAAAGCATTTGGCTATTTATCTTTTAGTTTGGTATGATTTACAACAAGCTAAATATTTGAATAAGACGAGGCAGCCAAAACATTTCTTGGTCTTATGTGTGTGTTATGATTAGCTTTTCAACAAATTCACAGGAATATTTACGTGTTGAGTCTTTTACTAACAGAGTGGATTGTAGAATGACCGGTAAAGATCCAGAGATATACAAGACTGGTAACAGATATGTGAAGTTTATGCTTATTTCGTTCTTCTTGAACCACAAGAAAAGTAAGTTGAAAATCTTGAAATGCAGGCAGACTGGCAGCTGCATCACAAAATTTTCTTAGATTCAGTGGCAGCCAAATTATAGAATTTACTTCGGTAGAGGAGCAAATAAGATACGAAGTTTTTTTGAGTCTACCGTTACCTATAATACTAAATTTACGCTAAGCTGACTTACAAACAGTAGATATTTATTCTAATTCAAATTACGGTCAATGAAAGAAGAGAAAACCATCACATTGGTAGTTTTAATATCCACCAATAAGCCCATGAAAATATGACTGGAGAAAATAAGAAAAAACTGGAAGATGAATGTACAAAATGGAAAAAAAATAATGGAAGTTGGCTGATGAGCAAAATCACAGGTATATAAAATATTTCCTTATTAGACAGCTGTGTTTCGTAAATCACGATTCTGCGTCCTCTTTGCTCTTTCTCGTCCAATTCTAAATTCTAGAAGTCATTACAGTCACCTGTATACCATAATTCTGTGAATTTCTTTCAGTTAATCCCCGGCCATTCATAATTTGAGGGAGAAGGGAAAATATACTATCTTATTACGCTAAAGATGGTTTTATTTATTCCTTTATCTCCTTCGACTTGATTCCTGCAGAGTGATGCAAGTCCGTTGGTGATTAAATGTGCAACCCCGCACATTTCTTGTAAGCCTTGATTCAAGGCTAATTCGTCGTAAACAAACTAGGAGGAAATCACGAGTGACTATATAAATAAAAATATTTATTCCAAACACGTTTGTCGTGCAGGAATTTCAAGGGCTCCCGAGCCCAGCACTTCTTTTATTATTCGTTTTTTACTACTCCACCGCCTCTTGATGTTTTGGATATCTCTTTTTTTCTTCTTCTTTTTCTTCTTCTTCTTCTTTGATATTCGTGTGTGTGCGGGGAGGGGAGAGGGGTCATCCGTGCGAGGGTCCGCTTTGACCGGCCAAAAAACACCTCATTTTTTCATTCTCTCTCTCATCAAAAAAGTGGTCACAGGACGTCGAGGAGGCTTTGAATTGGAGATAAATTCGGCAGATACTTGACCAGAACTCACTCTGGCGTTATTAGCATCTTTGATGCCGACAATGAAATGTACCTTACCTGAGACGATGATATTCTGGAGGTCAAGAGGGTCTAATGCGTTGTCTGAAAGCTACAACTGATGTGGCTTGGATGATATAACTGTTTATATGAATAATATACTTAATACAGCATGTATACACAGGGTAGTATGTAGAACAGGGAGACAAGGGTATTCAGTGTTACTTGGGAAGCCCATCCTCCGGCCAGGTTAGGGCACGGCGCCCTAAGTTAGGTTAGGAAGTAAGATCTAGTTGCATCAGGACATGGTATTCAAGGAAAGGTTAGGACCTCTCACGCCGTATACACCTGTCTCCCTACAGTACTCTGCATCGGTTTTATATATATATATATATATATATATATATATATATATATATATATATATATATATATATATATATATATATATATATATATATATATATATATATATATATATATATATATAGTGATGTTAGCTTACAGAACTGTTGCAAATTGTCATGAAAACACTTTCATTTAGTTGTGTTAGCGTTTTCATACACTTTATTTATAATGACATAATGGTGTTATATAGCGCTCGCTTTTCATATAGTTCTGGTTAGAATATATTGTCAAATCATTATAAGGATAAACATCTTAATGTTATATAAACACAATATATATATATATATAGTTAATATATATATATATTTATATATATATATATACAGTATATATATATATATATATATATAAAATATATATATATATATATTGTATTTATATAACATTAAGATGTTTATCCTTAGTGTTAAATGAGATGATTTGAAGCCTAACCAGGCCGCAGTAGAAACGGTTTCATAAGAAAAAAAATAAATAACAAGGACCATTATGTCAATTACAAAATCAATTAAAGCAGCTGTATGAGCTTCTGAAACGCTAACATAACTAAATGAAAGTGTTTTCATAACAATTTGCAACAGTTCTGTAAGCTAACATCACTGTTACCTGATCTCATGAACACTGTTTATAAACCGTACAAGAAAGCAGCACCATTGTAAAAGACATCAAGCCTATTTATGTAATATAAGAATATCACAAAAAATATATAAAATTCCATGGCAATTATAAGAAAATCCAGTAGATGCCTTCGCAAAGAGCATTCAACAACAATTTTCTGGCTAGCATGAAAGATTATTATTTAAAAGCTGAAAAGAATATGAAAATTATGCAGCCCGCTACGTAGCGTTCACATCTATGAATCCCATTTACCCTGAACATTTGAATTTCCATCTTGAACTAATTCTTTTATCAAATATTAATAAAAATTTTTCTTTGAAATCTGATCATTGGTTGTTACGAATCCCAACAGTAGAACTTTGATCTTGATCTTTGACGTTTAACTTTGATAACTTTCCCCAAGCAAGAAAATCATCTAAACACGTTCCTTGACGGTGATGAAAATATAAAAATATATTAATAAAAATCAAGTTATAAAAGAAAATGAAACTTTCCTTGATCAATTAAGGTACTTCAAAATGCAATTACAAAAAAAAAAAAAAAATCTGATGACAGAGCTTATACTAAACAGCAGTCTAAAAGGAAGGTGATTCAGACGAAAATTAAAAAGACTTGATCGACTATATTGTTCCAAATCATCATCGGTGAAATTCTGAGTTTTTTTATCGGAGAATTTAAGAGAGGAAACCCCTTCTCATTGTAGTTCGGCTTTCCCCCACCACCCCCTTTTTTTTTTATTTGCATTTAAGTGCTTAGAAGATCTCTGACACATTTAATCAAGAGATCACGATCAAGATATTCGAGTGTGTAGATAAAGATGTCACCCCAAAGGAAACCCGACCTTAAACACACAGTAGCAATTAATAGAACGCCTTAAATTCAGAAATGAAACTATTTCCTTGGACTTATTCTTTCTACTTTGGACGAGTTTATCAGTATTTGCTTAAGTTTGTTTTGCATTTATTGACGACTCATTTACACATTAGACTAAGTTTGACAGTAATCAGCATTATTGTCCCACGTCAACACAGAAAAGGTGATCGGAGATTGCTGTCTTCTGACTGTTCAGTCAATGTAGTTACTTTTTTCCCTCTGTATTATTTACGTTTTTTTTTTTTTTTTACGAATACTAATTTAAATACATCAAAACAAAGTGAGGAAAACCGTTGCCCATGCTAGGCTATAATTATATTTATGTTTTCATAAATAAAATTAGAAATCAGTGCAAACGTTTTGATAAATAAAGAAGGTAAAACGTTAATATGTCTAATAGACATAATCTTTTTACTTCATCTCATGATATCCTGCAACAATAAATATTGTAGGAACAACTTCCAGTCTTAAAATAGCCAGCATGTGATCTTCCTGTGACGCTTGGATTAAAATTCAATCACAGCTGAAATATTTTATATATCTTAAAATCTAAAGATAGCATTGTTAATTGTGCAATTTGCTAATTATGATATATGCAAAATGAGTGAAGAGCAAAAACATTTTAATTGCTCGTTGCAGTTTTCAGCCTACATTCTTAAACCACCGCTCAACCTTTAATTCACTTCCAAAATAAACGTGAGAATAGTATTAACATTCTTTGGATAATTCCTTTTTTCCTATTTTTTAATCTAATTCTTCGCCAAAATTCCATGCCTTATTGTTGCTAAACATGTAAAAAAAAAAAAAAATCGTTGCCCATCATAGTAAAAGTAAGCTTATGCCTGTGAGCATTGGTTTGTTAATGTGATCCCGTAAAAACTTATCAACCATGTGAGGTTTCAAAATATCAAAACAATTTGTGAGGTATCGATATATGTTAAAATTAACCAAAGTGCATCACTTCATCTAACAACAGTAACTGTCTCCTCGGTTAGTCACTTCAGCCTAATTCACTGCTGGAGGAAGCAGGCTTGAGAAAAGTGCCTGAAATAATTTGATATGACAGTTAATCCTCCTTGATCATCTGTGCCATATTAATACGGCGAAATAAAACAGAACTTCTGCTGTTGGCTACATAAATACTCTATCAAAATCTTACAAAAACTCCCTCTTCCCACCTAGAGTTTAACAATAAGCATGTATGAAATAGTTATTGCATTGTTATAAGAAATTCCCAGTGAAATGTTATTTTAAGAGATGACTTTCACATGATGATAATGAACGTCTTCATTTTTAAAATAATTTTCTGAAGCTACTTAGCAATCCGTGGCCAAACGCTCTGATACCTAGTTGGTTGTGTCACTAGACAACTAGCAATAGGCTAGCTGGAAGTATTTGTCGACTGCATCGGGAAAATCTTTACTGCCTCTCTTTATGTAAGGTGTAGCTACATTAGTAGTAACAAATATTGTTATAATCCCATAGCATTCCCACTGGTTTTATTCCATTTATATATGCTTGATACAAGATAAGTTCTGTAATCAGTTGGTTAAATAGTTTGATTTTGCAGGATTGTCTTTGCCACGTTAGTAGTGGGTATATAAAGCTGTTGATAAAAATTTTTGCCATAGGCCAATATTCCGTTCTCCTAATGAATTCGATTTGCGAGATTTTGTTTCACACTGTAATAGATAACATGAATGCACAAACTTGTACGTATATCCCATGCATGTTTACGCAAAGGTGAGAATCATATATATATATATATATAATAATATATATATATATATATATATATATATATATATATATATATATATATATATATATATATATATATATATATATATATATGTATATATATATATATATATATGTGTGTGTGTGTGTGTGTGTGTGTGTATAAATATTATAATTTATATATTATGCGGACGCAGTAATGCTTACTTTGTAAATAACCATAATCTGATGTCACCGAAACAGCCTTTGATGAAGAAATTCCAATGTCATCTTTTGATATCAAACAGACCTACGTAACCGGAATTCTTAGATGCTCACGTCCCATGTGCACAAAGGCAAATCTCAGGAGAAAAAAAATAAGTAATCGAGAGTGGAAGAAGTGTATCTACAGAACATGACCGTGAAATGTACGCGATGTAAAAGGTGACAGAACCTCGAGATGCGCGCGCAGCTCCAGATCGTAACGGAGCATAAAAGCAACGTGGGCTCATCCCAACGGTTCAGTTGCAACTCGTGCAGTCTGTTGAAATAGTTCACACTGTGTCTTCCGACCACATCACGCCCTAAGAGGCCTTGCGCCTCCAGGGCCACTACGGTAAGAAAATCTTAATTTTCCTTCTGTATTTTTTCACGAGACGTTCCTTAAAGAACATTATCAGTAGTGAGAGACAGCTTTTTATCCTCGGAAATTAGAACATTAAATTTACTAGCGCCAGTGACAAATTAATGCTCCCACTGACGAGTGTGTAAACATTGCCCTCGGCAGAAGAAAATTGTGATTGATTGATTTATATCATATAACTGAGTTTCACTTGTCGTCTTTCTATCAGTAAATGCTTATGTTTTCTTTAGTTGTCGAAATGGCCCAGATTAGTTATCCTCGAACATACAGTATATTAGGTCGCTTTGATAAAGACTTACGCGATTCTCAGTTATTGAAATATTTTTCGTATTACAGTCTCTCTCTCTCTCTCTCTCTCTCTCTCTCTCTCTCTCTCTCTCTCTCTCTCATGGAAAGGCCTAAGTTTATATATTTACCTGATTTTTTATCCTTAATCAACTTCTTCTTCTTCGTTTTAACGTGCTTTTTTCCCATTTTCTATATGGGGTAAGCCCTATATCACCACTAATCATAAACCAGATTAATTTTGTAGGTTACGACTAACCAAAAAGTTTTCATATGTTGAAGATTTTTTGTACCCTTTGCCTGCAGGAAATTTAGTGGCGACAGAGAAAAGGGAATTGAATATTGCCGAGTGCCCCTGACAAAATTAATCAGTCTTTTTCAGCATGCTTCCGAATTTGTTGATTCAGTTTCCCACAAACCACATGCTATTGAAGGGACAGCGAACTCGCACATTTACAAATAACTCGAAGATTTAGAAAACTCCGCTGGTTTGTTTAGATTAAGTCAGCCTTACGCTAGTACGAGGCCTCAGCTAAAGGCGGCCTGAACGTTTTAAAGAGAATAATGGGCCTGATCTGGACCTCTGAACCCTTTTAACCGACAGAGACGCAAGGGAAGACCCGAGTTAAATGTCAATGAAATCTGTTCAGGAGAAAAAGAAGTCCAATGAAAAATGTAGCATATTCAGCTGTTTAAAGAAACGTCGGTCTATAGAAGAAAAAAAATCCTTAAGTTATGTCATCATGCTCATTTAGAATGTTTCCAGTGAGGAGAACGAATTATACGCCAAATTAAGTGGTGATAGCTTGCTTAATGAAATAGGTAGCAAAAAATGAAAGCAAGTACAGCAGAATGAGAATCAAGTAATACACAGTGGATATAACATAAGTGAAGAGTGCTGACATTTAATGATACATCAAAACTTGCGTGAAAACCATCAATTATCCTTCTGTGACGAATTTATTCAACCCAACACATTTTTGGCATTTGGTCACATAAGTCATAGTGTGGGCCACTGAATGTGACGGGAATAATAAACTTAAACGTGTTTTGAATGATTTTTCTTATTCTCGCTTTTGCGCTGTTTGATTATATATTATTATATATATATATTATATATATATATATATATATATATATATATATATATATATATATATATATATATATATATATATATATAAAACATATGTTCAAATATAGAATATATAAAAATTATATTAATAAAAACACGTTTAAAAACGTTTATTATTCCCGTCACATTCAATGGCCCAGACTATGTGACCAATGCCAAAAATATTTTAGAGACTACGTCCAAACGCAAGCAATGGATGGAGCCATTTTTATGCCAGTTCAAGGATCTAATCATTCATTGCTGCTGTCAAAGTAAACACTTGCTCAGGCTCTAAGTAAACTATTTCCCGCCCACGTTCATTCTCCCACGAGAACGGAGAGAGGAAGGCGCGTTGACGCAAGCAGCAATTACTTTGTTGAATGGGTTTTCGAGAAATATCCCATTAATTTGTTTTTCATTTTTGCGCAGTGTATTTTACACAGATTTGAGTGACGTTCGCTGAAAAACGTAAGACAAAGATTTAGATTTATATATATACATATATATATATATATATATATATATATATATATATATATATATATATATATATATATATATATATATATATAGACTATACATATTATATATATTGTATATATATATATATATATATATATATATATATATATATATATATATATATATATAAGACATTGTGTACGTATACATACAATAAATTTCTTATAAACGACTATTAGACATTATTTTTTCATTAACGTTCGTCTTACGAAACTACCATTAGGAGATGCGGTCGCTTCTCCTCGCAGGCATGAATGTCGGTTAAAAGATTACGTAAGAATTTCGTCAAAGATTCAACTTTGGGAGGGTTCTGTGAACTAAAAACATAGTTTAATTCAAAGGTTACTGTATATTATGAACTTGGAGGCCACCAAAATGTATGTTAAGATTTATTTTTACTTTTTTTCACATTTTAGAATGTTGACAATACCTTTCCTACCAGATATTCAAATAGAACTGCTTTGTTCCCAAGGCAACCATAAGGAGTGATTTACATTCAATTTGTTCTTTTCATCATAATCATCATCCGTTTGGGAGATGATTTCCATTAAATAGACCAATGAGAAAGAACAGGAAGGAAAAGAATATATTGTAGAGTAGTATCCATCGGAGGCATTCCATCTGGGTATCTGTAACTAGTTAGCTTATATTTTTTGAGGAGATAAAAATTTATGGACCAATGTATTTTGTCCTCGACCGTGAAAAATGAAAAAAAAAAAATTGCCATTACAATTTTTTTTTTTATGTGAACTGTGCTTTCTGAATTAACCGTTATGAAAACTATCTTCTAAATGAGAACAAGTTTGGTCTTCATCTTGAATTTAACCAAAAATCGGAGAAAAAAATCGATCGGGTAAGATGGGAAACGTATTTTCAAGTATGAAAACGATATTTAGTCTTTCCCTTTAAAGATAAATAATGGAAGTGTAGTGTCTGATGACCCTCTTTAAAGTCATGATTTCAAATTTACCATGTTGCTGTCACTAAATGATTTGGTAAACAGTTCTAACATTCCCACTCATTATTCTTAGACTTTCTGTCACACGACTAAGTGAAGTCCCAAAATACCTCCAGTCTGTATTTTCCCAGACTGCAATGTCCATGAACTCTTCGTTTTCCCCTTTGATGTATTTAAGCACCTAAGTGGTGTAGAGTTCTCTCTCTCTCTCTCTCTCTCTCTCTCTCTCTCTCTCTCTCTCTCTCTCTCTCTCTCTCTCTCTCAGACCTTGAAACAAGTTTTAATTATTATTCTAGTGATGGAGAGCATCGTCAACAAAGAAAGAGGATACACTTTAAAGGTGCAAAGAGTCCACGTTACAGAACAGGGTATGGTTTGAGAGGATCACCAATACCCAAACAACGATCACGAAATTTCCGAAATTCCGTAACATGGACTCTTTGCACCTTTGAAGTGTATCTTCTTTCTTTGTTGACGATGCTCTCCATCACTGGAATAATAATTAAAACTTGTTTCAAGCGTTGTTGTTTGGGTATTGGCCATCTCCTCTCCTGTAACGTGGAATCTTTGAATCTTTATATTGTATCGTCTTTCTTTGTCGAGCATGCTCTGCATCACCGGATGAATATTTAAAACTTGTTGCAAGGGTTAAGAGAGAGAGAGAGATAGAGAAGGGTAGTCACTGAAATAACTCTGCGCCATTTTACAGGAGCTTGGAATTTTATATATTCGCTTCAATGAATAAAACTTAAATGCATGTACCGCTTCCATATTCATTATGAATATAAATGACACCACGTGACGAAGGCCTAGATTCAGTTATTCCAGTTAATGTACGATAACCTTAACTATTTCTGAATAAATCACTGATAAGTAATACGCTGTTTAAATGAAGAGGGAGAGGCAAGGGTCTTATTGCCAACCGAACTGGCAACCCATTTTCATTCGTACCATGAAATAGATAGGAACTTGTAGCAGAAAAAGTGAAGAGCAAAGTTGGTGAGGTTACGAGCACCAAAGCAAAAGTAGAAATGAAAACGCGGTTTCAGACAAGCGTTTTAATTTAAACTTCATGAAAGAGATATTCAAAACTCGCAACTCTAACTATAAAATGATTTTACAGTAAACATGAACATCAGCCCCGAAGTGACATACAAAGGAAACAACCACTTGACAACTAGAAAATTTGTGCTTTTTATTATACAGCGGACACTGAAGTGAAGACACTGAACGCTTGTTCGTAATAGTATAAAAGGAAAGGAGTTGTCAGAGTATGCGCGACTGATTTTTGACTGGCGATGCAGTTGAAAACAATAGCGCTATTAAGTATCATAGCGTGAAAACCTTTAGCGCTGGTATCAGTTGTAAACAGCAATAAAAACAAATAAATATGATTTTATTGCTGTGAAAGAAAATACAACAATAATTTCTTGAATAGAAAAAAAAAAAAAACTAGCTTTGAAAGCCAATATGAAAATACCAACAGTATAAGAGAGCTTCAAAAGTTCTTCTCTTGTAACAGAAGTAAAAGCAAAGAGTCGACTGTTAAGATCTTCAATACCGGGGCATTTATCCAACAGATACCTTACATTCAACCACGTTATCCAAATAATAATAATATCTGGTGTTTCCCGACGTAAATTATCCATGTGAGAGGCTAATGTGTACAAGACACAATCCGCAGATTGGCATCACCTTCCTCGTGGCATAATACTATTTTTCCCTGAGGATGTAGTGCAGTTGGAACTGCAAAAGTTCAGGCGAAGATAAAATGCATTACTACCCTTGGTGCTATTCTCCTTGCATTTTAATACATTTTTATCTGTTTATTAATTTGTTCATTTATTTTTTTTCTTTTTCAGTGAGTGAGATCTCTTCTTTCTGTATTTCCCTTTACCTCCTCTTACTTCTTCCTAATGAACGCCATATTCTTTGAAGCTTGAATGTCAAGTCAGCGGCCCCTTGGGTGGGCTTGTTTTATATGAATAGGGTTCATCTTATGAATACTAATAGCAATAATAGTTAAGGAGCTAAGACAATTCCAATGTAATGTTATGAATTGGAATTTGGTAACCGGGGGTGAAATATACTGAACAAAAGTGGATTCTATTTCCCTTAAGAAACACTGGAATCCAGCCAAAATTAAGTTGCAAATCCATTATGTCAAATATGTACAGCTGCAATAATAATTTCGAAAAGATTGGCTCTGGCGAATTAAGAACTTTGCGTAAAAACAACGCAATATATATTGGTCATAGCAGAAACCTATCCTCTCCTTTGATATGAAAATATTTCGTGCAAAGAAGGTATTTCCTACAATAAAAAGATTTAAAGATGTACTGTACACTTCAAAGCTTCAGCAACGATAAAGCAGTGTCATCGGTAAAAGTAGAACACTCTGATTAAACCCTTCGACTTTACCAAGCGACAGAAAGTACAAAAATTAAGTATACCTTAGTTTAACCAGACCACTGAGCTGATTAACAGCTCTCCTAGGGCTGGCCCGAAAGTACAGCTGAACCTCAGAGGTTATTAGGACGATACGTCTAATGATGTTGAATTCTTTGCTCTTCGATCGTCACACCACCTAATAATAACAATGAATAAAGCTGTACATATACAGTATATCCTCTGTAAAGTCTACAGTTTAACGTTACTTTTTATAGGATTCGTTTATCAACGTTTAAAAGGTCAGAGATGTTCGTCAGTCCATTAAACTTTAGCCATCGTGTTCTGAAATCAAGTGATGCAATTACGAACGGTTTCACGTTCATTTGCTATGAATAGAAACGAACGTATCTTTGATAATTAACAACGGAGCAGGTGCATCTCCCCCTTTGAGACATTACTCGAAAAATACCCGAGTTGTCGATTAATGGTCGGATAAATAAACGAAGCGAATCGACCGTTAGGAAAACGACGCGATACACTAAACATTCAAATCTTGACGCGAGTCCCTTATTAATCAAAGGAGACGATCCGCAACCGTGAAATGTCGAGTGCTTGTATGTGGAAGCACGCGCTCGTTCGCATGTTTGTGTGTTTGCGTAGGTGCGTGAGGAAACTTGAAGTGGGCGGGGTTATTTCGCAATAGCCTTGGCGAGATGCCCAAAATAAGGCAGGTAAGATGTCCATTTCTGTTACGTCACTCCTAGGCCATTACTGCCAATAAATCCTGCTGAGAGAGAGAGAGAGAGAGAGAGAGAGAGAGAGAGAGAGTTTGTGATGTGTTCTTCAAAAGGCGAAAAGAGACTTCAACTATTCCACTTGCGTGGTCATGTTTATACTTATGAAGTTTGTGTATGGATGACTCTTCATTTGTTATTTTAATGAGTATCTTTGTTATATAAAACGGCCATTATGAAGTTATGACGGTTACCATGAATGGAAAAGAAACAAAGAGAGAAACATAACTGTTATGCAATTTCCTGTGTAGAGGGACAATCATTTTAAGTAGCAGATAGAGCTAAAAAGTGGTAACATAATTTATCCTGAAAAAGGAGAGAGAGAGAGAGAGAGAGAGAGAGAGAGAGAGAGAGAGAGAGAGAGAGAGAGAGAGGGTGGGCGGGGAGCTACAAAGGAATTATGCACTATCAACAAAAACGATTTACACAGCAACAACCGGTCAGCAAAACAAAAATATCCATCAATATCATCAAAGTTAGAGAGCGATCGAGATGAATAAACGGATCACGAGAGAGAGAGGGGTCGGTATCCCATCCCCCCATCTCGTTCAAGAGGATTTATTGATGGCGATGTTACCAACACCCCTCCCTCTGCATTCCAGAACGTTAATGGCACGGTGAGAACCCGTGGAATTTAATTTGATAAATAGTACTCAGTATTATTTTCAGTTTCGCTCTTTTTCACTTTTTTTTTAAGAGATAAGCGTTTTCGTTTTATGTAAAAAAAAAAAAAACTTTTGAGATGGCTATTTGTCTGCCCGTCCTCATTTCTTCTGTCCGCCCTCAGATCATTAAAACTACTGAGGCTAGAGGGCTGCAAATTGATATGTTGATCATCCACCTTCCAATAATCAAACATACCAAATTGCAGCTCTCTAGCCTCAGTAGTTTTTATTTTAAGGTTAAAGTTAGCCATGATCGTGTGTCTGGTTCTGTTATAGGTGCCAACAACACACGCCACCACCGGGCTGTGGCTGAAAGTTTCATGGGCCGCGTCTGAGAATTTCATGGGCCGTGGCTGTACAGAAAACTCAATTGCGCCGAAGAAACTTCGGCGCATATTTTACTTGTTTTCTTCTGATATGCATTTCATGTCAGTTACTGTGAGGAGGGTTAATGAATTGTGGAATCACGTGAATGTTTATATAAGGACCAAGTTTTGTAATTATATATTCCCGGTATCGAAAAGGTGCATCTATACAGCTTTGATGTTATAAATTGACAATTCAAACACATGTACATTTATATTTTTGTTTTCTATTACCCTGCATCAAATACACGCCATATGATAATAAGTGTGAACCTTCATTGGGAGAAATACCGTTGCTCTAAGTGAACAAGTTAGTAACCTCTACCTGAACTTCCTTTTCTTGACCTTCAAAGCCATGGAACCTTAATGTTTGTATCCCTTTCGTTGTCATTATAGTTCCATAGCATTACAAAATGTTCTAATAAAATGCCTTACGTTGATTAACAAAATGGATAGGGAATCTTCATGGGGTAAATAGGTACATAGAACTATGGAAAACTCGAATGAGTAGACCTTGCCTGAGTGATTTTCTCATCTAAAGAGCGTGCTGATTGCGTTAGGTGAACAAGATACGTATATAATTGTTCAACAACAGTAACATACAGCTAAGGGAAACGTTTACAATTTTATATATTGCACTGGAAAGCAGAGCAAATCTTAGTATTTCTGGGTAGCAAAATTCTTTCATATTGACAACAAAACAAAAATCAACGAAAAGCGCTGTTATTAAGAGCTGATTGAGACAGCATAAAGGAGAACATATGAAAAAAAAACCTTTAAAACCATTGTATTTGCAGATGATCATAATTCTAATTTGGTGGGAAATGTGAATCAGCATTTAGCGAAACGATTTTACTTTCCTGTTCAATTCGCAGAGGTCACTGGGACCAGTACATCGATATTGTATAACACTGAAAAAAATAACCCTGTGTGTGAAAGTTTAATGGTACCCACACAAAGCTGTGAAAAAAAAAACTATGGAAAACACACAAACTGTGTGTGAAACTTTAACTAAGACATTGCACCGTATATCTCTATGGAAAAAATACACACACACAAAACTGTGAAATTTTTCCCAAGACATTGCACCGTATAACCCAACGGAAAAAAATACACACAAACACAAACTGTGTGTGAAACTTTTCCTAATAGGTGGAAGAATTTATGGCCGTAGCTGACGATGCATTAACCTTAAAGCCTCAAGTGCACATAGGCAGTGGCCTCTATTTTCGAACCTGAGTCACGGGCCACCTGTCACGAACGCCTACAGGTGCACCGATAAAGTTTAATGAGATCACTTGTTGAAGGGACCGGATAAGTTTCGCTATGGTATTTTGAGAAACGTCCCAAGTCATCATGCACTCGTTAACATCCCGGGTGTTTTTTTTTTTTTTTTTTACATGACGATGGCTAATCATTTATAGATTCTGTAGCTTAAACGTCAACAAACACGCGTTTTTTAAAGTTTGTTTATAAATAAACGTATATCTGTATATATATATATATATATATATATATATATATATATATATATATATATATATATATATATATATATATATATATATATATATGTGTGTGTGTTGTGTTTGCTATATTATTCCTTAAGAGAATTTCAAGGTGCAGATGATTCATAATAAGTTTAGAAACTCTATAACGCCCATTCAGTCCTCTTTTCAAGTATCGCGTGTAAATATTAAGAAACACGCCCTGCCTAGTTAGATTTACGTTTGCAGTGTGTACGTCCCCGCTTAACATAAATTTCCTTCAGAAGGCAAACTCATCTTTAGGGATTTTGGCTCAGCCACTGATGAAAGATAGAGACAGATGGACGAAGGCACTGCATCTCCATCGTCCGTTGCTTGTCCCTGCTTGAGCCATCCCATATGCTTTCCGTCTTTACAAATGGCGACCAGCTGGTGCTAACGCCGCCACTTCTCCAACTCTCGCGTCAATTCTCGTTGTATGGGCCTGAATAAAAGTTGCCCACAATACCGCCCGTCTTTATAACCGCCATACCAAACGTATTTATGGGACTGGATTTCTCATAACTCCCACAGTCAGCGTGAGTGATGCTTGGATTCGCTGTAAATTAAAATAATCGCTTTGACGCTCAGACAAGCGCGAGGGAACTTTAATATACAATGTTAGTGGACCTTACGAACTCTTTAATGATTGTGACCGAAGTCATGTGTAGCTTGAAGGGGATTTTCGTACTTTTGGAAGGGGCTTTATATCGATTAGAGAACGTAAAGTAAAATTTCATATGTGATAAAAATAAGTGACTTACATTGGGAAATAAAAGGTTTTGCATATATGCATATGTGTGTGCGTGCATACAATCACATGCCGCATAAAATACTGACGTGGTCTCAGATATTAAAAAAAAAAATCAAGAGAATGACAGGTAACGATCGGCAGGTGCAGATATCATCGTTAACATAAAAGAAACAAAATCCGAGTTGGGTCTTTTTCTTGGATTCGTGTCAGAATCAACAGAAAGGGAAAATAAAGACTTTTCATTACTAGCAGTTATAGAAGTATTATTATTATTATTATTATTATTATTATTATTTTTATTATTATTATTATTATTATTATTATTATTCAGAAGATGAGTCATGTTCATAAGGAACAAGCCCAAAGGGGCCATTGCCTTGAAATTCGTGCTTCCAAAGAATATGGTGTTCATTAGGAAGTAAGAAAAGGTAAAGGGGAATACAGAAAGAAGAGATCTCACTTATGAAAAAAATGAATTAATAATTAGATAAAAATGTATTAAAATGCATTGCATCTACGCTTGAATTTTTGAAGTAGTTAAAAATGACTGTAAAATGTAAAAGATGTTATCCTTGCATTTTGTAAATGATATATCAAGTAAAGTATGTTGCTCTGGATTTTTTCGTCTATGATTTTTCGACAGACTATCTGTAAACACACAAAAATATGGCGATACACATTGAATTTTATCAGTACCCTATCGCCAATGTTGTTTTAACTGTTATTCAAAATGGGCACTAATTTATCTACAAGAAGCTAAAAATGGCTGCTAAACTGTTACTGTACAAGAAAATGTCCAAAGAAAAAGACAAAAGAAGAAAAGTCGAGCTGAATTGGAGCGACTGAATGAATAAAGATAGAAAATTGAAGAAGCCAATAACTGGGCGCAAAAGAGACAAGGCGTTGAAGAATAATGGATCAAGATTTGTTGGAAGAAGTCTGTCGCTGACAGAAACCGGAAAGGGGAGATTGCGTGGATTGACAGTGTCAGTAATATCCCCTGTTGACATTCACTGGGTCTATACTTCATTTACCGGCTGTTGGAAGCAGCTATTTTCATTCTTTATCATAAGGTATAATGAGGTTTTTATTGCTTCTTCTATGATGCTTCAATGGTAGTTTAATTAATGTTGGGAATTACATTGGAGTTTGCTATGGTAGCACTTTCTATTGACTCCCTCTCAGATAATATTCATGAAATAGCGCAATAAATGCATCATTATTTTCTGAGCCAATACGAAAGAAAAAATTTTTTTAGATGCAAGTGCAAAGGAGAGAGAGAGAGAGAGAGAGAGAGATTGGAAGGGATCGAAAATGTCTGGGGGATAACGCACAAAAGAACAAAATTCACATTAAAATAAACAATGTCAACGGAGTTTCCTTTACTAAAAGATTATCCCGTTCGAAACACTGAAAAGCTCAACTAATATAAAAATTACTTTATCTATTTATCAATATATTTTTTCTTTTTTTAATAATTGAGATCTCTTCTTTCTGTATCGCCCTTTACTTCCTTTTGCTTCTTCCTCTTCTTCCTATCTTTGGAAGCTTGAATTTCAAGTCAGTGGCCCCTTTGGTGGGCTTGTTCCATATGAATAGGGTTCATCTTCGGAATGATATTAATAATAAAATTAGGAGGGAGCCCAATCAATAAGATTAAACTATCAAGAAGTGTGACTGAAGACTGGATCTCAGTGTAAAGTAGGATTGTGAGTGCCAGAACTGAATTATGAAGTCCTTTGTTGCAGTAATTACACGTATTTGAAGTCTCATACTTCTACCTATATAAATCCAACAAGTCAATTTTTGTCTTAAAGTTTTGGTGGTATTTTAAGGCGTCAAAGTCTTTTTTATGTCTCTATGAACATCGACAAACCTCACTATCAGTGAGGTAATTATGTCAATTATGAAATTATTACTGTTAATAATCATGAAAATGTCACCAGAATAATATTCAATACCATCATTCCGTTAATAACTTACGTCAATAAAGAAACAAATTCAAAATCTTGACAGTAACGAAAAAGTCATTACAGTACCATAATAATCGTTTCCATTACTATCCTTCTTATTGTTTTTTTAAATAATAACTATAATAATTATTAAAATGAGCCAGAAGGGATATTGACCTCTAAACCTTAGAAATTCGGATGACGTCATTTGCAATCTTGCAAATGTCAAACCTTGAGATTTTGATGACAGCGGATGACGTCACGGTAAGAAATTGTAAACTAACTTCAGCTCGCCCTCTTGACTTTCTTTATTTTTGTTACTTTCTATTTTTGAACATAATAAAATTAGTTTTGTCACTTATACACGTGTCTCTTTTATATCTACAAATATTGGGCCATAAATATCGATTAACGTTGAATTCACTATACCGTTGGAATAACTGATACCCAAATGGAATTATAATAGATAAGCGCTTCAGCGCAGAAGTTATCAGTCATAATTCCCTTCGGATGTAAGTTATTCCCGTGGTAAAGTGCACGCCATATCATCGCATAAATATTTTATTTGTTAATACTAACATAATTTGCAGGTATTCACCTTCAAAATGACACCGTAAGTAGAACCATACGTGAAAAATAATATTACAGCAAGTAATAAAAGAAAATCCTCGCCGTAACCATGAGCAGTACGTGTGTGAATTGCAACAGACGACATCTGGACCTCCCAGAATCTCTAGCGACTGTCGTGAGTAAATGAATGCTCTCTCGCCCATACCACTCACTCTAAGGGGTCCGTCCCAGCTCAAATCCAAGAGCAACTCTTAAAACGGCTCTGTCTCTTATCGTGAGCCTTGTGACCTTCAGCTAGTGGGCTCGTAAACCTTCACTACTCAAGCTTCACATGAGAGCCGTCAAGAAGGCCTTTGAAGGGAGTGGAGATGGCATCATACCTGATGCGAAAGGGTCAGATGGATGCTTACAAAGGGACAGGTGAGAGAGAGAGAGGAAAAAACTCAGATTAACTGTCCCTGAACGTAGGTGATGGGGATCTTTGAAAGCTGGTGATGTTTAAAGAGGGCAGATATCGGAGAAAACTGAGAATAATCCACTTTAACTGTTTATTTTCTGTGTGATTATAGGGTTCTATTTATATTTAGTTATTCATATGCTTGTTTATACATTCATCAATGCGTGTATTTACATTTACATTGTATTTACTAATAGACATTTGTTTACATAGTTTTCATCTACTTGATAATCTGACAATTAACTTGACATGTATAGAATTTTTACTTGTCTCAGTATACATAAGCAAATACTGCTAAAAGTGGCTGTTAGGAATTCAGTCCGTCCAGTATTCTTATATATTCAATAGAGTTGAACAGAACTGGAAAAAGTAGGAGAAATAATAATTAATTGCGTGTATAAAGAAAAATCTAATGTTTTCTTCAAAACCAGTTGAATGGACTTGGGTTTCTCATCGTATATAATAAGCTGAATCGATAGTCAATAGGACATTTATTCATATAGAGTGAATGATGAAAATCCTTCTTATAGCAGATGGAGTAGATTTCCCATATTACATTTAGACATCTAATAAGAAAACTAATTGAATAGTGGAGAAATCATTCATACATGGGACAAAACCTATTTAATTGGATTTAGTAAAGAATATACAAGCATGTGTTAGTCTCATTGTTACGATAGAATGAAATATCAAATGAGAACTATTTTCTTCTGGTAATAATTTTACACTACGCTGAGGACATTGTTAGTTCCAACAAGAAAATGCAGCCCTGTTCATTACAAAATAATTATATTTATAAAATACACATGAAATACTTCTAAAAATACTTATAAAATACTTTTAAAAATATTGATAAACTACTATTTTAGAATACTTGTAGAACATTTTAAAAAACTTATCAACACTTGCAAAATACTTTACAAAATATTTATAAAATTTTATCAAAATGGACGGTACACATCGAAGGATTTAATGAACGCCTTGGTATTCAAATTAAAATTGCTATATCAGGGTCAGAGAGCAAGAATAGCTCACAGCATCAATAAAGATGTCGAAAGTGAAGTCCTGTTTTATTATTCAAGATGATTTTTCTTTAATCAGACGTTTCTGACAGAGAAAATTTTTGGTGAAAATATCCTCAAATATGTCGTGGAAATATTTTACAAATATTATACTAATAGAAGTAAAAACGACTGTCAGGTTGAAATGCTTATACTAAAACAAATGTCTGTCACAAGATTTAATTCAAAGAAAAGCTTGAAAACAAAGGTAAACCATCAGAATGAGAATTTCAAATAGACACATCCTTCAGTGGCTATCAGAATGGCTATCTAGAAACCCTTTCGATACATTCCATCGTGTTCACAAGCTTACAAACACCAGGAATCTATTGGTAACAGATTCCTTCGTGATAATGTGGTTTGAATTCTGGCGTCTGAGGGAGAGTTCTTCTTTCATTCTATTCTTAAACACAAATTCAAGGTCCTCAGTTGAAATCACATTCAAGAATGTTAGGGCCTCGAGAATTTGAGGCTTCACTGGAGATAAGACGTTGCATTAAACTGCATTCGTAGAGGAATGCCATTAGTTAGTCATGTGAATTATTATGATCGAAAAGCAACGTTTATTCATGACTATCCGAGAGAGAGAGAGAGATTTAAGTACACGTATTTACATCTCACGCGCTACAATGTTTATTGACAATAGCACTTACGGCACTGAGAGCAGGTTTATGTTTCAGATGTTCAGTGAAAATAGTCCCCTATGCGGAATAAAAGAAAAAACAATGAGATTTCTTTCGTATGGTCTTTCTTATTCTGCAGTAGTTTATCCGTTTCCTTAGAGTTATTTAGTCAGCACTTTAACAGTTCAACGCTTTATTAAAACACCTTGGATTAGATAATTTTGTTAACATAATATATGCAAACACATTCATTTATGAAAATAAAGGTCATTCACCCTAAATAATAATAAACGGTTATTAAATTCATAAAATACATCATAAATTGCGAAGTCCAAGAAATCATCTGAAACCAGAAGAGCTAATTGTTTTATTATACTATAGAAAAATGCAAAATGTATTCATATATGGTATTTATTTTTGTGTGTGCTGCAGTGCTAATCTGCGAGTAATAAACTCTGCGCTTAGACCTATATCATAAGATTCTCTGATTATAAGGTAGTTTTAGTCTCATAGTAAAGCGTGAATTCACTCGTAATAGGCTCCCTGTTACCCACATGATTGCCCTTATAATTAATAACCGACGTAAGTTTTATTAAAATCGCATGTACAGCTTTGCCTTTTGCTGCCAACAAATGACGCGAACAGGAGTCAACCTTTTTATATTTTTGCCAAGGCGTTAACTCTCGTAAGTGTTCAAACTCATCGTAAATATTATTTGGTCTAATATTAAACTCGACTACAGTAATAATAATAATAATAATAATAATAATAATAATAATAATAATAATAATAATATTAATAATAATGCAAATCTTCTTCACATTTTTGTAAAGAATGCGTCTTGTTTACCCTTGCTTTTAAAGTTTGTTTTTAGGTTCTCATAACCAAGACTGTCATTTCTAGCTGAAGAAGGGAGCTGAGCAGGCTCTCGAAAGCTCCTGGAATTCATTTTATTATTTGTAAATACAGTACTTTACATAAATGTGGATTTTGTATTTAATAATAATAATAATAATAATAATATTAAGAGTAAACAACATTACTTATAGTAGTTGTCGTAACAGTCCTATCAATGGCAATAAACTTTTCATCTTCATCAACAGCCTTACCATTAATAGCAACTGCAATATCAATACTGTTAACAGCAATGGTACAACTGCTTACAATAATAATAAATCGCATATTTGCCAACCAGCAACACACCCACGGCCAGAAATCCAACATTCTCCGAAAAGGTTGTCCATCCCGAGGCCAAATCAACAAATACCGCCGAGACATGATCACAGATAACAAACAAAGCGACTGAAATAGAATTTCCTCTTGCCCCACAAGAAGAACAAGAAGAAGAAGGAGAAGGAGAAATATGTAGCTGAGAGCTTTTTCATGATTTGGAGCGCCGGTGATAGCCCGGTGGCCGTTAGAACTTTTTCAGTTTAGGTCTGTTATGGAGATTAGTGTGTATATGTATATATATATATATATATATATATATATATATATATATATATATATATATATATATATAATAAGCATTCCCATTTATAATTAGTCAATAAGGTAGCAGCCTTTATATATATATATATATATATATATATATATATATATATATATATATATATATATATATATATATATATATATATATATATATATATATATATAAAGTCTGCTAGCTTGGCTGACTAATAATAAATAGGAATGTTTATTTACAAATATTCACAGAAGATGATTTTTAATAACTAAAATGTATATATGTATATGTATATATATTTTAAGTATGTATGTATATATTTATATAGAGAGAAAGAGTTTTTTAAAATAACCTTCTGCGAACATTTGTAAGTAAACATTCTCATTTATTATCAGTCAGTGAAGCCAGCAGCCACTATATTGAAAAAGAGCAATGTCCTCTGGCCAAATCCTACATAAGCTTATTTTAATAGCAAGAGAAACACGAATTCCTTCTAGAAAACTATTTTGGATCAAAAGAAAACTGAGCTACTGATGTTCTTACGGTGCAACATCGAATCATTTCATGTGTAGTGATCACACGCGACCAGCGTTCCAAGAACCAGTGGGTAGCGTATTAATCTCCTACAAGAGAAAAATCATCAAAGGCTGCTCCTCATATTGACAGTAAGTTCACTTTGGTTTATTTCACATCGTTTGCAGTAACATTCATCACTTGCCATATACTGAACTGAATATAGAATTTACGCCTAAGGCCAAGCACTGGGACCTGTAAGGCCATTCAGCGCTGAAATGGAAATTGGCAGTAAAAGGTTTGAAATGTGTGACAGGAGGACAACCTCGCAGTTGCACTATGAATCAATTGTTAGGAAAGGGTGGAGAGTAAGATGGAAGAAAGAGAATATGAAAGGAGGTACAGTAAAAGGAACGAAAGGGTTTCAGTTGGGGGCCGAAGGCACGCTGCAAAGATCCTTAAGTAGGCTAATGCCTGCAGCGCACCACATAAGGTGCACTGATGGCACTACCCTTCTCCGGGGCACTTTCCATTGCCTGAGATAAATTAAGTCCCGGAATAAAACTGTCCTGTCTAATTTGGATAGGCCTAGTCACCAAGTCACGACGGAGGCAGCTGGAGATACAAGATTACTGCACATGAAACAGAGCTACATTCGGCAACTAGTAGGTATTTTGGAATATAACAGCTACGAATTGCTTATAAAGTATTTTATCCAACGATATCAAGGCATTTAGCAGCTGGACATATTAGATATATTTGTCAACAAGTAAGTTTTTCGGAAGCTAACAGTTATAAACTACTTGAAAGGTGCTTCATTCAAACATAGAAAGACCCCGATGTATAATAATAGCAAGAAAATCCAGTTAACATATTTAAACTTCATACTTAACAAGGAGAAACGTAACGCAGACATATGAACTCATTTATACCCAAGCATAAGATTTATATAACCATAACTCGGAGGACGTCTGACGAGATCTAAACGTCACCCTAACTGGACCTTGCCACTCGAGGAAGGAAGAGCGTCACCACTCTATGAGTAACGACCTTAGATAAGGTTGGACTTTTCGAAAGAATTTGTCAGTGTCAGCTGAGCATTACAGAGAATGCGATGATAACAAGAGCTTAGAAATTAGCGGAACATTGGATAAGAAAATCCACGCTTTCTGAAAGTTCAAAACATAATGGTTTGTATATCAAGTAATTTGTAAAGTGCATAAGACTTATTCCTGAATTAACCATGCTCTTTCTTGTACAACATTGTTTTATTATAAACTTGTGCAAACGGAACTGCAAACAATAAACGAACTTCTACTGTTAAAAACTAAGAAAATACGAATCTAAATTCAAGACATTCTGATCTGCTGTAAGGCTTCAGCATTTTATCAGTCCTTCATATTCATTTTATAAATAATGAATTCCCTGATTTTATCTCCGTATTCCTTTTGAATCATTTAACCTGGTCCTTTTTAAAGAATAGGTCTCAGCCGTCGGAGTTACCTTTAATGGGATTATTGACTAATAACCTTTCATGTCTTACGCATTCACTCTTAAAATCTTAACAAGTGACATCTTTAGATCCCTCGATCTCGGAATTCATACATTTTCAAGTACCTGCAAGTTTAGGATTTTTTTTTTTTTTTTAGCTTTTGCTTGTTGGCAAAGACACCCAAACCTCAAAAGCAGATATGTATACAATCTCCATAAAATTGAGTCACGTCACTGGCATATTTCGAAGCCCATAAACCATTGCGGCCACCATAGTAACCTCTATCACATTAATTTTAGAGCACCAAATTGTGACACATTTCTCAGGATTACGTTACAGAAAAAAATGTATTCTAAATATAGTCGTGACAGATCCTTGGTTTTATCATTCAAGGTTAGTGTAGCAATGACAACAGATTTCAACCCTGCCAGGCATACTTTGCCCAGGTATGACAATGCCCAGTGCCATATGCGATTACATTATTCTTTTGGCTGAATTCCAGAGCGAGGCTGCAAAAATCAGGTGGCATCCCTCCTCAAGAAGAAGACCCAACTTTCACGGAGTGTTATCGCTCAGAAAATATTTTCAGTGAATTTTTCTAACTTCTAATCATTTTATTATTTTTTGTAGATATCATTTTGATAGCATATATGCTTTAGAGTCTATTAATCATACTAAAGATTAAATCAGGAGCTCAACTGCATATGCAAACCTGTTTGACAAGGCATAAATACTGTAGATATCACCTGGGGCTTCTCGTAAGTCTGAGGCGAGACCTTGGGCAGTCAAAAGGAATAAATGAGAAGATTTTTTCATTTCTGTCATTCCCTTTGTCAGACCTCATTTAAATACACTCAATAGGGAAAGATTGCACAGAAATTATTTAATATTTCGCATGTAACTTCATTGTTGAATTGCTATTGTAAAGAAAGTGTTTAATGCTAAAATGAACTCGTCAATCAGGCTTTATTTTAAATATACTCGGGAGAGACTGCATAGAAACGATGTTGCAATATTTCGTATATGATTTCACTGTTTAATTGCTGTTGTAAAGGTAATGTTTACTGCTAAAACGAACTGGTCATTGCATGTGGGTATTGTTTTATCGCAATGAAAGAGAGAATTAATGGCTCTTGTGTGACAGACATGAATGTTTAGTTCAGAGTGATGAATGTTCTTAGTCTATACATAGACCTATGGTATCCCAGAAGAGCTAAAATGATAAGTTAAACTGAACTGAACATTGTGCGCCTATTTATTTATCAGTGAACTGAAAACAGGGTACATAGGCACACTTACCACGCGCACGCACATACGCTCGCATATATCCATATATATATATATATATATATATATATATATATATATATATATATATATATATATATATATATATATATATATATATATACATATTTATATATATATACATACATGAGTATATATGTATGTGTATATATACATACACACATACATATACTGTATATATATCTATATGTATATGATGATAAAAAGGCCCATAAAACACTATTTGAACGTTGCAACGATATATTTCGAGCACTTCCTTCTGTGCCCCTGCTCACAATTGCATACCAGCGGAGACTTGCTGCCACACCTGCATATGCTTTGTATATATATACTCTTGTAATATATCATCCGCCCATATTTTACCAGTGAACAGGGCCACAGAAGGAAGTGCTCGAAATATATGGTTGCAACGTTCAAATAGTGTTTTATGGGCCTTTTTGTCTTCATATTATACTGTTGTATTACAGTAAAAGATTCATATATATATATATATATATATATATATATATATATATATATATATATATATATATATATATATACCAGTCCAACCCAACTAAGTGTGGTTCTAGAGGGAAAACAAGAATGGATGGGTCCCCGTGTAGAATATTTCAACAATATTATTTGCTTCTTGTATCTACACAGTGTGTTTATCAGCAGTGTACTGAACCCCTGAATACACTGCGCCACTTATCTCTATCTTGTTAGCACTCTGTGCTTCTTGGTTACTTAGACCCTTGCTTTCCAATGCCAGTTTCATGCATTTTGTCTAGTGCTCTCTAGGACTAGGTAGTCTACTTCTCGTTCCTCCCTGTGCCTCTGATTTTGTGCTTTTTCCACCAATCGGTCGACCTTAATTCTTTCCACATGACCAAGCCATCTGAAAAATACTCTGATCCATCCATTGCCACATTATCCGCGGTGCCACTTCTACTACCTATTTTCGCTTTTGTGATTCTTTCAGTTCTTCTGATACTACATAACCCACGCAAGCAATTCATCTCCACAGCGCCAGCCTTTATTTTATTTTGTATTCACAGTCAACATTTGCACTTCACTTCCATAAAGGAGAGCTGGCCTAACAATCCATTCATGCATTCCAACACTGTTTCCCACTGACAATTCAAATCTCTCTGCAGTCTTTAGTAAGCACACTTCTGCCCTTTTGCTTCATCTCCTCTGTAACCGAATCCTTATCTTCAGCTTACCACCCATCATCTTTTAAATTTGTTTTCAAACACCTGTGCCAGTCATCTGCTTCCATTCTTCCACCATTCATTCAACATTCATTGTTCTGTCTTCGTAGTTTCCCTTTGCTATCTTAGCCCCACTCTTAATCGCAATTATTTACCATCTTCAAAACATTTTCTGCAGTTTTCCTTCACTATCTTCAGTGAGAAATGTTTCATCTACAGTCATGAGACATTCCAAATTCCTTTCAAAATCAATTTCCCTGTCACATAACTTTGCGCCCACGTCTTAAATCCTTTAATTGACTTCTGGCATCACTCCATCGATAAAGGTATTACGTCGTGATGGAGACAAAACCTTGTTTCAGACCGACTGTTACACCAAACTAAACACTTTTTATCCACTTTCAGTTTCGCTCAATAACTAACCTCCTGCAACATTCATCCTTAACACCGACCACGTTGCCTGTGCCGCTTCTGTCAAAAGCATTCTCTAGGTCCATGTATTCCTCACACGGCTTTTCCCTTATGCTTTCAGTTTTGACATAACTGCTTCACAAACAACTCTTCATTCACACACTCTTCCTTATCTAAACTGCACTGTTCTTCTTCTATCAATCCCTGTCACATCTGTCTTACTTTTTTAATCAAAATGCTACCCTGAGCTGTCGTGATTATACTAAGTATATAAGGTTGTGTTCCCATAATTGTCACTTTATCCTCGATCACCTTCACCCTTATTTAATGGGTCAAACCAGAGCTGGAAGCTTGCCGTCTCAACCCTCTCATATATGACAGTCATTTTTGTCTATAGGCTATATGCGTGTTTGCGTGTGTATGGATGAATATATTTTTTTTCTTTCTCTTTCTCTCTTTTGATATTAGGCCGTTTCCCCTAATACAGGATGGCTCCCAAGAAAAGAGAAAACGTTACATTATGCCACATTCATACTTTAACTACTGAAGCATAGATGAACTCCATGTACAGAAAACTTCCATAACAAATGTTTGCTAATACACAGAGGGCTTACCAATATCACATCGAATTCCTCTATTCACAGTGCGCCATTCACTTCCATCTTCCTACACGTTTGCTCTTTCTGGATATTGAAATACTTTTTTTTTTTAATACCTCTTTGACTACTTTCGTGCAGCTCATTTTAGGTCTTCCTCTTCTTCTCCCTCATAACACACCCAAATTTTAAAAATTTTTCGCCAACTTATCCCCCTCAGTATCACTTATATGTATTCCCTCGTGTTGCAAGGAATTCCCAGCAAGCACAAGTCATCAGCTTGCGTTGATTAAGTCCCTGCCCTTTGTACACACCGCCCGTCGCTACTACTGAAGACACTCCTTGAAAGAGTGAGAGATCGTGAAAATATAGAAAAACTTAAAAGAATAATTTCAAGGCTTGTCAGTACAGAGAAAGATGTATCATAAGAAATTATAATTATTCGTCTGAAGTCACACTGTCATACTGTACATTGATCAAACTGTAGATTGTGTAATGAAACGTGAGTTTGTTTAGATACAAACACATGCATATGACAATAAAAAAAAAACTGGGCTACATCCTGCGTGAATTGTAAGATCTCTCAAGCCTTGTCCTACCTCTAACGAACCGAGTTATAACTCTGCACACCCACACCAGTGTAAGTTTCCCTGGTCGATGTACTTGTGGCGGGATGATGATTTGCTGAACATCAACAACAATGTGCAGTAAATGTGCCTCGTTGTTGAACTTCTCGGTTCCAGAGGTCCTTCATTTCTCACACCGTTGGACTGTGGAACAGTCTCCCTGAGGATGTCACGCAACTGGAACTTCAAAAGTTCAAGCGAAGGTGCAATGCATTGCTACCCTAATGCTATTCCCCTTGCATTTTAATACATTTTTTATCTATTTAGTAATTTGCTTATTTTTTTTTTCTTTTTTAATAAGCGAGATCTCTACTCTCTGTATTTCTCTTTACCTCCTCTTACTTCTTCCTAATGAACACAATCTTTCTTTGAATTTCAAGTCAGTGGCTCCTGTGGTGGGCTTGTTCCATATGAACATGGTTCATCTTCTGAATAATAATAATAATAATAATAATAATAATAATAATAATAATAATAATAATAATAATAATAATAATAATAATAATAATAGTATCCACTCACTTTTGAAGATTTTATAAATTATTTATTCCATTTCAGTAATGGTTCCGTGTATTACCTAGACAACATATGGGTGGAAACGTTGCCATCTCATGGTCTGGTATCTTGTTACAGTTCATGCTCTGCTCTTTTCACGTAAAAAAATCGAGAGGAAAAAAAACACCTTTTCTAGTGTTAATGAAATATTGGAAAAATAAATTTGCGAGAAAGTTTATGTTGAGTAGACCAGTAAATCAATTCCCCAAACATTAGCTAAGCGAAAACAATTTGTAAGATATGCCACCGAGAGGCAGGGGGACTTTCGTAAACATGCTGGTTACGGCGCAGACCGAGTTGTTCGTACAAAAGAATCTGCTGTCGTCAACCGAACTGAAAATTTAATTTTAAGATCTTTCCACAACACGTGTTTCACCGTCTCCCCCTCCCCACACCTGTACTAAACCCGGAAGCAAGCTGTCACTAACTGAAGGTTTATTATGCACCTGCATTTGTATGTCTATAAATATTGTATGTAGATACTGTATACAAACTTTCGAGTCAACTATCTTCTTCCGCTTTAATCAGGTTGCAATAGTTAGCCGAACCTTGCTTTTTTGTGTTAGCTTGGTTTTATGCCAATATATAAGAGTATATATATATATATATATATATATATATATATATATATATATATATATATATATATATATATATATATATACATATATATATATATATATATATATATATATATATATATATATATATATATATATATATTTCTATTTCAAAGAGCCTGATCTGATTGCCAACGAATGTATACCGATCCCAACATGACCTGTTAAAACCCCTAGAACATCAGTTGATATAATCACTGAATGATAAATCTGGTAGTTAAACTATAAAATGCAACCAGAATGACAAATTGCAGTAGTTATTCACCAGATCATACATGGCTCCAAGAAAACTTGCTCTTCTAATTTTAAGATATTACATAAAGTGACGAGGTTGTTAGCACCATGTCAGGCCCAGCGGATGTTAATGGGTCTATTTACTATCTGTATCTTAGCGGTCACTAAAGCCAGCTGCTTGATTTATCTAATCCTAAGACCTACGTCGTATTGAACATGATACCGTTCTTGTATTTATCAGATATAAGTAAATAAATTAAATAACTACAGCCAGAGAATCTTTAACTTTTCAGTTTCATTAATCTTTTAGATACGTTTTCTATGGCAACGACCGAAGTCAAGTCCGGATTTTTTTTTTTTTTTGTTAATGAATCGGTGACAGTTCCTCCTCACTATTAGTATCCTGAATTTAGGTTAACGCTATCGTCAGCATGCTAATACGAATGATAATGGACAAACTACCTGTCAAAACAAAACTCTATAATATATATATATATATATATATATATATATATATATATATATATATATATATATATATATATATATATATAGAGAGAGAGAGAGAGAGAGAGAGAGAGAGAGAGAGAGAGAGAGAGAGAGAGAGAGAGAGAGAATCAATACATAATCACGTGTGGAACAGAGATAAATTTCTGAGTCACATCAGGATTCGAACCCCGGTCTTTCAATTGAAAGACGAGACAGCTGTCAACTTGTGTGGCCTCGTTGGCAGCGGCCTCGTCTTTCAGTTGAAAGACCTGGGTTGATCCTGATGTGAGTCATATATATATATATATATATATATATATATATATATATATATATATATATATATATATATATATATACACTGTATATACAGAATTAATCTGGCTGACGTGAAGTAATTACGCATGAGTAGATATCTTTTGTGGTGATATCTGAAACACAGACAGGACTCATCAATCCATCCACTCTCCGACTGATAAAACAAAGAGGAAAAATCTTCGCAAAGGCTTTTAAACCTTCAAAGGTGCTTCGTAAAGCCACGTCAGCTGCACCAAGGTCTCGTCGACTCCATTCAGGTCACGCGTAACGGTATCTAGTTGTCAGTGCTTAACAATATTAAATGATTGGGAAACAGGGAATTATCAGCCACCGTGTTGATAAACCATAAGAAACTTTATAAACTGGACATCTCAAGAAGTTTTACCCTATACCCATTCAGGTGAATTTTGTGTAGATTTTAAGTTCATTTTCATTCATTCATCACCACGCCCAATTACCTATTTGGTCCCAGTGCTTGTCCTAGACCTGATATTTTATTCTAATCCTTCGGGCCAGTCCTATGAGAGCTGATAGTCAACTCAGTGGTCCGGTTAAACTATCTTAATAATAATATATATATATATATATATATATATATATATATTTTACCAAATAATAGCATATATAACAACCTGCTTAACGTCATTTGGTCATACTATGCCTAAATTTAGGGCATTCTGCTGCACGACAAGGTCACGCTCTGCTGCCAACAACATGCCCCATAAAACTGATGCCATCTGCACTTCACAAAGCGCAATAGAATCTTTGCATCGCATTCTCCCTAGATGAATAGCAGAGGAGGAGAGATCAGTGACCTTATGGGGGTTAATTCGAACCTTACTCTCCAGCATATCATCAGAATCATCAAAGTAGGTTACAATTCATCGAATAATAAAACAAAACTTTGATTATACCTATCTACCAGTTAGCTGCGGGTTGCTATCTCCTGAGTACCATATTTATATAAAAGAATTAAAAGAATTCACATTTTACATAACCGCAAATCATGCTTCAATTTTTTTTTTTTTTTTTTGTTATTTCACAAATAAAGACACAGACAATGAGCAGTGGATGGTAGAGGAAGTTGAACACTGAGAACAGTCTCACTACCAGTGTGAGTTCGATACTTTCTTAGGATGGAGGAATTCTGAATTCATTTCCCTTCAGATTGCGAAACTTGCACCGAAAATTGTATAAAAAATGTTTGTAAATTGATAGATTAAAAGGTCATAGTGATATATATATATATATATATATATATATATATATATATATATATATATATATATATATATATATATATAGGAAGGCCACGATGACCGACCTTTTAATCTATAAATCTACATATGTAAAGACAATACAAATCTATTTACGGACGCACACACACACACAATTATATATATATATATATATATATATATATATATATATATATATATATATATATATATATATAAATATATATATACATATATATTTTATATCTATAAATACATATGTATGTATATATGTATCTATGTATGTTGCATGGTGGTGGATCGGTTTGTGTATGCGATATGCTATTTGCAAAAAGATGCTCAGGAGAGAAAGCAGTCATAAACTTAATCACTGTGAAAAAAAGAACAAATACGCAGATTTCTTTCTTATCCTCGATGACGTCAAACCTTCCTTGAGAACTTGGGTGAATTATGAGTCTAGAGAAAGACAAAAGAGAGAACAGGTTCACTGATTTTTTTTTATGCCTACCCTTTAAATTGTGAACGAAATTCTGAAGGAATGTTGGGTGACTTAGAAATTTATTTCTCTTTCTTCTGCTTATTCTTTCATTAAAAAGTAAAAATCGAGACACACTGACAGTTCTCTGTGATGTTTGCCTAATTCTATCTATCTACCTGTATCAATCTATATATACTGTACATACATACATATATAAATATATATATATATATATATATATATATATATATATATATATATATATATATATATATATATATATATATATAGCTTAATGATGAATAATATTGGCAAGACCAGGAAGAACATTCTTTATTATACGAGCTTTCGAGGTATAAAACCTCATCATCTTAGTCTTGATTTTGCTTTGATCCCCATGAAATTCAATTTCTTTAAGCATTTTTTAAGTTTTGAAAAGCTATGTTCAACTTTGAGAGGCTGTGACATTTATTGCAGTGAAACCCTTACTTCACTCTTTATTAAAATTTCCGTAATTGCAAACGATACTTTCAAAAATTTTAATTGGAAAAAGGAGGGTGATAATCAGTTAAATAAAGACAGGATTAATATTTTACGCAACCTTAAGAACGATAATAGTATAGTTATTACCAAGCCAGATAAAGGTAGGAGTGTTGTATTAATGAATAGGTCCGACAACACAAAATTTAGGATTTTAAATGTAGATATTGCGAGTCACATTTTGAAATTAGAAGACAAACTAAATAGGTTGCTAATAGGCCTGAGAGATAAGATTGGGGAAGTTACACTTTATTTGCTTCAGGGTCTAAGCCTGGTTATTTGTCCGGTCTGCCTAAGGTACATAAATTAGGAAACCCTTTAAGACCTATTATTTCCTCAATTGGTATTTTTAGTTATAACCTGTCTAAGTTTTTAGTTCCAGTTTTAAACCCTCTAACTTTAAGTGAACTTAACATCTCAAATTCTTCCAAATTTGTTAAAGAATTATGCTCTTTCAATTTTAACCAAGATGTTGTAATGGCTAGTTTCGATGTAACTTCTCTTTTCACCAATATCCCACTAAAAGAAACAACCGACATTATTCTTAATAATATATGTGATAACCACTTATCAATGTTTGGACTTAATAAAATAGACTTGCAAAAATTATTACATTTAGCAACTGCTGATGGCATTTTTACTTTTGATGGTAAATTATATAATCAAATAGATGGAGTAGCTATGGGAAATTCCCTCGGACCTGTATATGCGGATTGCTTCATGGGTTACTGTGAAAGGATTTGGATGCCTGAATGCCCTAATGCTTTCAAACCCTTGTATTATCGTAGGTACGTAGATGATACTTTTCTTGTGTTTAAGGAATTATCACATATTGATTTGTTTTTTTTAATATTTCAATTCTCGTCACCCTAACATTTCTTCTACTTGTGAGACTGAACAGAATAATGAGTTGTCATGTTTAGATGTACAGGTATACAGAAATAGTGGCAAATTTGAGGCCTCTGTTTATAGGAAAAGTACGTCCACTGGCTTGGGATTGAATTACCTCAGTTTTTCACCAAAGTTGTATAAAATAAATTCAATACGCACTTTGGTAAAAATTCAAGTTCATTAATCATCAAATAACCAGTACATTTAAAAACCAGTTTCCGTTGTAGTTTTCGACATTTTCCATTCCCGCGAATTCCCCTATTATCGTACGCGCTGATTGAGCCAAAATTTAAAACGGAAGACTGACTCAGGTTACTTGGGGACACTACAGTGTACATTAAACTTCCCATTCTTTCGTGCATACAATGTTTGTTGTGATTTTAATTTTTTCATCAAGATATGGTCTTCCTCTTGAATTATTTTTCTGAAAACTCATATCCCATTTTTGTATTTTACAAAGTTCTGAAAAAATTTTTAAATTAAAAGTTTTGTCCCAGACCGATGTACAGTACTACTAGTAAAGATGTAAAGTACGTTGAATTGCCTTACCTTGGTCATAGTAGCTATATGGTCCGAAAAGAGTTACAAGAAATACTTAAGCATTGTTTCCCTCAAGTTAGTTTCCGGTTTGTTTTCAATAATCCTTTTACTGTAAGATCACTTTTGAGGGAGAAGCCTATTCTGCCTGTGGAGTGTGGACTTTAATTCCTGTGTTGTTTACTTGTTCACTTGTGGTCTGCGATACGTGGGATCCAGTTCCCGCTGGCTCAGACACAGAATTTTGGAACACAGAGGTCTTTCTATTAGAACTAGGTTACCTCTTTCCAAACACCCTTTTCTGCCATTACGGAACACAGTTTAGCACAGGACCATCCTTTCACTGACCTGGATTTTCAGGTACTGTCTCTTTGTTCAAATTGACTGGACCTTTTGATTTCAGAGTCGCTGGTTATTAAAAAGATGAAACCGAAATTGAACAACAACTCGTCTGGCATTCAACTAGCTAACGTGTAATTTCATAGTAGGTACACAATTGGGTCGTTACATATTTTACTTTGTGAGTGGTAGTTTGTTTACATTTCACCTTATTTTTATCATTTTTTTATGTTTGTGTTCGTTTTTAATTTTTCGTTATTTTGCGTCTCTCCCTTTTAGTTTGTATTTACTGTTCGTTTTATATATTTGGTTAGTATTTTTGCTGAAGATTTATTTGACATTTCATTTTATTGTAATTTCACTGGTTCTCATCCTTGTCGGTTTTTCAGCCTGATGATGAGGTTTTATACCTCGAAAGCTTGTATAATAAAGAATGTTCTTCCTGGTTTTGGCAATATTATTCATCATTAAGCTAAGATTTCCAAGTAGGCGCCCAATTACCGAGACTATATATATATATATATATATATATATATATATATATAGAGAGAGAGAGAGAGAGAGAGAGAGAGAGAGAGAGAGAGAGAGAGAGATAGTGGAGGTAGTTTGCATATCTATCTATTACGTATCTACATATTTATCTTTACCGTCATTTCTATGCAATTCAGAACCATTTTCGAGTTCTCTTATTTATGCAATTAAATAAAGGAATGTAACCTCTGATACACTAATGGTTTCATTAAGATATAACAGCCTCACGACTTCTGCATCTTTGATGCCATGTCATACAAGGAACTATTGATCAGACTCTGATAATGCAGGGGAGACGGAATAACTATGCCTATCCGGACGATTATCTCGAGGATAAAAGATTTGTCTCAGTAATGACGTTAATAATCATTATGCAAGACCTGCATAATATCTGAATGACAGACAGATAGGCTCACTAAAGCACCGGCTTACTGAGCTGCCAACTAAATAATATTAGCTTAATGGTACTAAAGATAAGTTTCTCAGTTGCCACCGTGGTGGAGAAAAGAGAGAGAGTTTGATTAAGCTATTTTGTTCCTAATTCCTTCACGTCCAGGTCCTTATGGGTTTTTGTGAATTCATTTCCTGGTATTCACGTAAGAATGGGAAGTTTAATGTACACTGTAGTGTCCCCAAGTAACCTGAGTCAGTCTTCCGTTTTAAATTTTGGCTCAATCAGCGCGTACGATAATAGGAGAATTCGCGGGAATGGAAATGTCGAAAACTACAACGGAAACTGGTTTTTAAATGTACTGGTTATTTGATGATTAATGAACTTGATTTTTTACAAAACTGTAACGGACTTGTGGACTGTTGTGAGTTTCCCAAAATAGTATGGACCTGTGTTCATATTTTCTCCTTATATCTTTAGAGAGAGATTTAGTAAATTTACGACACACTGTTAATCTGGACTTTCATTTCACAATCCGGAGATATAACTAGAGAACTGCTGTCCGGAATACCTGAAATTTGGTGGGGAGATTCGCCATTTCCTGTGCTCAAAGCTTTATGATTCTAAATACAACGCCTTAGATCCAGGCGGTGGTTCTCAGTGTAGCTGGTTTCAGCATTAGTGTTACAGAAATTTCAAATTGTACTAATGGCCTTACCACCACCAACACCAAGGCCTACTAACTTTGAATAAAACACTAGTACTACCTTCGCTAATCTATACCGAATATCATTGTTTAAATGCAACAGAATATATGACTAAAATATTTGGTTGACAACACGGTGAGAGACCAAAACTTAATGAGTTGAACGCAATGCCGAACATAAAAACTGGTATTACTACTTGCACTGCATCGTTTCACTTGGCCACTGGAAAACTTGCATGCTCTTTGATTTATGACTCCATATAATAGTAGATGTTCTCTTACCACCATTGCCCGCTCCAATGATTATGGAAGGAATTTGATCTAAGCGAGACAAGGTTTTATAAAGCGCCGTACCGTGATATGATACTCATGAACCTGATAATTCAAAGCTGGATGACTTTAAATACCGACGAAGGATCGGTGTTACTTCTCGACTTTGTCTAAATTCTGCAACGGTTACGAAAGATGCTCTCGATTTTAAATCAAATTATCACTAGGAAACTTGACCTCTCTCGGAAACTGAATTTTGGCATTTTACAATAATATTTATCAACTAAAATGTCGTCGTACAGTACTTTTCAGTCAGTCTTTGTGGCGCCCGAAATGGTCACTGCCAACGTCTGCTAAGCCATTTTTGACATGGGACGCTATATAGCTTCCTCATAACTTCGAGACAGTATTCGTAGCAGGATATGAAAAATTATTTTCAGTAATTTAGAGCTATAATTACACTTGATTTAGATTGCACGTTGGGGTCTGTCAGTTCAAAAAGTGGACAGAATACAAAAGAAGTATGCCATCATAAACCATGGAAATGCGTAAAACACACACACACACACACACACATATATATATATATATATATATATATATATATATATATATATATATATATATATATATATATATATATACAGTATATGTGTACATACTTGCATAAATACATACACACATATACAGTATATATATATATATATATATATATATATATATATATATATATATATATATATATATATATATATAAAAGTATTTTTTACATATGTGCATATTTTAATCTCATCTAGATAAAGAAAATAAACCTAAAATGATTTAGCTTAGTAAATCTGCGAAACGCGACTCATGTAAAAAAGTCTTTTCCTTATCACTTCTTTATCTACCCACAGCACCGTGGTCTTAATATAAATAGCGCTGCCACATTAAAACTGCATTTTCATCGACGTCAACTGACGCGTTCCCTACGATGACACTGTCCAAAATCAACTCATCAATCATGCAGGCATTATATTAAGTCGAACAGTGATTCATCCGACGGGACATCGCCATAAACAGGTCGCGGTGAACGCCACCACCATCAGACGCCTAGACTCATTTCTTGACAAATTTGGATGACGCGACGGTCGTCTGATCGTGTGTTTGCGCATGCGCGTAGTTGAATTAAATAATTGTTAGGAAGCGATTAAGTCTTTGATGCCTCAAGATGTGATTTTAAATGTGTATATATATATATATATATATATATATATATACAGTATATATATATATATATATATATATATATATATATATATATATATACACATACATACATACACACTCATCTCTCTCTCTCTCTCTCTCTCTCTCTCTCAGTTTCTGCGCATGTGGTTCTAATAAATCTCTGAGACCTCGCGTACTACATGTAACATGTTATCTATAAGGAGGTTCTAAAACGAAAAGATTTTGGCTAGAGCTTCCGTGGACATTAACTGCAGTACGCATCAATTTGAGTCTTAAAGTACTTGAACTTTCGATACACTCGAAAGGTCTGGCTTATAGCGTTCAAGCAGCTATGGATTTGAGTAAAATATCCGGTAAATGTGCATTGACTGATATGTGAAACTCAGGTTGTCAAGCCAAGCACCTGGGCGCTTTCACTCATTCAGCGTTTAAGACAGTGACAATAGGAAACTGGAGTGGTTGGACAGCAAGATAAGGAGATCCAGAAAATAAGGGAGATGCGGTGCAAAGATTTTCAAGTGGAACTGGGAGAAACCCCCGCAGTTGCACTAGGAAAAAACAGTTAAAGGTTCTGACAGCAAGAATGACGAAAGGAAGAGGTAAATGCAGGTAAAGTAAAAGGTCAAATAACGTGAATGCAGCTAAGGGACGATAGTACGCTGCAAACACTCCACAGTAATGCTTACAGTGCAACACGAGAGGTGCATTGACGGCACTACTCTTGTACGGGGCCGTAAATCTACATGAATGTGCAAGAATGTGTGTAGGTAAACACACGAAAGCACAAGTTTCATTTCAACTTATGCATAAAATCAGCGCCGAAAGATTTTCACAAAGCTTCTGATGTTTGTGAGGGAAATTAATTAAACAGACCTAAAGAGCGCTTTTCCTTTATAACAGCAGAAAATTTTCTCTCAATGTTTGATTATCCATAATAAATAGATAGATAACCCAATTAGAAGTCCGATTCATTCTTAGATATCATCAGTGATCGAATACTGAAAGTACAAAGCGTCAGAAATCAGCGTTTGAACCTAATTTTTTTTCGTTACTTGTATGCAAGGGTAGGCCTAAAATGTCTAAGAACGGAGTAGATAAACATGTATAAACACGCATGCGCGGTTTCTATGCTCCTACAAATATGAGGTGCCGGTAAGTTTATATACATGCATGCTGATCATATTTTACGGATACATTTGTATAAATCATTATAATTATATTTTTAGAAACTGGCATTAAATTTTACTAAACAGTCATTCGTAACAGAAGAATGTAAATTTAGGAGAGGAACAACAGTAATAATAATGATAATAATCAAAGAGAAAAAAAAAATACCTTGAGAATCCTGTCCAGTCTAGTATCTTATTACATCATTAGACAAGCAAAAGTAATTAAGAGTCTCTTTCCTTACCGTATCTACCAAGATGATCTCTCCTCTTGACTTCAGCACTTTAATTGGAAAACCTCACGCCTTGCATCTCCCTGTATCAAACATTATCGGTTAGCTTTCGTCTTCATCATCTTCTATATCTTCTTCTCACGTGCACATTCTATGCATTCCACTGCCCTTCTGTCATCTTTTAACTCATTCCAACTGCCGTATTTATCTTATCCCTAAATATTGTATTTTCCTCCGTTTGTATCTTGACGAATTTTTCTTCTATTTTTCATATCTCACTTTTTAAAATTGACCTCGATTCACTAAGAATGGAACCTTTATAACAATTTGCGAGTGTTCTTTTCATTCAAGTCGAGGCTTCTGTTATATATGATTTTTTATCCTTTCTTGGTTGTTTTGTTTTCCTTGCTGATTCTTTACAGCGCAATAAGTTTACATTTCTTTCCCCAATACTGCTTGTATCATTACGCAGTCTAAATGTGCCTCCTTTTGCTAACATAAATTTCGAACCCTGCATTTACTCTAGCCAGCAACCTTCTTGATGAGTGATAGATTATGATCTGCTTTTCACCTCTCTTTCTTAAATCTACAGCGTGAAGACAGGATGACATTAATTTAAAGGTCGAAGAAGACTTATCTCTTCCTTCCCTATTTTCTCCGTTTTCTAAGACCTCTCCACTACGAGTTGGACACAAAACTATCTAAAGGAGACTCAATAAAACCGCAGTGGTAAATATTTCCCTGAAGTGTGACGGTGTTTATGCAGGTGGAAGTGACAGCCCGAATCTTATCTGCTATATCTTCTAAGAGTTGGTGGTGGAGAAGATTATTCTTCCTTTAATAAGGGTCCGCCTAATTAGTGGTCTATTCAGGGCGTTATATATACAATATATATATATATATATATATATATATATATATATATATATATATATATATATATATATATATATATATATATGTATGTATGTATATATAATTTTTTATTCTATTTTTATTTTTCTGGCTTATTTTCTCACGGTCTTTTCATTTCCTCTCAAATCTTTCCTCATCTTTTCTTGTATCAATGTCTTTACACATATAACCAAATATTTATGCATGATTTTTACTGTTCTCATGCACTTTCTTTATTAATAGGCTATATGCAGTCCCCTCACACCCAACGGCCCCTTCTCTGAAAAAAGACAAATATCACTGCCAGTTTGTCCTTTGACTGAATGAAAAAGAATGATCATCACCATTGCATAGACCCACTACGCACAGTGTACCACTCACCTCTACCTCACATGCACATCCATACTCCCTGGATGATAAGACTCCCTTCCAGCTCTCAGACCTAACTCATCCCATCTACCCGGTATCTTCTGTCTCACTTTTCTCCTTCCTCACGAAACTTCAAAATCATAGAGACTTTTAAACCACTGGTGCTTCGTTCTATCTACGTAACCAAACACTTCAAACCAATATGATTCAGCTTTTCACTCTTTTTAGTTTTGTGTGAAAGAAAACTATTGTGCCGACTTTGTCTGTCCGTCCGCACTTTTTCTGTCCGCCCTCAGATCTTAAAAACTACTGGGGCTAGAAGGCTGCAAATTTGTATGTTGATCATCCACCCTCCAATCATCGAACGTACCAAACTGCAGCCCTCTAGCCTCCTCAGTAGTTTTTATTTCATTTAAGGTTAAAGTTAGCCATAATCGTGCTTCTGGCAACGATATAGGACAGGCCACCACCGGGCAGTGGTTAAAGTTTCATGGGCCACGGCTCTTACAGCATTATACCAAGACCACCGAAAGGTAGATTTATTTTCGGTGACCTTGATTATACGCTGTAGCTGTTGTACAGAAAACTCGATTGCGCCGAAGAAACTTCAAAGCATTTTTTACTTTTTTTTCTCATTCAAGATCTGCTCTTTCATAAAAAAAGAGTTGGTTCAGTGACTTCATCATACATCCCAACTTCTGTTTCCCTCCGAACCCCTTTACCACACTTGCTTTACCTATTATGTGATCAAACCTCTTCTCTCGTCCTAACGTCGCAAATCTATACTAACCTTCATTATCCAGTCAGTACGTATTCCATTTACATCATAACTTTTTGATATTCCGCAACTCTAAAATTTTACTGTCTACGCAGGACTATACTGTTTCTAAACACTTCCCTTCAGTACAGTTTCCTTCTCTCACTGAAGTTTTTGTCTAGAGGTAACTTCAAGTTCTCAACAAATCCTGACCTTTTTCAGCCCCGTTGCATGTGTCGCCTTACCCATTCTGTTTCCTCTTCCAGCATGAATATAAGTGGGTCCTGGAATGCCTATACCGGCGAGTTCCTTTCTGATTTAGTGACCTAATACTTGAATTTTGCGTATTCTTAAAACGCCTTCTACTTTAGTATCTTGAAGCATAGCTGATTTCCATCCATTATAACCCTTTCATCCACATTTTGAACTATTCTTCTCAAAAAGAGGAAAACCTATCCTCTGTGCAAACTATTGTTTCAACTGGTTAATGATCAGAAATGCATACCATTATAACCAACTGTAGGCTATTCTTATACATAATCTCACAATTTTTCTCAAAATTTTCTCTCCACTGGCTATATTCATGAAAATTATTCTAAGGAGACTTGGAAAATATTTCCATGAGGATCTCTATACTCATTTACTCTAGACTCAACACACCCACCAACCACGCATTCTGTTATTCCACTACCAATCATCATATTCAAATTACACAGCACAACCAACCTTCCTCATTTTTCCCCACTCACTCAGACTTTAAAAGTTCATATCTCCCAGAAACTAATGCTTCCCATTCTCACTCTTTTCTTCTACTGGTCCTCATCTTACCTCCACACGCCTTGGAATAATACATTTATGCTAATTTTACAATCTTCTTAACACAACAAGCGGTACAATTCCTTTGCCAAGTATCTCTAATCAACCAGGGAAAAAAAAATACTTCTTGAACCCATTGCGTCCTTTAGTTTAGAGCCTAAAGGACGATATGCGTTCAAGCTTAGACCATAAAGCCGTTGTTGTACAAAATAATCATCATTTAAATGTCGTGCTCCAAACTTTAAACTTCTCATATCAAACACAGAAAGAAGAAATTATTTTAAAAGTATTTTGTATTCGTTTAACAATAAATTTATACGTCTTATTTCCAGGAGGTGGTGAGGCAGGTAGCTGCTGCTGTAGCTCGGCCAAGAACAAGAAGAAGAGCGGCAGCTGCTGTTGTGGCTGCAGCCGTGGTGCTTGCGGCCAGAAGAGCGGGAGAAAGAGGGGTAATATAATTTTACTTACTTTTTAATGCCTTTTTATTGGCATATTCTTGAGGTTCATAACTTTCATTTTCAGCAAGTAGTCTCATAAACTAACTCTCTATATCATCAGTTAGAACATTTAAATAAGATTTTATTCTTAGTACACGTCTCGTAGTATTCTTTAGGCCTAACTTCCATCAGTAAAAGCTGCCTTCCAAAATGTTCCTCCAAAACCTGGCATATTTATCCTCACCATCTTAATTATGTGCTCATATAGACCTGCCTCGTACTGCCTTTCCCCCACCATACCTCATCCACTCTTTCGGTTCTATGCTACTCTCCCTCCCATTAGCCCGTCCCCCACCCCTGTGTCCTTACAGTGAAATGCCTACCTTTCTAGCAGTAGTCAGAATCTCTGACGATGAAACTCATGAAACAATGGGACAAAATATATGGAAACTTCATTCTACCCATCTGTCAACAACAAAACTATTTTACGTATTCACGTGCTTTGCAGGTCACCACCAGTCGGCATACTGGCAACGCAGAAAGTGACCCAAATCCTCTCAGAGAAAGAGGCAGTCGACCCAGAGAGGACCCCAGCTCATTAGGTGACAACGCTAGTACTGCCGTCTTGGTCACGAGCGAAGAACCGAACGCTGATGACATCGTCAGGAGCCTCGCAGCAACGGCAGACCTCGTCCAGAGGGTCACGTTAGATAAGAAAGAAGAAGATCACGATATTGCCAGCGAGGAGGACGAGGAAGAGATGACTTTCATGAAAGATCTCGTGGTTCTCTGAGTGTTGTTTACTATCCAGGGGAAGCGGACGATCGTCATCAGTCATAGCTCCATCCATCCATCAGTAGTTGTGACGTTTTGATTTGTCAGTTGCAAGGGCTCCAGCTGAGCTCTAGTGTGTTCGTGAGGTCATCATTAACGAGCAAGGAAACGATAGCAGCTTGTTACTAGATCCGTAAATAATTCATCAACCTCTTGAAATTATTTCCTAGAAGTGCATTTTCCAAAATGTAGGTTAACTCGACATGCTGGCGTTCTCTCCCCATTATTTTACCACCGAATGCTCAGGTAAAACGAAGTTTACAACTCCACGCATTTAAGACAATTGAAAATAAAAGGCACAACAATATTCACAAAACTGCCAGGACAGCCTTCATTACAGTGCACAAATGTACAAATCTACACCGTTCCATTCTCCTCCTTAGCATCAGACGAATAGTAAACTGTTGGCTTAGGTACCATCTCAGTGATGATGAAAGGTTTCTTATCACTAATTCACCAAGAAAAGTATTTTAAATGACCAAAATACTCTATTATATTTAACGATGTCAGACTGCTCTGAATTTGTTGATCTTCACAGAATGCTTTGAATATTTTCCATATTCTCAATGTTTTAAACTTAAACTCGGCAGTTTGAAGATTTTTGTGGTTCTCGAAACCCTTCATGATCATTGTGTTATTCTGAAATTATATTATTTTTGTAGCACAGGATTTGTTTTCAGCAGCAGACATGCATTTTGATTCCTTGACTTTTATTTTACAGTTAGGACCTTTTTAATTTATCTATTCATCTATTTATTTATTTACTTTTATTTATTTATTTTGCTAATTTGTCCCGCAAGTTTTCAGGGCAAACACTTTTATTTTATTTCTTTTAGAAAGAAGGGATAACCCGTAATTGTCAAGTTTGAGTAAATAAGACTTAAAGAACCGTTATTAGAAAAAATATTTTCTTATCTACTGAGATAAATCTTATTCGTCCAGACGTATCGATATCCCAAATTTTGCTTTGGAATTGTAACAAATAACTCAGCTTCTCAAAAATCACTCGGAGAATAACGCGCCAAAGACCCCATCTCTTGCACATATCACTGGAACTTTCAGAAGTTTTCAAAAGTATTTTAAGGTCTTTTAATTATTTATTTATTTGTCATCTATTTACTTATCCGTCAGTTTGTATGGGTGTAATTATCTCAAGGCGATGTAATCCTATCTGGTGATGCTGTTACATTTTTTTACATAAATATTACAATGATTCTCGAGCGGACGTGAACTTCGCCAAAACTTCTTACTGATTGAATTCATTTGCATAAATTTTTTCCTTTTTTATCATCAAGAGCTAGTTTTACTAGTGTAATCGAGGCATTACAATGGGTTAATCTGTGGGAAAACAGCATTAACGTTTCCTACCTGTTTAATGTTGTATTTAAATAAAGTTTTTCATGAATGGTTCATTTTTTCTCCTGCAAATATAAGCTAACAGATGTAGGGTCATTATTTTTCCTATATTCGGAGACAGCCAGAGAAGTTTGTGCCTAAAAATTAGTGGGCAAAAAATCTGGAAATTCATTCTCATGTTGCTGCATTTCAAATCCGAAAAAAGTTGAAAGCTGTTAATCAGGGAAGCTTACGAATAAGAAAATTGACGAGTATGTAATAAGCATTCAGTGGGAGATGTAAGGGGGAAAATGTCTAGATAGTTTTCATACCTATATATATCATTATGCTTCTATACTATTCCTTTTGATGCTAAAACCTAGACAACCATCTTCTTTGCTATACAGTGAGCTTCTGTGTATCAGACAGTTTGTAATCATTGCCATGAAATTATTTTATGCACGAATATTCAAGATATGATTTACATTAGTTGCATTTTGATTTTATCTAAAAACATAGGAACAACTGTTTTTGTTTCCTTCAGCGCTAAAAGGAATATGTCTTAGTGAAAATGAATCAGCAAATGGGCTGGATGAAATAGGAAGTAAAATGAGTAAAATGTACCATTTTTAGTTTTCTGTAAAAGAAAACTATTGTGCCGGCTTTGTCTGTCCGTCCTCACTTTTTTCTGTCCACCCTCAGATCTTAAAAACTACTGAGGTTAGAGGGCTGCAAATTGGTATGTTGATCATCCACCCTCCAACAGGGGCGTCATTTCAGATTTTTGATGGGGAGGAGGGGGGGGGAGGGCGAAGCGAACCTAATCACCTGGTTTTTCTTTTATCTTGAGCTATTTTATGTGCTTTTTGAAGCACATAAAATAGATAGATAGATATAACTTAATGTGATGACACATTTGAATTTTGGTAGGAATAATGGAAAACTAGCTGCTGTTACTTCTTGGGGCTTGGTGGGGTGAGGGGGGCAAGTTGAGGCTTGAGGGGGCAACTTAAGTCTTGGGGGCAGTTCCCCCCAGCCCCCCTAAATGACGCCCCTGCCCTCCAATCATCAAACATGCCAAATGGCAGCCCTCTAGCCTCAGTAGTTTTTTAAATTTTATTTAAGGTTAGCCATAATCGTGCTTCTGGTAATGATATAGGATAGGCCACTACCCCTCAATGACCTCCATGTAATCCCTGCCCAGCCAGGTGCCAGTACATGGATGTCTAGAAGTCAAGGTGATGATGATAACAACGACGATGGTTTTTTTCTTTTAATGGGGAACTAATGGTGAGTGTTATCAACTTTCTCTCCCTCTCTATCACACACACAAACACACACATACACACACACACACACACACACACACACACACACATATATATATATATATATATATATATATATATATATATATATATATATATATATATATATATATATATATATATATATATATATATTATTTTGTAAAGACCACATGTGTGGCCCACCAGGAGACCAACAACCAAGATGAACTTTCCCTTCCGTGAGTCATCCGACGAGAAGAGCACAGGGTCGAAGAAACACAACTTTTCCCATACGACTTTTATACATATTTCTTTGTAACCATTGTTGTCACATTTCATTTGTGATCCCCACTATATGCATTGTTATGCAAGCGCTCCGATCATGTACTCGTAATGTTCAACTGAATCTTCTGTATCGAATTGTATGTATGTATGTTTCTGTCTGTGAACAAACACAGACGCCTAAACTTAATCCCTGTTACGATTTGTCAGAGAGTAGTAACTACGTTGCGGCTCTCACTAGCCGATATATAATTTATATACAGTATATATATATATATATATATATATATATATATATATATATATATATATATATATATATATATATATATACACACACACACACACACACAGAACACACACACAAAAGTGAACACAGAAATTCCAAAAAGTGAACTGACAAAGTGCCAAAAATTCCATGACAGTAGTTATCAAAATTCCATGAAAAGTATATATATATATATATATATATATATATATATATATATATATATATATATATATATATATATATATATATATATATATATAGCTACTTTTCATGGAATCTAACGAATTTTGAGGGCTCCTGTTGCGACTTTCTGGCACACTCATTTGGCATTTTAGCAGTTCATTTTCAGCTGAAGCCCTGAATCCGAAAGATAGTAGGCTACAGATAATTTTCCGCCGCTCTCCACCTTCTCCGGTTGTTCGTATATGTTCTCCATTGTTTCTTATTGTATATCTGTAGTAGCTCAAAAGGACATAATTATCTATCATTAAAGTGTCTTCCATGTAAATAAGGGCTTTGGTAGGAATTCAGTCTATTTGTTTACATTGGACTGATGGAATTAAGCCAATCAGCATCCGATATCAGGGGCACTGTTGCCATGACAATAAAAAAACACCGGGCCTCACCGACGGTAATGTTGCAATCCTGTATGTGGATAATCTAGCCCAAAGCCTATTAGCTTCAAGTTACTATAATAGTTATATGTCGATGGATTTCTGATGTGAAGTTGATATGACTTCACTGGATGCTTTCAGGCTAGATACATCCATATGCAGGCTAGCAACATAACTGAGCTGTAGCCTATATGGATGTATCTATAGTGAGGGCAAAGGCAGATGCAACGAATGAGTTGCATGAGAAAATGGAAACACCAGAGGGGAACAGTGCGTATATAAGACAGCATAATGCAGAGATAAAGCAACTAAGGATCTGACACACATCAACCAAATCCAAGATAAATATGGAAGAGTTCTGACAAAGGAGGAAAGTATAAGAGCTAGATGTAAGGAATATTTTGAAAAGTTATGTGGTCTTGGGGATTGGATGGGGGTTTCTAAAGGTAAAGATGGGAACCTGTTGGTATAGGCGAAGGAAGGTTGTTCAGGCTCAAAGGGTCCGTGACCTCTTCGGTAAAGAGTTAATAACTTGACTTACTGTTGAAGGACTCTACTGAGGTCTAATGAGGTGAGTATATGGTTATACGTTTGTCATTTTTTTTGAACTACAAGCTAGGCTAGTATCTAGGCAGTTTTGGGTAAGAAGATGACATGTGATATGACTAGGGTAAGCCCTTGATGAGGCTGCATTTATTCCATTGTTTTTGAAAGGTGATGTATTTGCTTTGTATTTGGAGTTGAAAGAAGATAACCAAAGTGAAAATATTGAAGAATTACTAAAAGTAAACTTTGCAGATGGAGCTTTTGTAGCATTTGGGAATTTAACTAGGTAAAACGGTATTATTTTATAAGTAGCCAATATAAGATATGAAATGGGTAATTCTATATATTAGCTCGGCTCCTGTTTTTACCTTTTCAACTGGTTTTTTCTACACTTTTAGGGGTTCTGATACTGGCGGTGCATCTGTTAATTGTCGGCCAAATGGAATGTCCCTTCGCCGTGTTTAGTACTGGCCCGAGGGGGCTTGGGTACCCATTTGTTAACAAGTTATTGCACTTGTCAGACGGGATATGAACCGTTCGTAACAGACGTACCCGTGCTCCGTCTTGTGAAGATCGCGTATGGAAACCCCTTGTTGGATGGACTGTTAATTACAGGTTAATTGCACTCGAGTGCCAAAAATTAAAGGTAAATTCATAATTAGCAATCAAAAAATTGTAGAAAAAGTTAAGTTAGAAGGCAGTCACCGATGCAGAGCTACTATATAGTTCTACCATGAAATGTAACCTACATTTTTTAAAAGAGCTCTTCATTCACGTTATATTGAACCCCTTAAACACTAGGCCTATGCAGATGGTAAATAAAAAAATAAATTACGACATAAAGTAAGACAACACAACACTTTTTACCAAAAGTTCCCCCATAACACTGTACATGCGCAGTAGCATTCCAGGATGGCCAGCATACAATAACATCAGTTCTGAGGCTAATTACAGGTTAATTACAGTTGACAATAAAATTTTATAAGTTGCCAATATAAAATACCACGTTAGCTAGGGGTAGGCCTGTTTACTGGTTACAGTTTTGCTGTATTAGCTATGGAGGGGGTGGGCCAGTATTGCCTTACCTTATAAGTCCTAATTTGATGATGAGCTCCTTTCAAAAAGGTAGGTTACAATTTTATATCACGTATTGGCAACTTATAAAATAATACCCAGTCGACTGCCAAAAAATAACGTTAAATTCTTTATAAGCAACCAAAACAGGTAATTCTATATATTAGCTCTGTGCCTGTTTTTACCTTTTCAACTGGTTTTTTCTAAACTTTTAGTGGTTCTGATACTGGTGGTGCATCTGTTTGAATGTCCCTTCACCATGTTTAGTACTGGCCAGGGGGGTTGGGTACCCTGTCTATAATCTAGCTCTTTTTGGATTAATAGATGCAACTCCTACCCTCTCTTTAGCAAGGGGACAATGAGTAGACCTGTTGGTTATCTTCAGCTTTATTGTCCATTTATTTGAAAGGCCCAGAAGTCTGGCAGTTGAACATCACACATGTTCAACAGATCAGTGGCATGGGTCTCATTCCTTTGCCCTTACATGACCAGGAAAGAGCCCTCAGGTGAGGTGAACTACAAGTCAGTTCAGAGATTTGCTCAAAATCCTCCCATCAAGAAATAAGTCTCCCCTATTTAAAGACCAAGGGTATGTATACATGTAGGAACAAATGACAAATTTTTAAGTAATTTGTATTTTTCCTAACATACAAACCTGATGTCTTTACATAAATGGCCCACCTCTAGCCACCCCTCATTGTGCTTCCTGGACCAAAAGGTGTACCAACTGGATGGTGGGGATTCCTTCCCTACCATCGGTAGCCAACTACCAATATCCACCTTGTTTTTTAGATAAATGGCCAGCTTCAGCTTGCACCGAAAGTAAATCCCCCTATGAAAAGACCTTAGGTTTGTGTGTTTGGAAAAATACAAATTACTTAAAATTTGTCATTTTGGGAAGGAGTAAGGACATAAAAGACTTTACAAGTTCTTATATTGGTGACAGTTTGGTTGACGAAACTCAGGTGCGAGCTTCTGAGTTGGTTACATACTTAAAACTGAATGGATTGAATGCTAAACCACCAGAGACTTTGGCTGGAAGTGCTGTTTTTGGTCTTTAGATAAGTGAGAAAGATGGTGTTCGGTATTTTGCAAGGGGTAATGCCATCCCAGAGATTTTGGATGAGATATTGAGACGAGAGTTGTTTGCAATATGTGGAAAATTGGTGGGCCACTACCCCATTGCCAATTGGCTAGTAGCTTGTGGCTGTGTGAAACTATGAGCAGGTGGTGGGTCGTAGGACAGTAATGTAGACCCAGATGTTATGTTGATGCTCAAAGAGGTTGTCCAGAAGGTAAACGAAGATGATCCAGTGGAAGGGCAGTGGCATGTTTCTCGGTCTGGGGATGGGGTTCTTTGATGAGATGCGAGTAGTTTCGCGTCAGGAGTTGTGTTTGAGATTGGTGTTGTTGTGGTTGAGGATGCAGTTTGGTTGCAAAAGAAACATGGCAGCAATCATATTAATGTGGCTGAGTTGGAAGCTGTACTAAAGGGCATCAATCTTGCCCTGCAGTGGGGACTAGAGAAATTGGAGATTAAGACTGATTCTGCTACTGTTCTTGGGTGGATGAAGTCTGTTATCACAGAGGATAAAGAGGGTGAGTACAAGGGAGTAGGAGAGATGATAATAAAGCAACAATTGGGCATTGTGAGGGAACTTATTGAAGAATTTGGATTAGAATTGATGGTGACACTAGTAATTACAGTGAAGAACAAGACTGATGTCTTGACCAGGGTTAAAAATTGCTGGCTTTTGAATGAACCAAAGAACCAGGTGAGCAGTGAGATGTGTTACCTGAACACTATTGATTTGAGAGAGGAGCACAACAGGCATCATATGGGTGTAGTAACTACATTTTTAGCACAGAAACTTGACTCCAAAATTGATAAACAAGTTGCGAAACATGTGAAAAGCTGTTTGGATTGTCAATCGATTGATCCTGCTCCAGTGGTGCACGAGGCAGGTAGTGTGAGCGTGGATAGAGATTAGAAGAAACTTGCCATAGATGTCACACATTATAGGAATGCACTGTACTGTATTTGTCAACAATTGACTGTGGTCCTAGCAGATTTGCAATGTATAAAGGTCTGAAGAGAGAGAGTGCAGAGGAAGTAAGGGATATACTGAATGTGATTTTTCTGGAATGGGGTCCTGTAGATGAGATTCTAATGGGTAATAGTACAGTACAGTATTCAGGTTGGAAGTACTAAAGATGACGGTGGATGGATGGAATATTCAGAGATATTTTCACACCACCTATAGAGCAAGTGGGAATGGTATTGTGGAGAGGCACCACAGAACTTTCAAAACTATCTCTGAGAGGGGAGATATAAGTCCATTAGAAGCTATGTTCTGGTATAATATGACACCCAGGAAAGGGTTAGATGGGATCAGTGTTCCTCAAAGGGCTATCTACAAATATGAGTGGAGACACCTGGCAAAAGTGCCAGTTACTGTTACTGAGGACATTGCTCCTGTTCAGGTTGGAGAAGTGTGGGTCAGGCCTCCCCATGTGCGCTGCACTACTCAATGGAAGAAGAGGATCATAACTGGAATTAACTCTAAAAATAATGTATGCGGATGGTATGCCACATTGTGTGTTAGACTTGTGTGGGACTGAGCTGCTGAGTTCCTCAGGGGAGTCTAGTGAGGAGGAGGTGAATGAAGAAAAAGATGATGATAACGGGAGATATCCCAGGAGAAAAAGGTGTGCTCCTGCCTGGATGAGGGAGAGGGACTATGAGTTGGAGTGCCTAGAGGAAGAACTTTGAGTTGGGGTAGATTTCTGCTAATAGTACTGTACAAAGATTGTTGTTGTCTGCTTGGTTTTGTGTTTTGTTTGATGTAATAAGTAAAAAAAATGTTCTACAAGTAACTTAACAAAGTAACTATAGTACTGTACATAGCTATAGTTTCTAACTTGTGTGGCAGCTTAAATTCAAAATTCGTGGTAGCACTTCGATTGTTCAGTGTAGGTGACCAGTCCTGCCCACTAATGGGAATACTAGGAACGATTTACCAGACAACCCCATTCTGTTTCTGCCATGCTTGATGTAAACATCGAGTACTTGCAGCAGCTTTGTTTATTATTTTCTGGTTGTATAACTGGATTTCGGTAAGTATTACTGCTTTTTTTTGAGTAGCCTTCAACCTGAAAGCTTTCAGGATCAGTTTTGTCTTGTTTTGGTATTTTTAAGTTGATTCAAGTTTATTCATTTTTTTGCTATTGTAGCAAATTTGCAATCAAGATTAAACATCTGCTTATCACACTTTCCTTTGCAAAACTGAAAAAGTGTAAGGGCAGGAATGTACTGTAGTAGGAGAGAAATTGTGCTTAATATTTTGGTTGCGATGAGCTTTAGAAAGAAGGTTTTCTCAACAGCCAAGAACCGTGCTCCTGTACCTGCTTCGGCAGTACACATACTTAAATCGGAACGATACGGAGATGAGTAGCATGGCCCCTGCGCAAGGGTGACAGGCAAATCCTGAAGCTTTCATTTTTTTTTAACACCAACCTGGCTTCCAGCTCACCTGGTGTCAGCTACAACCTGGTGCCAGCTTACCTGGCATCAACTACAACCTGGTGCCAGCTCATACTACAAGCGCCCACCAACTCCCAAGCTTCTAGCTTGCCTGGCGCCCAGCTTGCCTGGTGCCAGCCCAAGCATCCAGTGCCCAGCACCAGCTCTCGCATCCATTTTTTTCCTCCTACTACTATCCCTCAAATTTTTTACCCACTGGCTCCTGTACCTAGCTGTAAAATAGGGTCTTTGGTGCTCAAAGGACTTTGTTACTTATGAGAAATCTAGAAAATATTCAAGTGGTGGCTATAAAATAGGGTCTTTGGTGCTTAGAGTACTTTGTTACTTATCAGAAGTCTAGAAAATATTCAAGTGTTGGCTGTAAAATAGGGTCTTTGGTGCTCAATGCACTTTGTTACTTTTCAGAAATCTAGAAAATATTCAAGTGTTGGCTGTAAAATAGGGTCTTTGGTACTCAAAGGACTTTGATACTTATCAGAAATCTAGAAAATATTCAAGTGCTGGCTGTAAAATGGGGTCTTTGGTGCTCAAAGGACTTGTTACTTACCAGAAATCTAGAAAATAGTCAAGTGTTGGCTGTAAAGTAGGGTCTTTGGTGCTTAAAGGACTTGTTACTTATCAGAAATCTGGAAAATATTCAAGTGTTGGCTATAAAATAGGGTCTTTGGTGCTCAAAGTACTTTGTTACTTATCAGAAATCTAGAAAGTATTCAAGTGTTGGCTGTAAAATAAGGTCTTTGGTGCTCAATGCACTTTGTTACTTTTCAGAAATCTAGAATATATTCAAGTGCAGGCTGTAAAATGGGTCTTTTGTGCTCAAAGGACTTGTTACTTATCCTAAATCTGGAAAATAGGGTCTTTGGTGCTCAAAGTACTTTGTTACTATCAGAAATCTAGAAAATATTCAAGTGCTGGCTGTAAAATAGGGTCTTTGGTGCTCAAAGTACTTTGTTACTTATCAGAAATCTAGAAAATATTCAAGTGCAGGCTGTAAAATAGGGTTTTTGGTGCTCAGAGTACTTTGGTACTTATCAGAAATCTAGAAAATATTCAAGTGTTGGCTATAAAATAGGTTCTTTGGTGCTCAAAGGACTTGTTACTTATCAGAAATCTAGAAAATATTCAATTGTTGGCTATAAAATAGGGTCTTTGGTGCTCAAAGTACTTTGTTACTTATGAGAAATCTAGAAAATATTCAAGTGCAAAATATAATGTAGGGTCTTCGTTACTTATCAGAAAGCCATACCCATGAGTATCTGTTAGTTGAAGTGTTACTGTACTGTATTAGTTTTTATTGCAAATTTGATGACTTAAGGAGAACTTGTTATTATTTTAATGCAATTTAAGGATACTCTGAATTTTGTACAAAGCTTGCCATGTTAATATGATAATAATGCATCTTGCTCAATATTAAACATATATTATTTCAGTGTTTAAACATAATGAAAGTTTACGGCAAGCACTGAAGAGTGTGTTATCTGAGGTTTTATTATGATGGAATCTGCATATTTCAAGACACTGTTGGCATGTGGAAGGTCCAGATTGTAAGTGTTACTTTTATATACAGGCAGTCCCCGGTTAACGGCGGGCTCGGTTAACAGCGATTTGGTTTTATGGGGCTTGTCTAGCGACGAAAATCGCCGATTTCCGCTTATCGGCGCTGATAATTGGGTATTGGCGCCGATATATACCTAACAGAGGTGCCGATAACCAAAAATCAGCGCTTTTCGGCGCCGATAACCCCCGAAAATCGGCGATTTAGCGGCGATTTTCGGTTATCTTCACACCCTCAGAAACAGAACCCCGCCGATAACCAGGGACTGCCTGTAAGTGGTTTACCAAGTATTTACATACAGTAGCTACAAGCTTCCTACCATGGCAGTCTAAAAATTCAAATTTCACAGTGGCGCTATCATCGCTTGTGTAAGTGACAGGTACAACTCAGCAAAGAGCTTCAATTCTTTTTCTGCTGGCTCCTGATCAATATCTGTGGTTTTGTGAAGTCTTTTCGTCATTTTTTGGATATACAGGCAGTCCCCGGTTATCGGCGATCTGGTTTTACAGTGCTTGCCTAGCGACGAAAATCAGTAATTTTCGGCACTGAAAATCACCGATTTCCGCTTATCGGCACCAATAATTGGGTATTGGCACCGATGCATACCTAACAGAGGTGCCAGTAACCAAAAATTTGCAATTTTCGGCACTTTTCGGCACTGATAAGCACTGAAAATCGCAGAAAAAGCCGCCCAAAAATCTGTGATTTTCGGTAACTGGCGATTTTTGGTTATTGTCATGCTGTCAGAACGGAACCCCCACCGATAACCAGGGACTGCCTATACTGTATATTTGTTCCAGTCTCTTTGGTGAAGTATTCAGATTTTGTGTTTTGGTTGTGCTGAATGTTTTTGTTATTAGTTATATTGTTAGCTGTGATTAACTTTATACTAATTATTCAGGATGTCAGACTCTAGTTCTTCTAGTGTTCGGTATTGCTCCGAAGGATGTAAGACTGGGGTAGTTAAGATCGCTTATGGCTCTCACACTGTGTTAAATGTAGGGGGCAGGAGTGTAATAGACCTTAGTCATTCCAAATGTCAGGATTGAGATGATCAAAGGTGGCAAGTGTTGAAATCTCACTTAGTTAAGTTAGATAGGGATAGAAAGAGGAAGGCAGCCCTTTGAGCCAAAAATAGGCTAGTTTGGAATCTATTCCTTCTTCTGCGGTAGAAGATTTCGCTATTTCTTCTCCTCAAATCCCTGCCATGTCTCCCATCGTCAGCCTTCCTACTTCTTTGCCTCATACTCGTTTACCAGGTTCTTGTGCTTCCAGTCTTGACGCCATTGCCAGCCCCGAATCCAGGTTTGACCAGAAATTTGAGTTCTTAGCCAACACGGTTATGGAGTTGGGTGTTTCTTTTAAAGCTTTTGTGGAGAAATCTTTCAGTGTTCCCAGTGTCAGTGCAAGTGCAGTGCAAGGTGACAGTGTTGTGCATGTTGAGGAGGTGGCTGCTGGTCCCACGAGCCCTCCTAGATGAAGGCCCCTGTCCCACTCCCCCACACCGGGGAGAAGATATACCCGAGGTCCAAGGAAGGCTGGTGGGGTTTGCCCATGGGTAGTCGCCCCCTCTACCGAGCCTGTTGCCTGTTCCCAGGCATCAGCAGAGTACTAATGGAAAGGCGTCTCGGGTAGTGCAGTGCGTATGTCGTCAGACTCAGATGGTTCCTCTCCTGACAGGAAGTGTTGGCAGCACCGACTTGTCACCTCTCAGCCTCTGAAGAGGCACTCCACTGTAGCAGACAGTTCTCCTCCCGTCAAGAGGTATAAGGAAACAAGTGTTAGCCCTCAACCCTCCTTCAGCTTTGCTGTTCCACCTCCACCCGTCTCTTCAGTGTGTCCCCACCAGTGTTCTTGGGACAGTTCGAAGTCTTTTGGGGTTCTTGAGCGCCCAGTTTTAGTGCTGAAGCATTCAGACCTTTCGCGTAAGTGCCCGTTGCCCTCTTCTCATCGTTTCCTCACTCCCAAGCGCCCTTCTCCATCCAGGCACTTGCGTGTTTCGGCTCCACAGTCTACTGCACCAACCTGCTCAGCACCAACTTTGGTTCGCTCTGCACCAGCTGTGGAGCGCCTGGCACTAACCTCTTCTCTTCCACACACTTTGACCCAGGGAGACTCCGCTTTAGCCCCACTTCATCGTCAGCTTGGGGATCTTACGGGTTATTTGAGGAAGAAATCTTCAACCTCCAAGAGTAAGGACACTTCTTTGTCGCCAATTTCGTCTGATAGGCGTATTCAAGTTTGCTAAAGTTCTTTTTAGTAAACTTTCCAGATTTCTTTGAGTCTACTTCTCTGGATTCGCCTGCTTCTATATTCCTTATGAGGAAACGAGCTTTGGATAGCTCCTGTCTCCCCAAGTTAGTTCTATCCTCCTCCTTGAAGAAAGTCCTTCGAGAGGTGGATGAGTGGTTAGCCACAAAGAGGGAGCAAGGTAAAGCTACCTTTGCCTTCCCTCCTTTGAAGCTTTTAAAGAAATACTACTTTTACACCACTAAAGAGGCTCCTTCCTTAGGAGTTTCTGCCTCCTCCCAAGGGGAATTCTCCAGTTTGCTTGATGTGACACGTCGTGCGGTGTTCTCCTCAGCTAAGATCATATTTTCCTTGCCCGATCTTGACCACCTCGTCAGGAATCTTTTTAAAGTCCTGGAGATCTTTAGATTCCTTAACTGGACTGTAGGAGCATTGGTGAGAAAGATCGAGGGCTGCCCTGGTCTTGCTGTTGACTGGTTGGGTGTATTATCCTGCGCTGACAAAGTAGTCAAGGATGGTTCCTCTGAACTCGCCTCCTTTTTCTCGATGGGGATTTTAAAGAAATGGGAGCTGTGGTGCTCTTATGCCACAGAGGGAGTGACCATAACTCAGAAGTCGAACTCAGAAGTCGGCATTCTTGTTCTCTCCCTTAGACAAGACCCATTTCTTCCCTCAGGGCACAGTTAAGGAAGACTTGTTGTCTGCAGTGCAGAAGAAATATACGACGGATCTCTTAGCACAGTCCGCCAAATGCCCAAAGGAAACTTTTGTGGAGGGAGATTGAGACCCCGGACTAGACCTCAAACCAACCTTTGTCCCCCATCGAGGTACATCAAGAAATTGACCTTCAAGCCCGCTGCCAAGAAGTGAGATTTTTGTTCTTCGTGCCCCTGCTGGACCCAAGCTGCACCTCTTCTGTAAGGAATGGAGCCGCAGAGGGGCAGAACCTTGGGTTGTCCAAGTACTGAAGAGAGGCTACTCCATTCTTTTCAAAGAGAGGCCTCCTTTGTCCAAGTCACCGATCACCTTGATGGCTTACTTGGCAGGGTCCAAGAACTTTTTGGTTCTTTTTCAAGAGGTCGAGTTCCGTATTCGAAAAGGGGCAGTAGAAGAGGTTATGGACAAAATGGTGGAGGGTTTCTACAACCGACTCTTCGTAGTCCCCAAGTCATCAGGGGGCTGGAGACCCGTTATGGACGTAAGCGCCCTGAACTTGTTCATGGTGAAAACAAAGTTTCACAAGGAGACGAATCGCTCAGTCATGTCCTCTCTCCATCAGGGCAACTGGATGGTCACCCTGGACATGCAGGACGTGTACTTCCACGTTCCAATCCACCCAAACTCCAGAAAATTTCTGAGGTTCGCCTTTCCGGGCAAAGTTCTCCAATTTTGGGCCCTTTGCTTTGGTCTGTTCACGGCCCCACAGGTCTTCACTTGGATCCTGAGTTTAAGGGAAGACTGAGGGCACATTGTACCTGGAGTACCTACCAGATTTTAGCAGTTGGGGTGTGGGTTTTTATTCTAGCGTAGGTGACAACATTGTCTTTATTCTGGTCTTTGCGCAGGGCAAGGGCATCCTTTTTTAATCTTTGTCAACCATCGGTGAACTTCCATGGTTGCAAAGTACCCATTGCCGTGGAGGCAATTCTGGCAATACTACCATGTCCTCTACAGGTTAAGATGAGTACCGACCAGAGGAAGCACCTGCCTGCAGTAGCGCTCTTGCCAGGTAAGGAACAACAAGCATTATACTAATGCTAGCAACTTTTCTATTTCAAAGTCATTACTGTACTTTCTTAATGTTTTGGAGTAGATCATGTCCATGTTACCCACCTCCTTTCAATGTGGAATCAGGTATGTAATTACAGTACTTGGTAAGTCACTTATATAAAAATGACATTTTTATGATAAAAAGAAGTTTTACAGGTATTCCCTGGTTATCGGTGGGGGTTCTGTTTTGAGGGTGTGATGATAACCGAAAATCGCCTCTAATTGAAAATCAGAGATTTTCGGTGATTTTTGGGGCTTATCGCTGCTGAAAAGCACCGATTTTCGGTTATTGGTGCCTCTGTTAGGTATGTATTGGTGCCAATACCCAGTTATCAGCACCAGTAAGTGGAAATCGGCAATTTTCGGCGCCGAAAATTTCAGATTTTCGTCGCTAGATAAGCTCGCTCGAGTCCTCGCTCCTCTAGCAAATGACTTCATTTACAGTAATAGGCATTAACGTCACTCTATATCTGGACAACCTGCCTCTTCGATCCCTTTCAAGGAAAAGTACACTAAGTATTTGTACATCTCCTCTCTCAGGAATTGGGAATTATCATTTACCGTCAGAAGTTCCAGTTGGCTCTGTCGTAAATTCCTATATTTGGGGATGAGTTGCAACTCTCAGACTTTTCGGGTTTTTCCGTCTGCCAAGAGAATCGTCAGCTGCCTTCAAACGGTCGACAAGTTTGTAGCCCGTTTGTCTTGCTTGGCCCATTAGTGGATGAGCCTACTGGGAACTGTGTCATCCATCAAGACGTTCATCAGGTTAGGCAAACTTCTCATGAGAGTTTTGCAATTCTTCCTCTAGGCCAACTGGGACAGGGAAACACAGCCGGACACCTACACGTTTCCCATAAACCCAGTAATCAAGTCGAACCGGCATGGTGGCGGTCTGAACATAGATTTTCGAAAGGAAAACCCTTCATCCTCTGAGCCCAGACTTAGACTTCTATTCAGGCTCCTCGGCTCTAGGTTGAGTCCTCTTGGGCTATGCCTTTCCGCCCTTCAACATATCAGGGAAGTGCTGAACAAATCATGGACTCATTGCAACGTTACAATGATTCTCATAGCCCCATTCTGACCCATGAAAGAATGGTTACAGGACCTGCTACGGTTGTGGGTGGACTTTCCGAGACTCCTTCCCCTAAAAGCCGTGTCTACTCAGACAACCTCACTATGAGAGATGCCAAAGGGTTGTCCGTTCTCGTCCCGACAGGCTTCAGACTGTCCAAGAGATTGTCAGAGCATGAGAGTTTTCAAGACGCGCTGCAGAGGCTATTGCAAGATGAAGGCATTGATTTCCTAGTCGCGTATTCCAGGCTAAGTGGGCGATTTTCCAAAGCTGGTGTCTCAGACTCAATGTCTCTTCTTCTAAGACGTCTGTGACCCAAATTGTGGAATTCCTTCTTTATCCAAGGAGATCTAGGAATCTCTTGTCCTCCACCATCAAGTGGTATCGAGCTGTGTTTAGTTCAGTGTTTAAACACAGGGGGTCCTGACTCTTGCAGCAATCCCAACCTTATCGACCTCATCAAGTCTTTAGATGTGCCTAAGCAAGAAAGGAAGATCCGGATTGCTTCTTTACCCTTGGATTTGTAGCCAAGAATGAGGATCTTTCCAAGCCCTGGCCCCATTCTTTCTCCATTAAGATCTTAACAGATTCCTTGGTTCTGAGGAAGAAGAGAGTTCTTTGTCCTGCTAGGACCGAGAAGATCAGAGGACCATCCAGTAACCCCTGGTACTCTGTCAAGAACCTGTCTCACCCTCTGACTAAGAACGCATTTCTGTATCCTTCTCCTTCAGAGTCTTAATTTCTGAGTTGCGCACTCAGATTCAGGAGGCCATTTTGCCCACTTTTACAGTGAAAACTCATGACGTCAGGACAGTCTTTACATTATTAGCTTTCAGGCACATACGTCACTCACTCCCATTCTGCAGTCGGCCTACCTGAAGTGCGAACCAATCTTCGCGTCTTACTATTTTAAAGAGGTTGGAATAGTGTTTGAAAATTGCAGTACCCTGGGGCCATTTTCAGTGGCTGGCATGGTACTGGAGGAGGAAGCATGGGAATCTCTCTTTTCTCCTATCTCTTTGCCTTAAAGTAGGGTGTCAGATTTTGAGGATCCAGGGGGTACAGTGTACCTGGAGTGTCCACCAGTCTCAGTGAATGGGTTGGGGTGTTTTCAGTGTAGGTGAAAGCATTGTCTGGTTGTTTTTATTGTGGTACTGCGCCCAGGGCAAGGGCACTTACTGATGCTTTGCTAGCCATTGGACATATCTTTTGCTGCAGAGCTCCCACCTAAGTAGAGGTGCTCCACGGCTTGTACTGCCACGCCACTACAGGTTAAGATGAGCACCAACCAGAGGCAATAATTACCTGCAGTAGCTCTCTTACCAAATAAGGTAACAACAATCATCATTGTCTTCAGTGCTAGCAACTTTTCTATTTCAAAGTCATTACCATAACCTAATGTTTTGGAGTAGAATATGTCCATGCATCCCACCTCCTGTCAGTGTGGATTCAATTGTGTAATCACTTGGGAAGTTACTTATATGAAAATGTTACTTTCATGATAAAATTAAGTTTCATATATACTTATCAAGTAATTACGGATTGGAGCCCTCCCTCCTCCCCTCTCGGACATAAGGGCGCAAACAGTCATTTCCAGTACTCCCATTAGTGGGCAGGACTTGTCACCTACACTAAACTATCAAAGTGCTGCCGCGATTCTTAAAATAAGGCTGCCGCGCTTGTTAGAATTATAGCTAAGTAATTACTTATTAAGTATACTGTATATGAAACTTAATTTTTTCATGAAAATAACATTTTTCCAGTGATTACATTTTCAAGAAGTTGCAGTATATTAAATATGATCTAATATACTATAGAATTAAGAATGATAACTCACTGGTCTGGTTAATAATAATGTAATAATGATAATGTATATAATAATAATGTTGCAGAAGTGACCTTGTACAATGTACACAACAGAAGCTTCCTTCATTATTAACACACTTTGAAACATCATTTATTGCATTTCTGAAGCAGGCCTATGCCCTTTATGCTTTGCTAAAGTCCTTAAATGCTTCTCTGAAGCATCATTTTGTGCTCTATACATCATTGAAGCTTTTCTGTACACAGTACATGCTTCCATGCATCAGGACCCATTTTGTACACCTTACTAGATGAATCTTGTTCAAACTACATGCTTTTCTGAAAGCTTGTATACACTGTAAATTATTCAGGTACTTTTGTTGTTTAATCTCCACACAGTTACATACTTTATGTATCCCAAACACCACTTGCAGCTCCTCTTTTCCTTTATCCTCTTTAAGGACTGATTTGTTTGTGGTTCTTCTGTTGGCCTCTTTATCTTATAACTTATCTGTAGAACACTTAGTTTTTTCATACTTCTTTTGCATGAGTGCATCATCTCTGGCATATGTTCTTATGTACAGTACTTTTGGCCATCAGTGTCATTCTAACCTGCTCCCTACTACTGTATCTCAATCTCTGAAAGCAGGACAGATAGATGGGCAAAGTCTCCGTTTGTGGAGCATTGACTTAAAACACACGAATTACCTTATTTCTGAAGGCCATATTTCCCCCCACTATCCATGGTTTTAGATCTTTTGGTCCTTTATGTACTGCCTTTTGTACACAGTAAGGAGTTTTCTTGTTAGCATCTTGCAACCCCATACTTTGCTGTTGCTGTTAAAACAAGGGGGTATCGAAAGCAATGTTCTTAACATGGCTTTGTTGGATTGAAGAGTGTTGTATGTTTAGTTTCAGGCTAGTTTTCCAAAGACATAATTGCAAGCTCTAGGCCACATTGCAAATTCCATCTGACTCTGCTTGACACTTCTTTGTGAAAAGCATTCATGCACTCTTATGTAAGGTGCTTGAGATCCTGTTTCACATAAGTAACTGTGTATGTAATTTTCTGTAGTTTTCTGGGACACACTTCTGGTAATTGCTCTGCCACTTGCATATCAACTTTTACTCTGCTCAACCATGTAAGCTACTCAAATGCTTCATGTAAAGAGGCATATCATCCAACTTCACCCTCCTTCATGCTCTTAAGATTAATCAGAATTATATTCAAGGTTGTATATGTGTCATTTAAAGATCAATTCTGATAGGTTAAGGACTAAAATAGGAGTGGGTAAAAGGAACAAAATTCTAGTTAATTTAGGTTTGACTAAACACTTTGGGACCGCATTATTAGTCAGTTCTAGAAGTTCTTCTCTGAAACCCCCACCAAACTGTAATATGCAGTAATATTGCTCAAATTTATATTAGTAAAGAAAGGTTAAGAAAATTTAGATGTGTTAAGGTTTTTAACTTTATACACAAAAGTATATATTGTACAGAGCAGTTTAGCAATATCTTCTAGAATGGATATTGAAAATTATGTCAAATCTCATGAAAAGCTCCATACTGAATCATGAACATCATCTTTAAAGTACTTCAGTGTGACTACCAGTTGTTCACTGTAATGAAATTATGCTAAAGGTTTATAAAGAGAAAAATTTCTTTCTAAGTTGAATGAAATTAATTCCCATCACAATTTATATTCAGATATTTATCATAAAGGTATAAACTACTGTCTTCACACTATTACACATCTGGGCAGTATCTCCAATTCCCATTTTTGTTGATAAAACTCAGCTTCAAGTACTAACATTACAATGTGATATCATAAATAGGTTACTATTACATTTTTCTACTACACAAGGAAAAACTGATTTTATAAATGCCATTACACATAATTAAAGTTGAATATTTTCATTGGTTAAAGTTCTTCCCTCCACATGTCTTACAGTTTCAAATTGGTTTTCATTACCCATATACAGTATATACAAAATGGAAAACACACAAAACCAAAAGATGAGCACATTGTCTAAGATGTCTTTTCAAATGAAAGGACTTCCTCAAATGTCTACGATACCCTTCCCCACATGGAACAGGAATTATAACCTTTAAATATAATGTCACTTGAAAGGAGCAAAATCATCCCATTTCACAAAAAAAATCTATGTATACCCAGATCCCAATTACTCATCTACTACTGGTGGGTGCAGCAATAATAAAAAAAAACAGTGGGTGTTTACAAGTATATATGTACAAATATAAAGAGGCATACTGTAGCAAGAACCAGTAATCACACTGCTTTTTTCTTTCTTGTTCAGTTGGGTTAAATGTGATTTGATTAATTGAGACCATACCTTCTTTCAAGTTCTGTCATTTGCTGCCAAAATGTTAATGGTTGACATCCTTGGTTGATGTTCATATTGATAGGGTATTGTTCTTGAACATTTGTAGTTTAACTTACAGATTGGTTACGAAACAGTTTATTATATGACAATTTTTTAATTAATTTGTATCTTTCATAGCTAACAAACCTGCAGTCTTTACATAAGGATAAATTCTAGCTCCTCCTGGAAACTGCTAAAAATCATCTAAAATTCTAGAACAGGGAATTAGTGGCAACAGGGTTTGGCCAATGGGATGAGAGGGGAGGCATCTGCCGAAATTTTTTACATATAAATTGGTCCAGTCGGACCTCCCTATAAAAGCTACTGAACAAGTTTGGGCGAACACAGGTTTGATAAATTTTCCAGGTAAGATTGTTATGCTTTGAAAACTAATCACTTTTCATAGCACTATACTCTCAAAACAAAGCTCAGGGTATTATAAAGTTCCAAATCTCAGCAGAAACTGCAATGAAAAAAGAATTGTGAAGAAAATTATACAAGTCAAGTTAAAGTAAGAGTAAAAAAGCAAACAGCTATGAAAAACTAACTGGAAGGGTGGAACTTCTGACAAGGAAACATGTTAAAGACTGTAAGTTCCTTAGCAGCATTTAAAATCAATGAAATTACCAACATTCTCAACAACTTAAATCTTTTCTCTTTTTGCAAACCACTAGCAAAGGACAACATAGTCTGAATTCCAGCTATTAGCATAATGATTTCTTCAAACCCCAGACAGAACTTACCCATTTTTTCCTGTTTCTTCACATTTCATTGTTTACAAACTAAAAATTCCATCAACATATCACTGTTTCCCTGTGTTATCTTTTATATCAGACCAATTTCTTTCTTCTCATTTGGCTTTTTTTCCCCATAACAAATTCTTCCTCTTTCTACATATGAATTTTATGCATATACTGTACTGTATAAGAGTATTTAATGTACGTGTACACCTCCAGCTTTTATGTTACAAATTGCATAAATACACAGTAAAAGAATTTCACAGTAATGTAGACATACTGTTGATTTCTCACTGAATACAGTGCAAACCTGGAACATGAGACACAAGCATTCGGAAGTAAAAGTAAATTTCATTATGAAATCCAGCTTTTATGCAGTAAAAGCCAAGAGCATTTGCTGAAAGTTTATGAAAAAACACCCTAGAACTGATTTTCTGTTATAAGTAAGCAGTAATACTACTCAGAAATGTTTACCTTGCTCAGAGGTTAGGTATTAATTTATTTATGATAATATATTTTGTTTTGTAATGGAAATCTTTTGATCTCACCAAAAACAGGCTATTCCAGAAAAATTACATCATTACATTAAGCTTTTATTAGCTGGGCAAAAGAATTGCCAAACATTTTATTTTGTGGTTGATTACAAAAATGATCTGTATTTTACTGAAATTTCATTGTGTAACCGAAGATCCTTGACAATACCAAGGTTTATAAAGTGATGATAAATGACCATATCCAGGCCTATTTTAAGTGAAATTATAGTTTAAACAATAGCATTCATTATGCCACCTTGGACTGAGAAATTGGGTTAATCTAGTGGAATTTTTTTATTGCAAAAATTATCTATGTTACATACAACTATCTGGGAATGCATTTCATCACTCATTTCATAGTTAACAATGTAGAGACAGTACAAAACCCGGAATGATTATTCTGTAGTATACAGCAGTATTTCTGAATCTCATCACAAACCACACAAAAATATACTAGCAACGATACATATAAATGACCTGATGGAGACAGGCACCACATTCACAGAACTGCACAACTTGAACCATCTGATTCCTTGCAATAACACTGAATTTAAAGCCAAGACAACAAATGTCAACTAAGGAATATAAATTAAGGTTAACGTTCACACTTTTTTTCAGGTTTTACCAACTGCTTTACTGTTTTATCCATGTCTAGCAAAAGCACCTTGGAATACTTCATTCAAAAGTTATTCAAGACCTACTGTTCTACTGTACCATTACTATGCAACACAGTATCTAAAGCATTCCTGGAGACTGAAAATCACAGCCACTTTGGCTCCAGGTAAGAAAACATCCCTGATTATAAATAAAGAACTTGTCTGATAACCTAATTACTTTATGGACCCCTATAAAACACACTACCTCAATACATTTGTATTCTTCAAAATATAGGCGCACATACAGTGCTAAACGTACATTCTTTCAAACTACAGTGATAACAAAATATTCTAAATCAAATTAGTTATGTTTTTCTTTCCTTTCAAACACCCAGAAAGATTAAAACAAAAACTACTCAAAACTGAAAATTCATTAACCAAACATACCACTTCCTACTGTTTGCTTTCACTAAACTTTCAATATATTGTAACAAATATAATAAATGTTTGCAGACACAACATTAATAATTAATATACGGATCAATACTCAAATCACGGATCAAAATTTATACATAAAAGTAAATTACACCACCATAGGCATCAACACACAAGGCACACTTTACCTATTGTGCAACACAGCAGTTCCTAAACATTCAGAGCTATACAAAACTTACACACATGCAACTTCAAGCAATCACACTGCATGTCATGTTAAACTCTTCATAACTTAATACAGAAAATCTTTAAATAATTTTTACAAGACATTCCTGTTAGTATTTCATAAACAAATTACATTTAAAGTTACGACTCTGGGGGAATACTGGGGATACTCTTTGCTGAATCAGCTTTTGATCCTTGTTTCGAGTCCTTTACGTCACCAGCTTTTTTTATGGCTTCAGATTTTCCCTTCATTTTTGCATCACTTTGTGTGTGTGCTGGAGCTGAGGTGCTTTCTGATATCAAAGGCTTTTTTGCTGGTTTCTCAGAAACTGATTTCATGCTTACTGATTTCTTTGCAATGCTGCCATTCAAAGATTTTTGCTGAGATAAAACAGCTACTTCACCTGGGTTCTTTATAGCTTTTTTGTCTGTTGCAGCCACTTTGTCTCCTCCTGGATCTTTATGCAATGCTGCTGCTACTAAAGCACTACCTTCAACCTTTTCATTTTCCTCCACGGTGTGTCTTTTGGTTGTTGGTGGTGGAGAGTCCTCATTTTTAACATCTGCTTTCACAGGTTCTCCTGGAATGACATTACTCTGTGCTCTCTCAGGTGCAGCAAAGAAATACAACTGAAACACAAAGGTCTGGTGTTAGACAGTTAGTGCTTATACATCCATTGCACAAGTACAGTATAAGAAAAAAACACAAAGTAACATTTCTCTTTCAATGGGCTATCTATAATAGACAAAACAATTGCTATAACAATTTTTACTATTACAGAGACCAAATGCTCTGCCTTATTCACAAGAGTAAAATATGTGATGTGAGTCACATTTTTAAAAATAACAAGGGAAAGAAAGAGAGAGAGAGAGAGTAAGCTCTATTCTTCAATAAACAGGGGGACAGGGAGAGAAAGAATTCTTGAGCCATGAGGTTAAAGAAAAGAACCTCGGCGAAGCCAACAAGAGATGGACTGCTTATGTTATAAATACAGTAAGTTCAACAAAATCACTGCACATTTCTAAATTTGCACAGGGCCTGCCTTGAGGATTTGTTCATAAACGTGAGGTGAAAATCGGGGCAAAATTAAGGTGTAGTAGTTGGACAACCATGTAGAAGGAATAGATGAAAAGCAAAGGCAGAAAGCAATGATGATGGCCTGTAGGAATATATAAAAAACAAAAAGCTTTTTGTAGAATATACTAAACCTAATAGTTTTTATAGCAGAAGTTATTAAACATATTCAAGATAATTATCGAACAGAGTAATGAGTTCTATGATTCACAGATAACTTCCATTTTTCTAAAAGAACTGCAGGTCCACTTATATGGGGTGGTAACCACAGAAGTAAGAATTTCTACTGTGATGATACCATTAGTGAAGTCTGTCTCAGATCATAGTACTGGATGGATGTATACAACATTCAAGTATAAGTTAGGAAATTACTACGAGATTTTTTTTTCATCCTCAGACTAAAAGAATAGGACCCACAATGTCACTTTAAGGGGATCGGCTGCCTAAAAAACCCAAAAAATCTTCAAAAAATTTGATTTGCTGAAAAAAATTCTATGGCTTCGTATAGGGTTCAAGAATGTGTCCACAAAGTATTATGCTAAAATTTGCCTCAAATGTAACAATAACTATATACCCATAAAACACCAATAGCACAAATGATTTAGTCTGGTATAGTTTTTGCGATATATGTCACGAAAACTTCCTTTGAAATGAAATGTATAATGTCAATAATATCCTACTTGGCACCGTTTTAGTTATTCCTAGTCATGACAAAGCACGCGTCATGCCATGAGGCTCAGCTCGTGGCCGACAGTTGCCTATAAACTTCCAAGTTAGAAGGTCACGTTTTTCACACTCGCTAGCCTTGACTGAACTCTATTTTCTGTGGTGTTTTTGTTTTTTCACCATGCCTAAAAGGTCCAAGAGTTCACTTCATGCTTCTAGAATGCAGAAAAGCCAAGTGGAAAAGTCCAGGCAAGAAGTAGAAGAAAGAATTCAAGAAATTAGTTCCACAGAGGGGAATGGAGCGACGGAGAGAGAGAGAGAGAGCGAGCTGTCGCCCAGCAAATGGCGCAGGCTACGATCTCTGCTGACCAGAGACCAACCACATCCCCCCCAAATGTCTCTTTATTCGTTCGTCACTACTAGAGGGCAAAGATATTTTAGAAGAAGAAAGCAGTAGCTCGGAGTCTGCTATTATAGACGATCCTGAAAATAAAATGATCATAATAAGCGAAGCAAGGCTTGATGAATTACTTGAATCACGAATCCCTAATTGTGAATGTAAAGTAATTCCCAGGATCCATTTGGCAAGGGATGGATTCGAGACACTAATAAAAAAGATATCTTTTATGTCCTAAATGCTGAGGGAAAATTATTTCAAAACCCGCAAAATGCCCACCGATTTCTACAGAAGGAAGGAATGCTCCAATTTACAAAACCAATGTGGCACTAATCTATCATTCTTTGTTGGAAGATTATGGATTCTTGGGATTGAAGAGATTACAAGGAACCGTTGGTATAAGACCAATGAGAAATAACAAGTATTCACGCCATCTTAGATATCTTTATGATAAAATGGAAACATATTTTCAGATGAAATAAGAGCAGATCTTTGAAAATATAAGAACATACTACAGGAAATATTTGGGAATTGTGCCTGATGAAAATGAAATACTCAATATTGACGTATCCTACGATGGGACATGGATGAAAAGAGGCCATGTTTCTAATATAGATAAGGGAGTCAATAGAAGTGTGCACAGGATCTGTGATAGACTTTGAAGTGATGAACAAAGTTTGTAAAGCATGTGCTGCTAAAACGACTGAACTAAAAGAAAAGAAACTAACAGAAGAAGATTTCAACGTGTGGAGAACCCTTCATGATGAAGATTGTAATATAAACTATGAAAGTACATCAGGAGGGATGGAAACAGAAGGAGCCATAAGGATGCTTTCAAGGTCGCAAGATTTGGGATTCCGCTATGCCACCTTTGTTGGAGACGGAGATTCCAGCACTTATAATAGTGTTTTAGTGATGAACGGTGGAAATGGACAGTATGAAAATTTAAAAGTTGTGAAACTAGAATGCATCAACCATGTAAAGAAAAGAATGACCAACAGAATGAAGAGACTAAGAGAAGATGAAAAAGAAGAGAGAGTAACAAGAACTGGAAAAAGAAGAAAATTTAGTGCTCTAAGTGGAAAGAATAAATTGTCGGATACAAATATTAGCATAATGACAACTTATTATGGCAAGGCAATCCACCCTAATATTGGTAAATCATGGATTGACATGAAGAAGGATATAATGGCATCATTTCACCATATATTTAGTTCCAGATAAAATCAACGTCATGGTCTTTGTCCAAGAGGGTAAGATTCTTGGTGCTACTTTCAGCGCAGCATAGCAATGGGTGCAGAAAGAGAGAAAATAGAGTTCAAGAGATCTTCAACAGTTATCAATTTAGATGCTGAGAGTGAAAGCAAAATAAAGGCTGTGTATGAAGCACTGTCTGAGAAAGATTTGCTTGAATGCTGCGTTCGCAGTCTCACACAAAACGCGAATGAAAGCTTTCATTCAAAAATTTGGAACAGAGCACACAAGACTAAGTTTGCTAGAGCACAAAGAGTAAAGTTTATAGCACAAACAACTGTGCTTGACCACAACTTTGGATACAGAAAAGCAACACTGTTCCAAGAATTTGGCATATCTACTCTTCAACGAAGCCTGCAACTTCAAGATAAAGAAAGAAAAAGATTGAGTGCCAGAAAGAAGAAATTCCCAGAAAGAAAGAAAATACACAAGAAAACTCAAGAATATGAAGCTGGAGGATTTTAAATAACCACATAACCTGGCAACAATGAGTAGTGTAGGCAACTATGATACCCTAGAGTAATACCTTGCAGCAAGATCAGACAGGGGGGGACCAGGAGCCTAAAATTTATAATAATGTCTTAGGCATATAAATAATCAATTAATATTCTTATTTATAATCATTTTGCATTAATTAATACCCAAAAATAAAAATTAAAACCATAAAATTAATTGTAACACAGTCTTTTACTTTTTTTATGTAACTAAAACTTTGAAGGCCCGTTTCTCAAAACAAAGTTTTTCACCTTTAAAATGCATCTCCTCCCTTAGTATTGGACCAATCTAAATGAAATTTTATATATAACATGGGGAAACATGGTAGATTGATAACATGCTGGGGATTTTTAATATTTTGAGTTGCTGATTTTTGGTCATTTTTTTCTGTCATTTTTCTGGGAAAATTTCATAAAAAAGAAAAAAAATTCATACTTCGAAGAAAAATTGAAAAATAAAAAATCCCTGGCATTTTATTGAAAGTCCATTTGTGTTTTATATGTGGTTCAAATCCCATCCCTTAAAAACTAAAAGCAAAGGAGAAGATGCATTTTGAAAATGGACATTTTTGGCCAAAAAATGCTCTGGTGTCACAAAACCTAAGGTCATTGACCAAAAATTTTTTCTCCAGAAGTTCCACATAATGTCCTTAAACAAACCCCCTATATATTAACAACCTGTCATTAAAAAAGTGGGAAACCGGCCAATCCCCTTAAGTGTACAGGCATTCAATATACCAATAAAGTAAACAGTGAAGTCTCGATTACAGAACAAGTTAGTATGTGGGGAAGAAAATAAAAGCCTTAGCAAAAAGTCAAATAAGGACAAAGGGGATAGAAAAGTGCTGTAACAATAATGTAAACATACAGCGTAACAGAAATAGTTGCAAAATGATTTTCTTTTAAATTGACGCCATCAAGGATAGACTTAGAACCATAATTCTATATATACTGTAAATGGGATGATGTTCTGATGAGGACAATTTTTGCAGTCCAGATCATAAGCCTGGACAGCTACATTCAGAGGTAGAGATTAGAGAATTAGGAAGGTTAAACATTTTCAAAGAAAAGAAAGATTGTCAATATCAAATAACAGTGAAATAAGTAAGAAAGATGTAGGTTATCTGAAGACTTGCTCCTTTGTTAACAGTACTGTAATGGCTTTATTTAGTATGAAGAAATGAACAGTGTACATCATTCAAAAATTAAGCTGTTAGATTATTTATAACTACCAGGAAGATCCATGCAAGAATGAAACTGATATGGATTTAATATGCTTTGAGTAAAAAAAAATACTTCAGATGCTATGACTGACTACATTACAGTACATGTCTGGTAATGTAAACTGAACAGAAATATTAAATATACAGTACTGTAATATCTGCATTTACATTCAGCTGACTCAATATAACATGAACTTGGTTATTAAGAGAATTTCTAGCTTACCATAAAACCTAGTGCCAGAGTCGCATGCAGAACCAAAATGAATACAGCTATGCCAATGGCAACCTGCTTTGCATCATGTGATAAGGAGGGCCAAACAGTACGTACAAGCACACTACCACTGAGAACTGGTGCAACAATAGCAAGACACCATTTAAACCATGGTTGTGGTACAATCCATAATATCTGGAAAATAAATACAGCTGGTATTGAAATTATTAATGATTTTACAAAAATTTTAAGACTATTTTACACCCGGGTTTAATGAACAACTTCATCAGTCAACTTACCTCCATTCCACTGCCATCTGTTTATTTAAATAACTTAAGGGCAGAGAGTAACATATGCTGAACACTTCAACAACGTGAAAATTCAAAATTTTCTACAGCAGAAATTCCCATATTGTATTAAACTATTTTATGTATGATAATAATTTACTAGCCCATATATTTTTTTTTTATTTTCACATTTGTAATATTCATTTAGCATGATTAAATTAATCCTATATTTGAGATTGCTACTGAATGTAGTTACTACATGGACTTTTCAAAGTAAACCCTTATGCTGCATTTGAGTTTTTCATCCTTATTAACATATATAAGTACATCTGTCAATAATTTCAATTAACTTCTCAACTTTCTTGTATTTTAGGATAAACTTTCCTCTGAAAGCCCTGAATGCGAAAATAAAACTAATGTTGAGATTTTCCTTCCCAGGTTAGATTCTAAAAAATTCCAACTTATGAAAATAGGTCAACATTTACAGCTTTTAATGGAAATCATGGCTAAAAAAGGGTTCCAATAGCACACATTTCTAGGTATAACTATTGCTAAATATACCAGAGAAAAAAGCTGTCCACAATGCCAGGGTTACTACCCCTGGATCGATCACCACAATGGTGTCGGTATGCACTAGGGGTGAGTGGTAACCACTATCACAGGTCTTCATCCTATAGATCTCTCTATTCTCAAAGTCCCAAACTTGGGGGAGCCGTACCAACGATTGCCTCCCGCTCACCCGCTAGGTACCACCCGCACCCGCCATCTTCATCCCAAGATTAGCACCCTTGGCTTTCAAACGAGGCGTTGAAAGCTGGGGACGTCACGAAGGCTGGCGGAGCAGAAGCTTGCTGAGCCGGCTGCATCAGTACGAACTGCTGCTGAGGCTGTGTCTTGGATGTAGAAGGCTGGCCGATCTGTGAGACCGGTACCGCCTGAAGCACAGTTTGAGCCTGAGGTTTCCTATAGCTCTGGAATCTCCTGAACCTTTTCCTTTCCTTAGGCTAAGGTCCGGAGGTCTCAGAGGACTTCCTTTTGAAAGGAAGGCCCCAGCGAGAGCAAAGACTCTGGTTCGCTCTGGTTGCCTCTGCCATGACATTATTGACCTCATCCTCTGGGAAGAGGTTAGGTCCCCAGATAGAACTCTTCATGAGTCTATTGGGCTCATGCCTGATGGTGGCGTCTGCAAAGATGTGTTTCCGGCAGTTCTGTCTCGCAACCACAAAGTCATAAAGGTCCGATTGGAAGGACGCCAATAACGACTTCGTGAGGACCTGAAACAGAGGTTCATCATTATAAACTAATGCCGTTACCTCTGAGATGGTGACGGAATGCAGGGAGTGACTCAACCTGCATCTAGCCTCATACTCCACCTTCAGCAGAGTCTCCGGAATCCTGGGAAGTTGCTCGCTGAACAGGGTGGAGGAACACTCGGGATCGAGTTTCCCCACCGTGAACGTTGCCGGAGCTCCCAACCAACATTCTGAATCTCCGGGGAAGAGAAGGGAAGTAGGATCTGTCTCCCGGAGTTGAGGTATAGGCTTGCCATCTATCCCAGCCTGGAGGGTCAGCTCTGCAATCTTAGTAGTGCAGGGGGTAGGGACGGAGTCACCTACGGAGAACATTGTGAAACTTCCCTTAAAGGGAGTAAGTTTCGTGTTCTCGCACTCCCAGTCGGTGAGAGCGCGCATCAGGGCAGATTGAGCTTGGTCCCTGGGAAAGATGACTGTTTCCTTAGGGACCTTATCAGAGCTAATCCAGGCTTCCTCAGTTAACATGGCAAAGCCTGGATAGGGAGGCACTAGGTCGGCTGGAAGGAACTCTAGTTCTTCCAGACGACGAGTGCCCAAACCCTCAATAGTCAGTGTGCCATTATGCAGGGGAGCATGCAGGGCCAGCCACCACGGGTTCCCCTTATCAAAGGGGGGCAGTTTGGAGGCATCCGGGACAACATGTGATTGCTGTGCTGCTCCGGATTGGATAAATCCAGAGAGCAAGCTTTCCTGGGCCTGCACCTTTTGTGCCAATGACAGCACTGACTGTCCAGAGGTCTCTAAGCTTGTGACAAGCTGAGACGAAAGATCTTGTAGCCTAGCTTCCACCTTGGAGTCAATCCTCTGCATCAGCAGTTCGACAAAGGCCTCGGAGTCGAAGCTAGGCTGTGGGGGCTTAGCCTTTGAATCTCTGGACCTCGACCCCTTAGAAGAGGGAGTAGCCTTACTTGAGGACGTCACTGGTTTGGGAGCCAGTGATGACCTAGAGGGAGCTGGCAGATTAGACCTTTGAGGTCTAGAGGACTTTGGTAAGTCCTTCTTTTTCAGAGATTTCACCTTGGGGATAACAGACCGAGATCTGTCCCCAAGGTTAGCTGACTTAGGAAAACCCTGGAAGGAAGAGGAAGAAGAAAGTGAACTAAAGAGAGTTCTATTTACACTATCCTCACCTGCCTCACTTACCACCCTACCTTCTACCTGTTGGTCATCAATGCTCATAGGCTCTAGGTGGATGTTGATAGCCGCCACCTCTTCCGGCACCTCTCCGCAAAGGTTGTCGTCTTGGGAGGGCTGCGTCTCCTGTCTGATCTTCTCGATGAGTGGGGCGGCCACCTCCTTCGGCACTGCGGCGGAGATCCGGGCACCCGGATAGAGGAGATTGCAAATCTCCTCCAACAGCACGTAGGGGTAGCCAGACGCAACGTTCCTCCCAAATCCGCCGACCCAGGTCTTCAGGGTCGACAGCGAAGAGGCATGGATTGCTGGGTTAGACTGGAAGAGAAGGTAGGACTTACTGAAAATATTCTCCCAATTTTTGTATATACCCATATGAGCCATTAAAATCAAAAAGGAGACTAAAGGTTAGCGGTCTCCTATCACTTACCGACTCATCGGACACTAGCTCGTAAAGAGCGTAACAAATTTCACAGCTGTCCGGGTGCCAAACGGTCAGGTCTCCAACATGCACCGCACAGCTGGAGTGCGAGCGGCACACCTCGTGTCCGCAGGGTTGCTGGAGAACGGCCGTGCACCCTGGCTCCTGGCAACGTACCATCTGTAAGTGGAATGATGGTACACGAGTATCATTAAGGCAAGATTGCCAGAACTAAGTCCGGCGGCCACAGTTTATCTTAACATAGATTATGGATGATGATACATGCGAATCATCAAGGCAAAACCCGCCGGAACTGAGTCCGGCAGCAAAAGTCTAAAAACATAGATTATGCTACCGAATGGTTAACTACTATATATGTTATAAACAGGTACTCTATGATACTCCGCCGTGATTAGTCACTGAAATCTTATTGTGTCGCATGATATGGAATCGGCATAATATGAGCGGAATAAGGGTGTTCGCATACAGCCCACCTCTCAATCGCCCAGGGCGGAAACCATATAATGGAAACCGCCAAACATACCGTGAACCATACCCACCGGAGTGGTTAATTAGACAATAACAACGAAAGAACTGACTAGCCGGCGGAGATTTGAATTCTAACATATCGTAACTGTTATTCGCTTCCACGGGACAGTGTTCGACGCTCCAGCTACTAACTACTAAAAGCAATTAGAAGCGAGCTAACGAAACACCGCCCGTTAAGGGAAAGGTAGATGAGTGGCGGAAACCCGGCGAATGGCGACCGGTCAGGTGGGTAGCACCCTCTGGAAGCCGAATATAACCTCCTTACGGGGGTGCCGAACGCAAGCGAACGGCTTTCCTCTTACGAGGATGTCACTCACGCAACGTCGCCAAATTCTAAACGTTAAGGTAAAAAGGGGGAGACTAGGCTACATACACGAAAAAGCTGGAGTTAACTGATCCTAGCCTACCCTCCAAAAACCAAAGCTTTTTGGCCTGGTCAGAGAGGCCAGGATTTAGTGCCATCGGTGTAGGGAGAGAAGGACCTACGTACTAACTCAGCCACACCCTCCAAAACCGAGACAGTTTGGTCAGGTGGCAAAATATGAATTGAGGAGCCCACTCACTAATCTAACCTTACCCTCCAAAACCTAACGGCCTGGCCAGGTGGGCTAATTGTGAATGAGGAACTCTCTCACTAGCCTAACCTCACCCTCCAAAACCTAACGGCCTGGTCAGGTGGGCTAAGTGTGAACGGGGAACTCCCTCACTAGCCTAACTTCCCCCTCCAAAACTGTAAAACGGCCTGGTCAGGAGAGCTAGGTAGCCTGAGCATCGTGTAAGAGCGCTGTCATGCCTAGCCTAGGTAGGCTAGGCTAGTTAACTATCTTATATTAGAATTAAAACTACCTAGTATCTGAACAACAAAACATATATAAAGTTAACCACTCGTGATGTGGGTTAGCCTAAAGATTAAACATATAAATACATAAATGACTCGGCGGCAGAGAGAAGGTCCAGAAAACATTGGTTATATAGGTAACGTTAGGTACCAAGATGGCCTACCCCTGATGCCGAATCACATGCATAAACTAAACCAGGAATGGACATGCCATCCATCCTTGTACATATCAGCTATCATCATGATAAAAATAATAACACCATCGAGAAGGCACCAACTCGCTGGTGGAGGAAGGAAACCGATAAAAAGACTCAAATTCTATTATCAGAAAAGGTTGAGCCTAGCCCGGCCATGATACCAGGTTCCTCATCTCCTACCAGCGACATGGTAATTTCTCCACTTAAGCTCCAAACTGAATGGAGTATGGTTAAAAACTAGCAGAATTCGTTCTGCTAATAGAAAGCCGAGACTGAAGGTCAAAAACGGGAAAGAGGCAAACACAGCCCACGCTCGGCTGCGTATCAGAACTATTTACACTGGTAAACATTATTTACGTACAGTTCATAAATACAATGCCTCTTGCGTTAAAAAACCAATCAGAAATAGTACTCAACTTAGATGGTGGAAAATTCCCGATGGAGGACATGATTTGAGCTGAAAAGGAGAACACAATCACCAAAGAAAATTTTTACGGTGTACGCGTGTTCGTGCTAAGATTGGAATGAAGATGGCGGGTGGTACCTAGCGGGTGAGCGGGAGGCAATCGTTGGTACGGCTCCCCCAAGTTTGGGACTTTGAGAATAGAGAGATCTATAGGATGAAGACCTGTGATAGTGGTTACCACTCACCCCTAGTGCATACCGACACCATTGTGGTGATCGATCCAGGGGTAGTAACCCTGGCATTATGGATAGCTTTTTTTCTCTGGTATATTTAGCAATAGTTATACCTAGAAATGTGTGCTATTGGAACCATTTCACTGGGTGACACAGGTCGAGCCCAGAAATACTATGAAATCAACAAGCTGAGGTTACTATGGTCATTACAATAAATATCTCTGTGACAAACTGATTCTCTATAAATCTCATAAATAAAAGTCTGGAATATAATAATAGAAAATTAAAGAGATTAAGCAGTAAAAATCCACACAACCTTTAATACTGGTTATACAACTGAATTGAGGTTACAAGAATCCTTTTCCTTTTCAACAAAAGTCTATTAATGTCAACACTTAATATATTCTACAGGTCTGCCACTGCAAATAAAATTTAGCAGCTTTTTAAAGACTGGTTTTTATTACTATGATTTCTTTGAAATTGACTCTATTCTCTATTATGACAAATTTAAAAATTAAAAGATTCCTCTTTTCAAAGTAAATTTAAAGTATTCCCATACACAGATGAAGCATGGGTATGGCTTTAGGTACAGCTGCCTACTCTGAGGTTTAAGGCTATGCTTTGTAACATTTTTTCTGTGTATCAACATTGTGATTTTAGATGGCTCTACAGCACAATATTTACAAATGTAAGAAGTAATACATATTTACTTTTTCCAACTGAATAATAAACAAAAACCATCAATTTATACTTCTTAAAACATTCACCTGTATTTTGGTTCAAGATATTAACAATTCTAAAACTTACCGAAACTGGGACAAATATGGCTAATGAATAACCATATATGCAGAGAAGTTCCAGAAGAGAGATTTTTGCTCGAGACCCTCGCCACACCAGAACACCCCACATGGCAAGTGGTACCAACCATGCATATGAGAATATTGCAGTTGCAGCTAATGTAACTGAAAAAGCAACAAAGAGAAGCATATAACTTCTGAAGAAGATGCTACAAAATTAGCATGATCACCAATCATCCATGCTATTGCTGAAATTACATATATACTGTATAAACCATACATACTATGAGAATCTTATATTTATGCATTCTATCACCATAAATAGCAGTTTTACATCAGGATTTACTTCTACTGGAATGAAACTTAATTAATAACTTCCACTCGTGTTGCATGCTCTCTGTATGAATTTCCATTTGGCCTAGGTCTTTACTTAAAACCTTTCTTCTCCATGATTTTCCGGACATAACCATTGGTCTTTAACCTGCTACTTCTATATCTATTACTTCCTTAACAAATCATTCCTCTCTTTTTCTCAATATATCCAAAATCATCTCCATCCATGGAACACAGAAAAACACTATGGATGTAACATACATTTGTACACATTAGAAAATAGTCTACCATAAAACTCCAAGTAGTAGTAGTATTAAAGTAGTTTAACCAAACCACTGAGCTGACTTTCAGCTCTCATAGGGCTGGCCCGAAGGATTACAGTAAAATACCACATAGGCACACATTCTCATACTGTAACACATACACACATTAAATACATTTACTCCTGTTTCCACACTAAAAGGGTATATTAAAATTCATAATAAGTTAAGTAATATTTTTAAAAATTTAAATTCGACAAATGCTATAAGGGTTTTCGTGCTTTTATTATTTACTGTACTTACTTTTACATTTTATTAATTAAACCACAGTTCCCCATGAACAACAAAATTGGAACAATTGAAAATGTAAAAATTTCATTCATTGATTATTTCCAAAAGTTGACAGTTGCTGTTGGTCATACTTTGGATACTCACACAATACATGTCTGACCATTATTATCACCTGGCACTCTAAGCACTCGGGAGCCAGGCCATTTGGGCTGCTCATTAAGTATCCATGTGTCAGACGAGTATGGCCTATTCTGAGACGTGTTAGAATTACTTGTGCATGTCTCTCTCTCTGATATGATGAACTCCATTCTTCAACATGGGGTTTTGTTTTAATTTATCATTTTCAGGTTCTTCATTCCATATACACAGCCATTTATTTATGATACCCACCTTTATGAGTGTTACATAATCAGTAACAGGGATACAGTATTCACATTTGATCTTGTCATATGGGTTGCTTCTTTGGCTGCTTTATCTGCATCTTCATTTCCTTTGATCCCTACATGGGCAGGGATCCAACATATTTCTACATTTTTTCGATTACAGGCAGTCCCCGGTTAACGGCAGGCTCAGTTAATGGCGATCTGGTTTTATGGCGCTTGTCTAGCGCCGAAAATCACAATTTCCACTTATCGGCGCCGATAATTGGATAGTGGCACCAATACATACCTAACCGAGGTGCCGATAACCTAAAATCAGCGCTTTTCGGCACCGATATTCCCCAAAAATCGCCGATTTTCGGTTAGCGGTGATTTTTGGTTCTCATCACACCCTCAGAACGGAACCCCCGCCAATAACCGGGGACTGCCTGTATTGTATAAGTTATGGAGAAACAATTTAATTTGTTGTACTATATTATTTTTTTATTTGCAACTCTGAATAGCTTCTATAGCACTTCTTGAGTCACTAAAGATCACAAAATTATTGAATGATGTTTCTCTAATTATTTTTACAGCTGACACAATTGCACACAATTCTGCTGTGAATACTGAAGCATTATTAGGTAGAGAGAATTGATAAGTTTTGTCTTGGGATGCTGCAGCATATCCCACTCCGTGCTCTGATTTAGATCCATCTGTATACATTGTGTACTGTGGACCTTTTCGGTTTATATGCTCTACTGTATGTTGTCTATGGTGTTCTGGTGTATATGAGTAACTTTTTTGAGTAACTTTTTAATAAATATTTCAGGTGTGTACAAATTCTCATTTTATTCATTGTCCAGGGAGGAGGTGATTTTACTATTAAAGGCACTTAAATATTTATATTCAGCGACTCAAACAATCTTCTAGCACTAAATGGGAAAGGTGGAGGATGGTTATTTATAAATACATCCCTTAGTTCAAATAATTTTTTTGTTGGGGAATCGTTTGTCTGAATTCTTAGAGCACTTTTCATTGTTATTACCTCTCTATGGAGAGACAGAGGTAGTTCACCACATTCAACTTGTAAAGATGATTTTGGTGATGATCTAAAGGCTCCTGAGCATTTTCTAAGGCCTTCATTGTGAACAGGGTCTAACATTTTCAGCGCTGTGTCAGATGCTGAGCCGTATACTTCACTTCCATAATCAGTGATAGACAGAACTTGCAGTACAGGAAGGGTACGTCTATCGGCTCCCCAAGTAGTGTTCGACAGTTTTTTAATTAGATTTAATGCTCTTTTACATTTTGATTTTACATGTTATGTGGGCTTTCCAGTTCAAATGAGTATCGAATAATACTCCCAAAAATTTTGCTGTTTGGCCAATTGGTATACTATGGTTTCTGATTTTTAAATCTATTTCTTCACCTTTTTTCCACTTTTTATTTTTATAAAACATGATTACTTGAATTTTATCTATGGAAAATTTAAAGCATACATATGAGGCCCATTCATTTATTTTTACTATGCTTTTATTAATGATTTGTTCTGCATGTTTTATTCGTGATGCTGAATAATATGTGGCAAAATCATCCATATACAGGTTACTTTTAATGGCAATAGGTAGATTATTACTGATATTAACTGCTAAAGTAAACTGTGTGCTACTAAGGACGCTTCCCTGTGGAACACTATTTTCAAGTGGAAATGTTCTAGACAGAACATCATCAATTCTCACCTGAAAACTGCGATTTGTCAAAAAGTTTTGTATAAATCTAGGTAATGTCCACGGATGTTGTTTTGTAAAGTTTTTAATATAGCACACCTCCATGTAATATCGTATGCTTTTTCAACGTCAAAAAAGACAGCTACAGTAATTTGTTTTCATTCAAAACCTCTACATATATTATCTTTTAAGTTAGAGAGAGAATCTAATGTAGATCTTTTACACTGTGACCTGAAATGAGTGGGAGTCAAAGTTTTATTTTCTCGAATGTGCCATGTTAGTCGAGCGTTAACCATTTTCTCTAGCAATCTGCATAAGCAGCTTGTTAAAGAAACTGATCTGTAATTATTTACATTACTGGAATCCTTTCCAGGTTTGGGGATACGAATTATTACATTATAGCTTTACGCCATTCATCTGGAAATAAATTTTGAAGCTATAAATGATTATAAAACTCTAATAAGTATGACTTTGCCTAAGGTGCTAAATGGCAGATCATCTCAAAACGAATATTGTCACCTCCAGGGGCAAATTTATTGCTGTTTGAGAAAACATGTTCCAACTCTGACATATTAAATTTTCTGTTATAATATATATCTTCTATTTTTTCAAAATTTGTTATTAATTCTATTCTATTTTTCTTTGTGCAGAAGTGTTCATCTAAATTTTTGTCACTACAGTACTTACATTGCTGAATTTTCTCCTATTATATTATTTATTTCTCTTGGATCAAGTGTTCTTTTCCCACCATCTTTTAATATGGCATATCTAGGTGGTTTAACATGGGTACCCATTTATTTTCCTGAATTTTTCCCATATTTTTTTGTATGGGAGCATTATTAAGGAGATCTGATATGCATTTCCTTCATGAAATGATTCTTCCTTGAATTACTTCTTTTTTAAATTTTGCAGATGTTTTGTTGTATAGAAGTTTTAATGTATCAATTTCTAGTAAGAATATAGTCATTTTTTGTAAAGCTCCTTCTAATATCAGTAATGATTTATTTTACTGAAATTATCTAATCATCTCCCTGCTGAGTGTTTTATATTTATTAATTCTGTTAACTTATTGGACCACCATGGAACTTTGTGTGTTGTTGGATGGGGTTTTGAATTTGGTATTGCTTTATCAGCAGCATTTTTAATAAAATCAACACAAAATTTATTAGTTTCATTATGGTCTTTTAAATATTCAAATGGTGGGATATTTCTAGTGTGCATTTCATATCACTCCCAATCTGCTTTATAAATATTACACTGAGGGACATGTTTTGCAGAATTATTTTGTAATAAGGAAATAAATATTGGGCAATGATCACTGGTGTGCAAGTCATCAACTGTATTCCAATCTAATCTGTCAACTATACTTGTTGTACATAAGAGTTAAGTCTACTGAGGCAAAATGTTCCATGTGCTTTTGAAAAATATGTGCTAATTTCATCACCATTTATGCAGCACATGTCGTTTGAATCCATGAACTCTTCTATTTTACTACCTGTTCTATTTGAGTTTGTACAATTACAGTCCCATGTTGGGTTGTGAGCATTAAAGTCACCTACTATTAATGTAGGTTCCTTGGTATTGTTAAGTAAATCTTGATTAAGTTTATCAATGTTGTAATTTTTATTAGGTTGGTTGTGTAAATTATAAATTATGTAATTATCGTTTTTTATTCATATTTTAATACTTGGCATTTGCAAGTCAGTAAAGTTTACAGGTACTCTGTCATAACACACTTTGTTATGTACATATATAGCAGTAACTAAATTTCCTTCGCTATAACTAAATTTCCTTCTTCTTCTCTAGATGTAGATACTAAGGTATATTTACCTATCATGATATTGTTTTGTTGACATGTTGTAAACATAGTATCATTGGTTCATATTCCCTTAATAATCGTTGTATCCCAAATGTAATCCGGTCTGTTGACCATTTATGTTCCACTGTATGATATAATTATTGAAAGTATTACGTTGTGTGTATTCAAGTGTTATTTTCTTTTTGTGGATCATCAATTTACATTTTTTCTAAAATTGTTTACAACATTTATTTGTTTTTCTTTATGAGACATTATGTGTCCAATGCACATACAGCCTTTTTCGTGATTGAGTGTCTAAACTAGTAGTTTCTTTATTTCTGTATCTTATAAAATTTTGTATAATGTTTGATAAACTGTCCTTTGTTATGCTTTTGTTTTTGTTGCACAGTTCAATGAAACACTCATTATATCCACGTTTTCATGTATCATTTCTTCGTTTACTCTTGCTGCACCTAGTATTGGTGATGGAGTAATCTCTTCTCCCATCACATAATCATTCTTGTCAATGGTTTGTTCCTCTACTATTCTTTGATGTTCTGGGTATCTGTTTCCATTGGTTTTATTATTACTTTAGGTGACAAAGGTATATTCATATAATTTTTTGGTTTTTGTTCTTTCTTCGGGTCTCCCGCCTTTATTTTAATAGATGTATCTCTAATAATAGTTGGTTTTTCGTTGGTCTTGGGTGGAGTTCTCTCTAAAGGCCTCTCTCTTTTCTTCAGCTTCTAATTCATCATAACTATCTTCTAATATTTTTGTGGTGCTTGTATTAACTTCTAGTGTTTCCATTTCTCTTAATATCTCAAATGAATTTGAACAGATATTTGTATACATGTCTTGGTTCTTTGCTATATTAGTTTCTTCTTGCAAAGTGGTTATTTTTCTTTGAGACTGATCTACCAGGGTTTTGTTACTCTTATCTATTTCCATTTTTGTTCCATTGTTTGATCTAATTACAGTAGAAAAGGTTCGTTTCCTTGAGGGGCATTCCTCTTTTACTTCTAATTTGGCCTCTTTGGATGCATGTCCATTCATTGTTTGATCTAATTCTAGAAAACGTTTCCTTTTACTTCTAATTTGGCCTCTTTGTATGCATTTCTGTCCATTTTTGCTTCATTGTTTGATCTAATTACAGTAGAAAAGGTTCGTTTCCTAGCGGGATCATGCATTCCTCTTTTACTTCTAATTTGGCCTCTTTTATAGGCATTTCTGTCCTTTCCTGAAGTAATTTTAATTCTGTATTGTATATATAATACATACACTCCTTAGATCTTGCATGGTGATTTTGTCCACACCCAACACATTTCGGTTCACCACACCTCCACTGTGTGGTATGTTTGGATTGTAAGATCCACAATATGCACATATAGATTTATTATGGCAATTTTTCCTTTTATGTCCATACATACTACAGTTTTGGCACTGTAGTGGTTTTGGAATATACAGTCTTAGTTCTCTGCTTTGGCCCATGGTTTTAATTTTTAAGGGTAATTCATGGCCTTCAAATTTTATCTTTGCTATTCTCAGTGTTTTTCCATTACTCCGTTTACTGGCTGTCATATATTTGCAGTCTTGTACATTGTTGTACCTTTTTTTAAGGGAATCCAGCAATATATTCTTCTATATTGGTTCTTCATCATTATCAGGGGGTACTATGGTACCCTGTACACTGTTCATATTGTCATGTTTTTCAAATATACCTTTATATTGTCAATATTTTTTATAGTTAAGTAATTTTCTGATTGATTTTTTGTTGTGGTTTCTATCAACCACATCTGATCTTTTATTTGTCTGATTGACATCTCAGTACAGTAGTTGAATGTCAATTCAACAGAAAGTTTTCTAATTTCAATGCCGATATTTTCTTATCTGTTTCTAAGGTCAGGAATCGTGACCAACTCCCACTTTCAAAGAGGGAGTCGAAGTGAGTCAAGATTGGGTCAAGATATTTGTTTTTTTTGGTTTGCTTTGTACTGGAGCATAGGGTTCCAGTGTAACTACATTAGGAATTTTATTTGATTTTTCCAGAGAAAGGATTGTCAGAGGAAGTTCCAGCGGTTGTTAACTGTGCTGAGTCACTGCCATCAAAGGGCCCAGGGGTACTCGAATCTGTATTTCTACTTGTCAAAAAGATTTCAGGTAAAAAAAAGGGAAAAAGATATCATTAGCCTTTCATGAGTTTATTCTTCCACCAATGGCACAAGTGAGAGCTGACTCCCAAATGTCCACATCCCTAACCTACCCTACAGGGGATGGCACAACATGATCAGAGTGGCCCAAGTGTAAGCCAGACCCGCTTGCTAGGACTGAAGGTATTACGAGAATACTATCATCCCCACCCTAAAGAACAGTTCTGCCTTTGAGCTATTAATCTGATAACTCTCAGGTCAAAACATTATCGGGCAGTTGATGGTCCTACCACAGTTCTCACTATTTAGTTTCGGATATAAACCCAATCCCAGCTATGATATCTTTTCCTATTTAACAGTTCCAATAAATTTTAGCAGAAGTGGAAAATTCCACAAAAATAAATCCAAATAAGTATATATTCATATATGAAACTCTTGGACTCAACCCCGGGAACAAATTCCTGGGGTTAAAGAGATCCCTTACCGTGTCAAGGTGGTCTCACATCGAGGGGCATAAAACTCCAAGGAAGAGTTAGATTGAACAGTGATATGAATCAATGAATACTGATATGCAATCCTGAACAATTTCCAGACATCTTACACACACACACAAACACACACACACACACACACATGGAGTCAGAGTTATCCACAAGGGATCTGGCAGACCATACATGGATGCACCAACTGACCAGGAACAAAAAGTCATCAGCTTTTCTTTCAAAGGAAATGGAGTCTCTGGGGGATTCATGCAGATGCACAAACATGCTACGTTGATAGTAATGGGTACAGTGATTACAAAAATCTCTCCTTTGCTACATAGCAACCAGGCAGAAATGAAAAACCACAGTAGACTTTCAGCAAAATCTCTGCATGAGCAAAAGAAAGCAGTGATTTTAAAAGGAATAATATTTGGGTGTGTTACCAATATGCTAGACATGAAAAATGAGGTTCTCTGCTACCTAAGGCCTCAGGATCCATGAGGCACATGTATGGTACTGCCTGCCATTAGACAACTTTCCTTTGAATTGGGAATGATTTGTCTCAGATTTATGAAGATACTGATTGTGGGCTCATTATATGCAATGTGTTCATTGTGAAACAATCTTAAGCATAACAGATTATGACTGATCAAAAACAGGGTAATGAGGGATTGGCTTTGTCTCAATGCAAGGGGACTGTAATTTTCCCTTTGAGCTTGAAAGAAAAAAAAGTATACCTTAGTTTAACCTGACCACTGAGCTGATTAACAGCTCTCCTAGGGCTGGCCCGAAGGATTAGACTTATTTTTACGTGGCTAAGAACCAACTGGTTACCTAGCAACGGGACCTACAGCTTATTGTGGAATCCAAACCACATTATACCGAGAAATGAATTTCTTTCACCAGAAATAAATTCCTCTAATTCTTCATTGGCTGGCCGGAGATTCGAACGTGGGCCCTGGAGAGTGCTAGCCGAGAACGGTACCGACCAGTCCAACGAAGAACTGAAGTTTGAAAGAGCTACTACGAAAGATGTATCTGCTGAAAACTTTTAAGCTTTTAGTTAAAGGGACAACTGAAACATTTTGTCACGTAAATCAATAATTTGCACTCTATAAAATATATACAGGATACTGTAAAAGCTTTGGATCTTATTTACCTTTATGAAAATCATATCTCCACACATAGGATTCCTCAGGTCTAGTCCCTAGGTAATTAGCCAGATTCCCTGTAATTACATGATATACATTAAAAGATAATGACAACAAACATTAATACTGTATGCATCAAAAATAATCCTCTTAGAAAAAAAAGATGGGTCACTTATTTCTTATGAACCAAACAGTGCTACAAAAATCAATAAAAAAAGTGGTCCAGAACAAGTACCCAAATGAAGCAATATTTCCATTTCATTAAAATATTCAAATAAGCACTTCCTACCAATTGGTAATCCAGAAAGAATGTAAAAAAATAAAATTAAAATGATAAGTGTGCATGAGCATCCCACTAATTTTTCAGTAAAAGTAACTGAGATAAATAAAAACGACATTTTTATTATAAAATAAGGTTTTATATATACTTACCAAGTAATTACATAGCTATAGTTTCTACTTTAAATGGCAGCTTAAGAACTGAAAATTTGCAGTAGCGCTCTTTTGTTTTGGTGCAGGTAAGCGCCCCACCCCACTTTCAGGAAGGAATAGGTACAACGTAGCTAAAGAGCTCAGTTCGTTTATGCTCTAAGTCCATGTGAGGGGAGGAGGGATGGGCTCTGTTCATGTAATTACTTGTTAAGTATATATAAAACCTTAAATTATTTTAAAAATGTCTTTTTTTATATGAAACTTACCAAGTAATTACATAGCTGAATCCCACATTGATAGGAGGTGGGAAGAATGGACATGTGCTACTCAAAAACATTATAAAGAAATGCATTTTGAAATAGAAAAGAAAAACTAGCACTGTGGTAATGCTTGTTGTAACCTTACCTGGGGAGGCAGCAAGAGCAGGAAGATACTGATTCTTGGTTGTTGCTCATCTCGACCCGTAGGGACATGACCAGTAGTGTCGAGATTGTCCCTATTTCAGTGGGAGCTTTGTGGTCAGGGAATGCTTCTATGACTCGACAAAGCTTAAACACAATCACTGCCCTTGCCCTGGGCGTAAAATAGACATCGACTAACTTACGACCATAATATTATATTACCTGTACAGGTATTGCCCTACTTACGACGGGGTTAGGTTCCAAAAAACCCATCGTTTGTTGAAAAAATCATAACTTGAATATGACCTACACTAGGGTAATCAGTCCCACCTATACATATATGGTAGCCTAGCCTACACTACACATTATACTCTATACATATACAGTATAGTAATTATTAGTGTCAGCTAATTTTGCAGGTTCAATGCAGATTGACATGATAATTCAGTATAAAGAGAAACTGAATAACAAACAAGGCCTAGCCTACACTTTGGTATAACATATATGGTAGCCTAGCCTACATTATACTGTATCCTATTTTCACATATTAACACTGTATTATACAAACATCCAAATAACGAATGTGCATCTTTTCCATGGATCTTTTAAAAAGTTATGCTTTACTACACTGTATCCAATTGTATATACTGTATTCTCATATTGCTTTTGCATTATAAATTGCGATCAAATGTTTTGGTTTGGGAATTGATCACGCGGTGTTTATTTCGCTGCATTTACCTCAGTTCTAATTAGCGTAAATGAATCTCTAGATACTTTATTTATATGGGACAAGGATATTTTTCGTTATACAAAGTGTCTTTAAGCCGAAATATAACTTAAATATGTCTCATTGTGAAATTAATTTAGCTATTTTTTTCGTTAACTGATGATGTTGGCAGCTGGCCGTTTCGGGGCATGTTTGTTTGTGTAAAAAAAAAAAAAAATCAAGATTCCGTTGGCTATTTTCTCTTGATTTCACCATCATACTACGAGCTTTTCATATTTGTCTTTTATTGGGATGAAAGCAGTAATATGTGTTACTTCATGCCCAGTAGTTCTGATTAATGTACTTTCTCAGTTTTATTTGCGGTGGAGTTTCATCCATGTTGCCAATGCACAATAATTTATAGTCTTTAGCAGCTTGAACATTCTTTTCTCAGCTTCAGCTACAACTTTCAGCTTAAATTTACTGTAGCAGTATATTTCCTTGCCGATCTTTTCTCCAAAGCAGATAAGGGTATAATGTAAAAACATATCAGTCCTATTGTAATTAACGTCATTTTTAACATAACTACAGTAATTGTTTAACCGTACGTTGATTGAAAGACAAGCAAAACAGTTGTTATCCGATTCGGTTATTAGAAAAACAACAGCTTCTCATTCGGCTGTTTATGGTTGTACGCATTTTTGCAAGAGTATAAGGTTACTAACAATACTTTTATCATTCTCTTACTTTTTTAACTAGAAGATGGAATAAAGAGATGGAGGAAAAGAAGTTGGTCTATTGTAAGTTGGTCTCTCTTGCTGCCTGATTGTACGCTGTTGCCTGCGCCCACGCAAAATTAAAAAATATTTTTTAAATATTGTCGTACCGGTATTAATTGCTAACTCCATCATAAACTCGAATTATACGTACAACGAATTATCGTAACTCGAGCACTACCTGTACACCATTTAAAAAACATATATTACCCATCCATTAAAAACAAGGATTGAAGGGTACTCCAGGTACAAAGTACCCCTGACTTCCAAAAACTCAACAACCTTAATCAAGGCTAGGAGACAGAGAAATAGGAGGATCACTCCTACCCCTCATTCCCTAGTGCCACGCCAACCGCGGAGAACAGACCAGTGTACTGTAGTCCTCGAACACAGTTTCAACATCACGTAGATAATAGTTGGCGAAGACCGAGTGACACTTACAGTAAATCGACTGGATTATGGTAGCTAAAGAGAGATTGTGTTAAAAAGCCAACAAAGTGGCTAATGCCCATACTTCATGTGCGTTTACCTTTAACAATGGTAAATTATTCTCCTGAATTCCCAAGTGAGACTCTACAATAATGTCTCCCAAAAAGAAAGAGATGGCATTCTTGGAGAGAGGACATAAAGGGTTCTTGACAGAACACCAAAGGTTACGAGAATTCCCTCTGACATTCTTGGGTCTCTCAATGTAAAATCTTAATGATCTCACTGGGCATAATGCTCTCTCTTGTTCAGACGGTCCTACCAGTTCTGCAAGACCCTGGACCGAGAAAGAATGAGGCCAAGGGTTAAGACGGGTACTCGTTTTTGGCCAAGAAGCCTAAAATATATGCGAAAAAGCAACTTTTTGTCCAGGGCTTGTAACTCGCTGAATCTTTCGCTGTGGCTAAAGCAATTAAGAAAAGTGTCTTTCTAGACAGATCCCTAAAGGAGGACATCTGCATAGGTTCAAAAGGCAGGCCTGACAACCAATGTAGGGCTACATCTAGGTTTCAAGACACTGGCTGCTGAGACTTGTTTCCTGGTGTCAAAAGACTTGACTAAGTCTGAAAATGTCAAGGTCTGAGGAAATGTTCACACCTCTATGCTTGAATACTGAGTTCAGCATGGAGTTCATAGACGTCGAAAGGTCTCTCAAAGATCCTGGATAAAGTAAAAATTTGCCTAGTTGGGCTACAGAGGTAGAAGGCGAGATGCTATGCTCTTTACCCCACCTCCTAAAACACTGCCCACTTAGCCTGGTAGTGCTTGAAGAAGAGTCGCGTCTACATTTTGCGATAGCTTTCGTAACTTTTCTTGAAAATCCTTTCGCTCTACCAAGATTCCTGACAGTTTAAGACCTGTCAGACCGAGAGTGGATGAACCTTGATGACATCTGTTGAAGTGAGGTTGTCTGAAATCTTTCCTCTGTGGGAGGAGCCACGGAAAGTCCAACAGAAGTTCCAGAAGGTCTGGAAACCACTCCTTTTGAGGCCAAAAGGGAGCTACTAGGATCATCGATGCATGATGAGAAGTCTTAAATTTGTTGATAATGTCTCTTACTAGACTGAACGGAGGGAAGGCATACATTTCCAGGTGTGACCAATCCTGAAGTATTGCTTCCGTTGCCCAAGTCTGAGGGTCTGGTGCCCAAGAGCAATACAGGGGAGGCGATGGCTCCTGTATGTTGCAAACAAGTCTATCAACGGTGTTCCCACCTTTTCAACAGGTCGGTGCACACCTGTGGATTCAGTGACCATTCTGTGGGTAGAACCCGTTTGCAACGGCTCAATTTGTCCACTAATACACTTAACTTGCCCTGAACACAGTAGGTGAGAATCTGTGTATTGTTGTTGTGCACCCAAATAAAGAGATCCTTGGCTAACTCGCACAGTGAAAAAGAGTGAGTGCCTCCTTGGTTCCGAATATAAGCCAGAGCCGTCGTGTTGTCAGAATGAACCACAATCACTGAGATTGGAGTTACTGAGGCAAAATGTTGAAGAGCCAGGTGAATCTCTTTCAACTCATACAGATTTATGTGCAGTTTCCTCTTTTGAAGGGACCACTTCCCTGACACTTACAAATCTGTCCTAGTGTCACTCCCCTATGTAGGTCCGATGTGTCGGAGAATAACGAGAGGTTCGGGTTCGGTTGACATAAGGACTTCTGTGAATGGAACCTTCCTTCTCAGGCCACCACTGAAGATCTTCTTTTATTTCCTGCATGATGGGGAATATGAAGGAATCTGAAAGAATCTTCTTGTTCCAACTGACCTCCAGAAAGAACTACAAAGGCCTTGTATGCAGTATCCCCAAAGGAACAAACATCTCCTTGGCCGAGCTGGTCTGAAGACTCAAAACATGATGGACTTCTTTGGGTGCACGATAGTACTCTTCTCTAATGGAAAAACCCGAGAGTTTTCCTGCCCAACTCCTTGGCTAACTGAAGGGTTCTGAGAGGGTCCTCCATGCATTTCTTCTGGGATGATGAACATAGGGCCAGTCATCCAGATATAGACAAACTTTCACGCCCATTAGCCCTGGTGAAGACTTGAGGGGCTGTTGACAACCCGAAGCATAGAGCCCAAGATTGGAAAACTTTGTCCTGAGAGCAAATCACAGGAATTTCCTGGAATCCTGGTGTATTGGGGTATGAAAGTAAGCGTCTCTCATGTCTATCGAGACCAACCAATCTTCTTGAGAAATTGCAGCAAGAACTGAGCTGTTCATCTGCATCCTGAACTTTGTGATTTGGACGAAGACATTCAGACTGCTTACATCCAGGACCAGCCTCCAACCCCTGGAGGTTTTGGGGACTACAAAGAGGCAATTCCAAACCCCCGCCCCCGATGACAAGTCTTCTACCTCTTCTATAGCTCTCTTGTGGAGAAGACCTGTGACTTCCTTTTTTGAAGGCAATCGCATATCCTTCCTTGAGAACCTGTAGTACCCATGGTTCTATTGATCTGGCCTCTTGCTGTCTCCAGAAGTGTGGGAGTCTGGCGCCCACAGGTAGACGGAGAATCCAAGTCTCACTTGCTAGAGACTGGTCTAGAAGAGAACTTCTTGCTGACAAGGCAAACTGATCTAGGATTTGTGTGTGGGCACAAGGAAGCTCTTCCTCTGTTACCTCAAAAGAGCCATGGCTGGAGAGGAGAGAGAGACCGAGGATGAAATGAAACAGCAGATGTTCGGTTATACTCCATCATTCGCTCGGACAACTGCGCAAGCAAGTCATGAGTAGCCTTTTGCAATTCCGTAGCTACCCGCTCTAATGTCATTCAAGGAAAAAAGGCTGGTTTGTATAGATGAGCGAAAAGAAGAGCAGATCTCTGGGACGGTGTCACTCCTTTAGTGGTGAAAGAACACCACCTGTCTCTTTTCTTCAATATACATGAAAAAAGAGCAGCTATCTCATGTGCCCAATCTTGAATTGCCTTGTCCGCACACGACAGGACTCCGAGCCAGTCTGCATGTACGAATATAGCAGAAACTCCCAAGGAAGGAGCTTCCCTGGTTGCATAGAATACATACCTCCTTTTGGAAAATCAAGAAGAACAAAATACAGCTTTGCCCAACTCCCTCTTCTCATACAGGCAAGAGTTGATCCCCGACAATGCTTTTTTGGATGAAATAGAAAGGGCGTCTACGGGAGTCTAGTGGTACTCTAGGATTGACATAACAAGAACGCTGACCCCGGGCAAGAAGGGGCCGCGGTGGAGAAATATGTCGGGAAGCAGAATAGAAAATAATTCAATAAGAGACGTAAGCTGATGAAGGCTGTTCTGGTTCAGGTTCCTCTGCTGAAGATACAGCGGAAAGTGCCAAATCTTGCTGTGGTTCTTCTCGTTTCAAAGACGAGGGTTCTTCAACAGTTCCAGGATGCTGTCCAAACATTGGTGAATGGAAAGCAAAGAAGAGTCTTGGGGTGCTGATGCACTTGCAGACTTCGCACAACATGCGACCGGTGAAGAGGATACGGCCTTGGGGAACTGTGACACAGAAGGCGCTGAAACAGCAATAGGGACATCTGAATCTGGAGTCTCAGACTCATATCCCAATGCCGGAGAGCTAGGAGCCAACGGGGTGTCTGGAGCTACAGCGCGAACTGAACCTGCAGCAGGCTTACGAGCCACTGGGAGCTCAGATCCAATGGGAGAGGGAGATCCCAAAGCGCGCTTATGAGCCAACTGACGCTTGGGAGCCAATTGGTTCTTGGGAGCCAATTGGTTCTTGGGAGCCTATGGGTGCTTATGAGCCAATGCACACTTATGAGCCAATGGGAGCTCAGTGTCCAAGGGAGCTCTCTGTCGTCCCAATAGCTGTAAGAGGGCTCTTGATCCTTATGGCGCTTGCAAGGCACCGCTGTATGTACATCTGCAACATGCCTCTACAAAGGCCTGGAAGACTCCTGAAAATGTCAACCGTGTCCTTTGGGTTCAGAATCCGAACCACTGGAAGATAAGTTGTGATCCAATTGGACACCTTTCGATCATTTGGTTGCCAAAACCTGGGAAACAGCAACAGGTTCGGGTGAGGAAGCAACTACTCGTGTGCACACCCCACTGACCTCCCTTGGACTTACAGTTTGCCTCCTCCCAGGTGCAGGGGAGTCTGACAGTGACCGAATTTAGGAGATCTGTAAGACTCCTTTCCAGTGGCTGTCTGTCGAGACCTGGGACCAGCGACAGGCTTGGCTGAGGAAGCAACTACTCGTGGGCAAACCCCACCGACCTCCCTTGGACTTACAGTTTGCCTCCTCCAAGGTGCAGGGGAGTTTGGCAGGGACCTCCATCGCGGAGCATCAGTGGGACCTTGGAGGAAAGATTAGGGTGGAGGCGATGTCCCGCGGAAAAGGTGAAGTCAGGTTGACAGCTGGGCAGCCATATTGGTCGTGGCAAGAAGCTCTGGGACACTCACGGGAGTAAACCAAGAGTGACCGACCTTCCTTGTCAGTCAGATCCATATTATCATTCGAGGCGGAAGTGTGGAGTTTTTATAGCTAATGTTTTACAGAATGCCAAGCTCTTGTTCAGCATTTGGTTGAGAAAAAAAGGTTCATGAGTGAAGATAGCATAAATCTACTAGAAAATTGTGCTGGTGGTGTTTCGGATCTTCTACTGCGACAGATTGCTAAGCATAGTAATAAGCCCGTTCAAAATCTTATTCTCCTGAACTGAGGAGCTTTGCACTGACACTTTACTTTTATTCCCCGCATGCGTATCGCTATGTTAGAAAGATGTTTGAGACTTGTTTGCCTCATCCGAGAACAATCCAAAAGTGGTATGAGAGTGTAGATGGCAATCCAGGCTTCTCTAAGCCTGTTTTTTCAGCCTTAAAATTGCGATCTGAAGTTGCAACTAAAGCTGGAAAGCCTTTGCTCTGTGCTTTACTCATGGATGAAATAGCCATTAGAAAACATGTGGAATGGGATGGAAAGAGGTGTTATGGCTATATTGACATGGGTACAGAATTGGACAACGACACTGACAGTCTGCCAGTTGCAAGGGAGGCCCTTACTTTCATGATCGTGTCAGTGAATGATAGCTGGAAGCTTCCGGTTGGCTATTTTTTGATAGCAGGATTAGGGGCAAGAGAAATGGGAAATCTAGTCCAACAGTGCTTGACTAAGCTCCATTCAGTTGGAGTTACAGTTATATCTTTAACTTGCGATGGAGCATCCTCAAATTTGTCTATGATTAAATACCTTGGTTGCACTTTTGAAAGTGATACCGTTGAATCTGCCTTTCCTCATCCTGTGACAAAGAAACCTGTCTGCATATTCTTAGACCCATGTCATATGCTTAAGCTTGTGCGCAATTGCTTTGGCGATAAGAAAACTTTAATTGATAAAGACAGTAATTTTGTGAAATGGAAATACATTGAATTGCTGCACGACCTCCAAGAAAAGGAAGAACTTCATTTAGCCAACAAACTACGGGCTGCACATATTGCGTGGACCAGGAAAAAAATGAATGTTAAGTTAGCAGCACAATTGCTTAGTGGATCGGTTGGAACCTCTTTGAGATATTGTCTCGATGAAAATATAGGTGAATTTAGTGGTTGTGAAGCGACTATTGACTTTATTGTGCTCTTTAATAACCTTTTTGACATAATGAACTCTAGAAATTTGAAATCTAGGGGCTACAAATGTCCAGTTCAGAAGAGAAATATTGACCAAATCAAGGATTTTCTTGTAATAGCTGAAACGTATATTAGATCATTGAAATTTAGTGATGGCCAAGATATAATAAACACAAAAAGAAAAACTGGATTTCTTGGTTTTCTCTTTTGTATAAGAAGTCTCCAAATTATCCTTGAAAGATATATTTCGGCTTTTGAGGCACCATTGACATTTCTGTTGACTTACAAATTAAGTCAAGACCATATTGAGCTTTTTTTTTGGACAAATAAGGAGCATGGGGGGGCTAACAACAATCCCACGGTTAGACAATTCTCAGCTGCCTATAAAAAACTACTTGTGCATAACGACATAATGGATGTTGTTAAAGGCAACTGTTTACCATTAAAATCCGTGCCAATATTAACAGTTGCAAGTACATATGGAAATAATGCATCTATAAGAGGTATAAATATGTCTCTTTTGAGAAATAAAGTTTTAGATGAGTGTGATCTGGATGAGACAAAAACGGTGATGATGAATAATTATGTTTACATTCGAAGCTAATACCCATTTGACAAAATGTGCAAACCACATTGTTGTATATATTATGGGGTTTGTGGCATTTTCTTTGAAAAGGGTTTACTTGTGAAATATGCATTGATGCATTAACCATGTCGAATGGCAGTGATCGCCATTCTCTTATTAAACTGAAAACCAAAGGAAAATTGATAAACCCATCAGATGATGTAATAGACATATGTATAATTTGTGAGAAGAAACTAAGAGAAATGATGTCCTGTACAAAATCTTTAGTAAAAACAGATTTTCATAAGTTAGTCACATCAGTTTTAGCAGTCTATAAAGACAAAGAAATCTTTACTAACTTTGGGTATCATATGTACGATACTGATCCTTTGGACAATCATATACATTTATTAACAAAAGCAATTGCTGAAAAATATTTGAATGTAAGGTACCATTATGTTGGAAAACGACTAACTGCTAAGCTGCAAACTCAGTGAAGAGTAGACAATCATACACAAAACTTATCCAGTTTAGCGGCCAATGATTTAATGTGAATTGCATGTTTTTTTTTCTTTCTTTCTTTTTTCATGAGTAAAATGATCATGCTTTGATTTCTTATGTTTTACCAGCACTATTGTAAATATTTCCTTAATAAACAACAGTAAATACTGACGTATTTAGTGAAGAGTTTGAGTTACCCAAAGTGTCCCACTCCTGCTTCTTGCCACGACTGGGCGTGGCCAAGTACCTGTCAACCTGGCTTCACCCAGGAGTACGGCTTAATCCCCTCACCCCGTCTCCAGGCCAATATTCTACCTCTATGAGTGGGACAAGTAGCCACCCCTCCACAACACTAACCCAGGTGCAGGCACTAGCACTTGCACCGACAGTTGCACTATGATCCTATCTGAGCAACAGTACTTAGTAAAACGTTGAATTTCTTATCCATCCGAGCTTCGAGACTGACGATGGCACTGGGTTCAGAGGGAAGGGAGCCAGGTAACAGAATTGTAGGGAGAGCGAGAGAAGTAGGAACTGGGGAACGAGAAGTCAAAGGTGTAGAAAAAGCCGGTTTAGGGATAGAGGACACAGAAGCTCTAGCCTCAGCTCTAGCAGCCACTTTCCTAAGGCTAGCTTTCTCTAATTTATCCAAATGATTAGTCAACACTTTCATTTACTTAAAGCCCAATCCTTACATTCCTCGCAAGTCAAGTCAGGGGAACATACCTGTCCACAGCAGTGAAAACAAACAGAATGTTCGTCATATTTAAATGAAGTCAACCTAATATTACAGCCTTCGCTGCAATGCCGGTTACTGGTCACACTCATTCTGACATAATAGTCCAAAAAACTGAAAAAAGGCTAAGCTAAGCTAAGCTAAGCTATGAAAATATAGCTCTGAGGCTACTAAATGGAGTAATACTTCACCAAATCCTTCCATAGACAACCAAACCATCCGGTGAAACTACTCCTGAATTAACAAAACACAGCTGCTGAACGACCGATGTTCGGTCATCAACGGCAGAAACGAACTGAGCTCTTTAGCTACTTTGTACCTATTCTTCCCTGACAGTGGGTGGGGCACTTACCTGCACCAAAACAAAAGAGCGCTACCACAAATTTTCAATTCTTAAGCTGCCGTTTAAAGTAGAAGCTATAGCTATGTAATTACTTGGTAAGTGTCATATATAAAACTTTAAAATGATAATAAAGATAAAATACAGAATCCAGGAAATACCTGTGATAGCAGTGGTGAAGGTAAGGGTCATGCATATCCAAAAAGGACCTGAAAACCATAAAAACTGAGTTACTTGCATCATATAACCCAATCTTGTCCTTAATACTACCGAAATATCAAAAGACATATGTATACATCCTGAAATCTTGTACTGAATAAATATCACGAAAGAATACTATTGCTGATGTCTTCACCATTTTCTTTAAATGCTTAAAGCAGTCTAACATATAAACTGCAATAAAAATGCACAAATAAATAAATATGATCGACATATTTTTATTAAGCTTTGAATTGGGGGGAGGATAGAAAGTATGGACTGCACTGGACACTAATGGCCAAGCCTGAATGTAAAATGAAATGTAGGTTACTTATACCATCAATATACAATTACTTACTTATACCATCAATATACAGTCCTAAAATTTAAAAGAAATATTAATGTTCCATAAGTTACAAATGCTCATTTTACATATTTTAACGTTACTTGCAGCAGTAATTCTGTCCATCATGAGTGTATCTTCTATAAATACAGTAAACTCCCCGTATTCGCGTTCTCATGATTCGCGGACTCACGCATTCGCGGGTTTCTCTATGGAACATATCTAGCCACTATTCGTGGAAAATTCACCCATTTGTGGTATTTTTCACTAAGAAATATTCACAAATTACTGTACTTTTGTATAATTTTCATGAATAAATGCACTTTTTGTGATAAAACTATTAAAATACTCAGGTATAAGCATTTTTACAGGGGTTTTCTTGTGTTTAAACTATCAAAATGGGCAGTTCTAAGTGTTTTTAGAGGGGTTTTAAGTATTCGTGGATTTTAGCTATTCGCGGGGGGGGGTACGCATCCCCTGTGAATATGGGGGGTTCACTGTCACTCTGCATCTTATTTGTCAAACAAAGTGCAATGCAAGAGTACTAACATTCACCTGAAGTCTACACCCCATAACTCAATTCATGGCTACCTAGAGACCATCACTCGGCAGTAGCTAAGGCACATTATGGGTCACAAGATCTGGAATTCATTAATATTCAGTCGACACCATTTGAAGAGATCTGTCATACAGCTCTGGCAACCATCACACAAAAAGACTTGAAATATCAAATAAAATTAGTGCCATGGAGACTTGATTCTTATGGTGACACTCTCATGCATAATAAAAAATCAAATGACAGAGCATCAGTAAACTATAACTTAATGGATGGATGTCAGCAGATGTAACTCATAATGCTTTTGTCTGCAATTATCCTTGTGCACTACCCATGTTATATGTTTCCTAATTTATGTAGATTGTGTCACCTGTCTCCAAGTTGTGCCACAAATCCTATTACATAAATCTGAGAAGGTCCATCAAAGTGTTTGGTTCCATTAGCAAGATTCAAATGTGAAACAGCCTATCAAGTGTTACTGGCTAAGTAACAGTGATAGTTATGTCTGATATTTCTGTCACTGCCCATGGATGCACCTCACTTTGTGCTCAGGGCAACTGGAAACCCATCATCAACCTATCAGTCATAGTAGAAGCAACTCCTACTGTGGCCAAACCCATGGCTAAGACAGTAACATGGTCTTGGTTGATGGTTGGCAGGCTACCAAAAAACTCATCAACACTGCCTTAGCAAACCTAGGGACTGTGCCAAGTACTGAAGCCACTATAAAAAAACTGCATATAGACACCATCAATAAAAAAGAAAATATTGCTGGCAAAACTATGCACAGAAAGAATAATGCAACAATATGTGTGCAGTCTATCTGAGCCCCTGAATATGAGAAATAAAACAGAAAAATTTGGTCCTATGAACATAAAAAGAAGAGATAAGGAAATGATACATGAGATGATTACTGTACCATAAGATAAAAAAGGTTGGAAATTAAAAATAAATTGGCAAGAAAATTACATCATTTGTATTTAAACATCAATTAAAAGCACAAAATATCACACATGCAACCAATCGCAAAATTGAAAAAATGCCAGTTCTATGTATATTTTAAGAGTGAGAGAGAAAGAGAGATACTACTGTAATACTTTGTTCCATTTTCAAAAAATAGATCACAGGGAAAATAAACGGGGCTTGAACCCGACGGGAAATGAAAACCCTATTTTTAGTCTGGGAGCCGCGAGAGCCTCGTGCAGTTACGTCTGCCTTAGGCAGCGCCCCGGCTAAATCCCTTATCAGAGAACTTATAGCACAGGGTTGGCACGTATTCATTCCGGTTAACGGAAGCTTGTCACTATTGTGATAGGATATCAGGTCTCGGGGGGTCTGCACTTTGACCCCCTATCCACTGCATTGATGAATCAATTCATGGCTAAACATCTCCACTGGTTACACCTTTCCATTTGCGCTTCCGTGGCTAGTTCATCATACTAAAATTCACCCAGGAGTGAAAGCAAGTGAAAGTGACACCACTACAATATTCAGGATGATGAAAAATGGGAGACAAAATTTAAAAATATAGTTCTACAATTCCCAATCAAAATTTCTGCAAATGCAACCCTACAGTGGTGCCATACCTTAAGTCTTGGAAGATTTGGTCTATCTACTTCCAGCAAAAAAAAATTGCATTCATAAAGTATACTACTACGAATTGTATCTACAATATTGTCATGATACAGACAGGATAAAATAAAATCTGCATGAATGAAAACATTGTAATAGGATGAAAATGTTAAAAAACACTTCAAGAATTAATATTTACAGTATTTAGAAATGTGTGACATAAAACTTCTTGTCATTTTATCATTAGGTTTAACCTACTTCTGCAAAAGGAAATATATTTCTTTTAATGTAGTGAACAAGATATATATAAAACTTATGAATCATTCACTATTCTAGCACTACTAAATATGATGCTGATGGATTAAGCACTAGCAGCAAAATGTAACTAGCTTAAAACACTACTGTATATGCTTTTAATACTTACCATAAAGATCCGGATTTGGTCTTATATATGACTGTAAATAGCTAACACCAGGTTTAGGCACCATTGACCAAAGGATTCTGTCCCCAACTTGTTTGCTTTCAACATCAAAAAACTGTTGGTAAAATTCAAAGGTCCAAAACCCAGTGCCTTTTTTTAGGCCTATTGGCTTATCATCATCTTCCTCTCCTTCTCCTAGAAGCTGTAAAAAATACAGTACAGTAAGCATAAAATAACAAATAATCTATAATCACAATTTACAAATGTTTATGAAAAGATGTCAAGAAAATTTTTTTTTTAATTTTTTTTTTGTTTATTCTAAACTGTCACTTCACTAATGCCTTATCATCAGTATTGGCAATAAACAGAACCAAACTATTGATTATAAACAAAAAACAAGGTTGTTAGGGGACAAAATACCCAGTACTAGGGTAAGCCCATGTGTCTTAATTGCTATACATCTCATTTTAATGTAAATGGTATTACTGTATATAATACCTATGGACCAAAGAAAGAGGTACCAATCATGGATGTTGAGAGAAGCACACTTGTGTAAAGTAAATAGTCTGTCCTGATATAGACATTTTTGAAAACTGTTCTATTCCTAAAAATAAAAAACTTCTCTACAAATGTTAATTACAATATCCACCTAAGAAAGAAATGACAGTCATCTAACAGGTGATCACAGTCAAGCCAGTTCAAAGAAATGATTGGTTAGTAAACTAAAAGTCCACTAACAACCACTGCACATGAGAAAAAGAAATCTAGATAGTAGGACCTCAGCTTACTGGACAGCTCATGGGTCTGTCCTTCCAGTAAGTAATGAAATCTGTATTTCTTCCTAACATTATGCATATGTGTGTATGTATGTATGTACAGTCATACCCGAACTTACGCGAGGTTAGGTTCCAGAACCCCTCGTGCAAGGTGAATTTTCGCATAAGTTTGGCACGGTCTCTAAAAATGCTATAAATGCTTATTTCTGAAGTTTAAGCACTGAATATGACCCTAATCTTGCTCCCAAATTATTAAGTTAATTTTTAATGGAATTAAAGTTACTGTAATTTCATTTAAAAGTTAGCTTAACACATTACCCTTAAAAAAAGAAATAAATGGTTGATGTAAAAAAGAGAGTTGGAAGAAAATATCTGTCTATCTCCCCTTCTGACCGATCTATTTTTAGAAGTCTATATAACCTCTTTTTAATAACTTCTTTATTCTACGTCTCTTTCTCTCTGTTCTGAAATTCTTTTTCATGATCAAAGTGTTTTTTATTTTGGCCAATACAACTCTTAGTTATTATGTCTATGTTTTAGAATGTATTTGCCACACTAGCGCATTTACACTTCGTAGAGGGTACAAGTAAAATTAGATCGATTTAAACTATCTACTGTACAGGTAAAGACCTACAGAGAAATAATTTGTCAAAATGTGTGAGCGCTAACTATGAACGAGAGAGATAGAAAGAAATAAGGGTTGTCCTTACGAGAGTGAAATTATTTATCAATTATTATGGAGACTGAGAGATATTCTCCTTATTTGAAATACCAAGTTAAATTATTTATGAATTATTACGGAGACAGAGAGAACAACATGAGAGAGAGAAAGAAGTTAGTCTTACATTTGACATCAAAAGATGGAAATTCAGTATTAAACCAACTTTTAAATGAATTAAAGTTACTTTAATTTCATTTAAAAGTTAGCTTAATTAACTATCTACTGTACAGGTAAAGGCATACAGGGAAATAATAAGTTGTAAAAATGTGAACGCTAACTATGAGAGAGAGAGAGAGAGAGAGAGAGAGAGAGAGAGAGAGAGAGAGAGAGAGATAAGGGTTGTCCTTACTTAAGAGAGTGAAATTATTTATCAATTATTACGGAGCCTTAGAGAATATAGGTTTAAGAGAGAGAGAGAGAGAGAGAGAGAGAGAGAGAGAGAGAGAGAGAGAGAGAGAGAGAGAGAGAGAGAGAGAGAGAGAGAGAGAGAGAGAGAGATATTGCCCTTACTTGAAATATCAAGTTGAATTATTTATGAATTATTATGGAGACAGAGAATAACATGAGAGAGAGAGAGAAAGTTATTCTTTCATTAGATATCAAAAGATGGAAATTCAGTATTAAACTAACTTTTAAGTGAAATTAAAGTTACTGTAATTTCATTTACCCTTAAAATAAGAAATAAATGGTTAACATAAGAACATAGGTTAGTGAGAAGATTAGTATACTATTTCTCTCTCCCCCCATTCCACCGATCTATTTTTAGAGGTCTCCTCAAACTCATTTTTAAAAACTTCTTTATTTTGTCTCTTTCTCTTTGTTCTGAAATGCTCTATGTCTCTATGTTTTAGAACGGCCCATTTACAGTTTGTAAGCGGTACAGGTAAAATTAGATCAATTTAAAATTACCTACTGTACAGTTAAAGGCATATAGAGAAACAGTAATACGTAGGTTATGCTAACTACGAACGAGAGAGAGAGAGAGAGAGAGAGAGAGAGAGAGAGAGAGAGAGAGAGAGAGAGAGAGAGAGAGAGAGAGAGAGAGAGAGAGAGATAACAGTTGTCCTTACTTAAGAGAGTTAAATTTTTTTATGAATTTTTATGGAGAGAGAGAGAGAGAGAGAGAGAGAGAGAGAGAGAGAGAGAGAGAGAGAGAGAGAGAGAGAGAGAGAGAGAGAGAGAGAGAATTACAAGAAACCTTTGACCACTAATCAGCAACACTACCCCTTCTTGTCATGTTAAAGTGACATATCTGACAGCTTTTGCCTTCAAGCTTCTTACAGGAGATGAGGGAAAAATATTTGTTTATTTAAAATACGTATCACATACAAATTTTGTAATTACAGTTAAACTGTTATTATTATAATTATTATTATTATTATTATTATCATTATTAGTATTATTTATATTTAATCTTATTAATATTTGAAAATTAGTACTTATTAGGTAAAAAATTTGTTTATCATACAAAACAAATAAATATATACATGTACCATAAAAATTCTCTCACCTTAGTAAGAGAGAGAGAGAGAGAGAAATTATTACTTTAATGTTATTTAATTTACACTTTAAAGCTTGAAAACTTATAAATTACATAAAAAATTAAACAAATACTTTTGCAAGGTTTCTCAGTACAGTATTCACAAATGTTCGCATGTTTGTGAAAAATTTGTATGATAATTAGGTTCCAATGAAAAGTTCGCGTGTCTGTGAATTCGCGCAACTTGAATCGCGCAAGTTCGGGGTATTACTGTATATACTGTATAGACAAGCATACATACAGACTAAAAAATTAATGATGGAAGCATGCACACAGTGGGGTGTGATGGGACACTTATCCTGGAAAAAAAGGGACCCACACTTATAGGTTCAATTGGGCAAGTGTCATTTACGTGTGTTTGTTCAACATCTGACACCTTTGGCATACTTTCCAGGTTAATCCAGATAGAATGAAAGGTCATCCCCTTCAACATGTTTGGTCCATTGTTCAATAACGCTAACATACTGGATTACTCCAGTAAGTACGAAACCGTCATCTTGGGAGATTTTGGATATGACCAAACACTTTGAGAAAAGTTGTTCTCCTCGAAATTTGAAACCTCCTGATTGGGATATAACGAAAGTTTTAACTTCCTTGACCAGGTCTCCTTATGAACCCATCAGAACTTCTTCAGACAGGGACTTAACCTTAAAACCAGTGTTTCTTTTAGCTTCAGCATCAGCTAAGAGAGTTGGTGAGATTCACGCACTTTCTTATAGTGTAACTCACACCTGTGGATGAATGGAAATGGCTTTCAATTTTCTGCCGGACTTCATCGCAAAAACCAGAATCCATCATCCCGTGACCCAAGACTTGATGGCTTCTCCATTCCGTCTCTTAAGAACTTTGTGGATAACAATCAGGAAGAAATGTTGCTTTGCCCTGTACATGCAGTGAAAGCTTACCTAAAGTGTACAGCCTACCTCAGACTAGCACAACGTAGACTTTTTGTTAGCACGGGTTGTATTAAGAAGATTTCCAAAAACATGATCTCCATCTGGCTGAGGGAGGTAATAAGCTTACAGTTTGGAACAAAATTTATTTACTGTTCCGACACAGTTTAAGGCCCATGACATCAGTTGTATTGGCCCGTCAGTTGCCTTTAAGAACAATTATGCTGGGGGACAGATCCTCCACGCTGGAGTTTGGAACAGACAAATCACCTTCATGTCTTTTTATTTGAAAGATGTCACACATACGTCACTGGACACTTTCTCCTTAGGCCCGGAGGTGGCAGCTCAACAAGTGATGTGAAAGATATGATCTTTTAGCTCCGTTCGGATTACATTTAGCGGCCCTTCTCCATAACACCACCTGGGTCCAGCATGTGACGTCCATGGGATAGGACCATACAGCTCCGTTTGAACGTAGAGCTCCCATGTTCCATCACATCACTTTAAAGAGTGAGTATTATTCTTTTAAAATTATTTTCTTTTGGTGGTTACTGTTTGCTGCCTTGTTTGTTTGTGGAGAGATCTTCCTCCCTCCTTTTTATGAGTCTCCAATCACATGATGTTGTGGTGTTTGTATTATTGTCGGAACAAATGACAAATTCAACAATAATTTGTATTTTTCCGAACATACAAACCCACAAATCATGTGAGTTTTAATTTCCCACCTCATGCCTACCCTCTTTCCCGATCTCTCTCTACTCATCCAACTTCGGCAAAATGTCACGGTTCCCTCTGGCTATTCACAAATTGGGGGATGCTGGTCCTGTGGGCCTCTTTTACAGCTAGTGCTACTCTCTAAAAGCGAGTCTACCATAGCCGTCTGCGCATGCGTGCCTAAGGATACGCCTATCACATGATGATGTTGGTTTGTATGTTAGGAGAAATACAAATTATTGTTGAATTTGTCATTTTTATTTGATTTGAGCATGTCTGTAAAGTAATGAAACCTGCAGATCTGAGGCCCTATAAGTTGAGGTGCCATTGTACCTAAGCACTGAGCCTTAAAGATAGCCAGTGATGATGGTCTACTGACATCAACAACCTGCTTCAGCATGAAAAGCAGACAATACACTTTAAGTTACGGTTTATCTATGAAACTGACTTGTAGGTTTTCATGATGTTTTTAAACGTGGAGTAGAGCGCATTCTTGAATATATATTAGTCTGACAACTTGACAAACAGGAACAGCCAGGAGCAACCAGGTTTATGTAGTTTTATCTAATTTTATCCTCATGATATACAGCAACAGCACCATGGCCAGATATAGTAAGACATTTAATCCAAATCACCTACAAAATCCTTCTTAGAAAAAATGCAAATAAGACCTTAAGTCATCCTGTCTTATCAGGATTTACCATATATACAGCACTACTGGCTGAGACCATGAACTTTACTTGACCCACTAACTATGCATGCCAATTGGTAGTTGACTACAAATGCCTACATACGGGCAGTTAATCAGAGTTCACTTTCCCTCTGCTATCACTGGCCAACAGAGATATGACACACTGCTTATCATATACTATATCATAAATTTGAAGAATGATGATTTAATAATAAAATTTTCAGGTGATCATTACTAGACCCTCTCCTCTACTGTATCAGGGTGTATAAATTTGGTTGCTTATGAAACTGATTTCTTGATGTTTGTAGCATTGCTAACATATTAATTGATATTTTTTGTAGAAAAAGTGTGTAACTAACAAAATAAAAGAAATACAGTACTGAAGAAATCTAAAAGAAATCAAAAGTTACAGCTTAGCATGAGTGCTACCTCTTCCCATGATATAGTCGCAGATGTTGATTTAATCTCTATGATGATTCTTCTGATTACTTAAATATCTGGCTTACTATATAGGAATTATGCTGTAACAATGACACAAAGTTAAGTTAGTGGGAAAATGACATGAAAGAACATAATGTAACATTTTCTGATTATCAAAGATAACTACATTTATATATATGCAATAATTTGATAAAAGCCTAAAGTACAACTTGAGTTTATTAAATGAATATTTGTTTTCCTACAAAACAAAAAAGTTTCTAAAGCCAAAATACCACTGTTACTACTATAAATAAAACATTTCATAAAATGTATACAGTATTAAACTTGTATTTTCTTGCTAAATTTTGCATCTGCACCCACTGTCTTTCTTCTCAAATCACTCCATACATTAAAACTTCAATCTTTTTACAGCTCTCAACTACTTATACCATACATCTACAACTCTCTCTCTCTCTCTCTCTCTCTCTCTCTCTCTCTCTCTCTCTCTCTCTCTCTCTCTCTCTCTCTCTCTCTCTCTCTCTCTCTCTCTCTCTCTCTCTCTCTCTCTCTCGAATAAATATGTATACTGCTGTGTTGGTGTTAATACCATATACTTGAGATACCTTCCTGGGATTTTTTATCAAAGAAAATTTTCTCTGATCGTGGTTCCCTTTTCTTAAAACATTAGTAACTATCATCTGACCAATATCAAACATTATCCCTTTTGGTCATCTTCAAAACCTCATCCACAATAAGAACTGCTACTTGAATTTTTAATGACTGCATGTGGTTTGCTGTGTATAATCAGCACACTTTCCATAAAACTGTGGAATGATCTCCCAGTTTGCTACTGATCAAAAGTTTAAGAAAGACTCTAATATTAATGTACTCTGAAGTGCCAAAAACCACTGACTTTGAGAAGTACCTTGTATATTGTTATTAATATACTGTACTGTGTAATGTATACTGTGTATATATTTTTTGATGATCTATTTCTATTCCAAGGCTATTTACCATTATCTTGTCTTTCTCTTTTTCACACACAGGTACTACATTATGTTAAGCTTACTTTGCAATGTTGAGACCTTATAGTTTCTTTCCATACATATTTTCACACTAACCATTGACAGCAATTAACTGCTAGGCTTAAGTGTTAATGACAAGCATGGGAGATTTGCCATGAATTCTTTCTCATGCTCATGACTGTCTAGTTTATCAACTAAATCTTTAACATGTATGCCATACCTGAAATTATGAGTGTGACAGCCTCCATCCCACTGGGATGAATATTTCAGTGACACAAGACAATCCCAAAATCAGCAACAAAAATCTGCCAAGTTGAAATCTCAAACTGCTTTAGAATCAATAAATGTAGACTGTGCTCTTATAAAGGTCTGAAGCCTATGCTTGCCCTCATTGTTTGAAGAAATCAAACTTGGAACTTGAAAATATTAACTTGCTCCTTAGGTATTATCTAAACAGTGGCAAACAAGCAACATGGTGTAATTATTTACATAGATGGGCACACAATGTTGGACTGATTCATTTAACATATGAAAACACAACTGCTCCCACGTGAACTGCCAAAATCTTAAATGAAAGTTGCTGTAATGCGCAGAGATTAAATATCTCATTAATAAACTAGGAGTTAAGGCCATTTGTAAATAGAAAAATACCTGTAAAACAACCCTAATCCAAGGTTGCCTTATGACTTATGTTAATAGCCAGCCATTTTACCAATTTTTCTACATATCAGAAACTTGAGTTAGAGGCAGAATGTAACAATGAAGCCTTGTGGGTGAAATGGCATCTTTTTGGAGGGCAGGTATTTCAATCCATTCAGTTGGTTACAATCTTTTGCCAACTATCTCCTCCACCATACCAAGGAAGTTGCTGAGTAATGTGGTGTCAAGAAGCTGAAAAGAAGATAGAGATCTAAGAGGCTAGGATGGTCTGGGAAAGTGATCATGAAGAAAAAGGCACAAATGAAGATCTGAGCATGAAGTGCTCAAGAGCCAAGTGTATGGAGGATCCTTCTTTGCATCTACCCATATCAAGAGAACGTCTGGCGTAAAAAATTAAGCGTGATGTTGAATATGATTTTAGTCTTGACCATGAAATCCTTACTGCAGTTTTTACTGAAGTGACAGCTTAGAATCAATATCATGGCCAAGAAGTCCAGCAGAGAATATAAATAATGATGTAATTCTGAAACTGCTGCTCTTAACTAAGGAAACAGGAAAAATCAAAGCTTTCCAGGTTCTTTGCTTTGGATGTATTGCCTTCTCAATATGGCTGGGATCTGCAGATAAGACAGTCGTAAAGAGTTATGGAATGCTTGACAAATTATAGCTAGGAAAAGGACAGGAAAGGTATGCATTGCTCAAGGTACTTCATGAAGCTCAAACAATTTGAAGTACAGTAAACCCCCGTATCCATGTTCTCACGATTCGTGGACTCGCCTATTCGCGGATTCTCTATGGAACATAATTTGTGGAAAATTCACCCATTCGTGGTATTTTTCATTGAGAAATATTCACTAATGACTGTATTTTCATATAATTTTCATGACTAAATGCACTTTTTGTGATAAAACTATTAAAATACTCAGGTGCCCAGGTAGTGCTCGAGTTACGATAATTCGATTTTGCAATGGGGTAAGCAATTAACACCAATAGGACAATATATAATATTCTTAAATTTCATGTGGGCACAGGCAGCAGCGTACAATCACGCAGCGAGAGAGAACAAATTACAATAGACCAACTTCTTTTCCTCCATCTCTTTATCCCATCTTCTAGTTAAAAAAGTAAAAGAGAATGATAAAAGTATTGTTAGTAACGTTATACTCTTGCGTAAATGCATACAGCCATAAACAACCAACCGAGAAACTGTTGTTTTGCTTATAACTGAATCTGATAGCAACAGTCGTTTTGCTTGTACTTCAACCATCATATGGTAGTCTGCACTTATGTTACAAATGACATTAAGTAGAATAGGACTGATATATTTTTACAATATACAGTACAGTACCCTTATTCGCTACGGATAAAAGATCGGCAAGGAAATATACTGATGAATTTAAGCTGCAAGTTGTAGCTGAAGCTGAGAAAACAATGTTCAAGCTGCTAATGACTATAAATTATCATGCATCGGCAACATGGATGAAACTCGACCGTAATTAAAATTGGAGAGAGAGTATTTTAATCAAGACTACTGGGCATGAAAGAACACATTATTGCTGTTTTTACGCCGATAAACGATAAATACGTAAAGCTCATATTATTATGAAATCAAGTGAAAATAGCGAACAGAATCTTTATTTTTTTACAAAAAACAAACATGCCCCCAAACGGCCAACGTCATCTATTAACGGAAAAAATAACCAAATTAATTTCACAACGAGACATACTTAAGTTATATTTCGACTTAAAAACACTTCGTATAACAAAAAACAACCTTGCCTCATATAAATAAAGTATCTAGAGATTCATTTATGCTAACTAGAAGCAAGAAAGGCTCTCTGAACTGAGTTAAATGGCGAAATAAACTTACCATGTAATCGATTTCCAAACCAAAACATTGATCGGTATGACTGTAATTTATAATATAAAAGCAATATAAGAGTATATACAATATTATTGGATACAGTGAAGCTAAGCATAACATTTGAAAAGATCCATGGAAAAGATGCATATTCGTTATGTTGATGTTTGTATAATATGATAGTAATATGTGAATATAGAGTACAGTATAATGTAGGCTAGGCTACCGTATATGTATACGATATACCATAGTGTAGGCTAAATTAATTCTTGTTTGTTATTCAGTTTCTCTTTGTGCGGAACCTAACCCCATCGTTGAGTAGGATAATAGCTGTATAAGCATTTTTTGAGTTTTTTTTATGTTTGAACTATCAAAATAAGTGGTTCTAAGTGTTTTTTGAAGGGTTTTAGGTATTCACAGATTTTAGCCATTTGCAGGGGGGTTTACTGTATCCAGTATCACTGGGATGTTAAGATCATATTAGCAGGCCCAAAGACAAATTTTTCTTAAAGTTGTCTAGGGGGTAATACCTAATTGGGTTGCCTTCCTCTTCACAATTTTGTTGTGAACACCACTACAAAGTCACAATTTTGTTGTGAACACCACTACAAAGTGATAAAAGTACAACAGTGGGTACAATCCTTTTGCCCTTCCAAATACTGTATGCTCATATGTTCATAAATTTAATGGCAGTATTTTACTGCCTATCTGTTTCTACAAAATATTACTTCCCTTGGACTGGACAAAAAAAAAAAGTTTTCTAGCTAGTAAACAAAATACCAGACACTCCTAGAACATAATGAAGTCTCATTACATCATACCCTTTTCATTTCTAAACTGGATTTTTTCTAGGGGAATGGCTTATATACTATATATGTACCATATCTTCATTTAAAATATTTCTTCAATAAAATCCTTAAATAAAACAAGGACATGCAGAAAAATATAATGAAAGCAGAGACAAGAACTCTGCATAAACACTGACTACTCTGGGTAAGAATGTTCACATAATAGGGCACTTATTAGTGTAAGGGGAAATTATGTAAGTGCTGTATTTAAGGCACATCTGAAACTCAACCAGAAGGTGAAGGGCTACTTGTATACAGGCAGTCCCCAGTTAATGGCGGGCTCGGTTAACAGCGATCCGGTTTTACGGCGCTTGTCTAGTGACGAAAATCGGCAATTTTTGGTATCGAAAATCGCTGATTTCTGCTTATCGGCGTCGATAATTGGGCATTGGAGCCGATACATACCTAACAGAGGTGCTGATAACCGAAAATCAGCACTTTTCGGTGCCGATAACCCCCGAAAATCGCTGATTTTCGGTTAGCAGCGATTTTCAGTTATCATCACACCCTCAGAAACGGAACCCTGCCGATAACCAGGGACTGCCTGTACAGGGGAAGAGTGAGTGAAGGGTAAAGTAACAAAATGACCAAAAGGAATGTAAAAAGAAGAATGAGATAAATTATTGTCAGTCAGTATATTAGGTGTATTATCATCTGAGACAAAAGCATTTAGCGGATTGGCAAGATGCAGAATTCAGAGCACAACCAACTTTCAGTATCAAACTAAGAATTTAGTTTCTAATCACAGAAACAACTCTTTTTCCAGAATGTTTTTTTACTATGACACACACAACCCGGTCACAAGTCCAAGACACACACAACCCGGTCACAAGTCCAAGTCTATAAGCTTTCATTTTTTTAGATTTACACGTGTTTGTTAACTACTATACTTAGTGTGATATACAGTGCCATAATTTTTATAGTGCTATATTATTCTTGCCCCAGTGCCTCACTCCTCTCTATTGTCTTCTGCCCACTCTGACACTTATGCCTCAAAAATCACAAATTTTTAAGGGGATCGGCCGCCTAAAAAACCCCAATAATATTTAAAAATTCGATTTGCTGAAAAAAAAAAATTCTATGGCTTAAGTATAGGGTTCAAGAATGTGTCCACGAAATATTATGCTAAAATTTGCCGTATTTCTCTAGTTATGGCCTAAAATGTAACAATAACTATATACCCATAAAACACCAGTAGCACAAATGATTTAGTCTGGTATAGTTTTTTGCGATATATATTACGAAAACTTCCTTTGAAATGAAATGTATAATGTCAATAATATCCTACTGCACCTTTTTAGTTATTCCTAGTTATGACAACGCACACGTCATAATACCATGACGCCGACTGTGGCCGAGAGTTGCCTATAAACTTCCAAGCCAGAAGGACACGTTTTTTCATGCTCGCTAGCCTTGACTGAACTCTGTATTTTCTGCGGTGTTTTGTTTTTCACCGTGCCTAAAAGGTCCAAGAGTTCACTTCATGCTTCTAGAATGCGGAAAAGCCAAGTGGAAAAGTCCAGGCGAGAAGTAGAAGAAAGAGTTCAAGAAATTAGTGCCATAGAGGGGAATGGAGCGACGGAGAGAGAGAGAGCTGTCGCCCATCAAACGGCGCAGAGCAGCGATCTCTGCTGACCAGAGACCAACCACATCCACCCCTAAACGCCTTTTATTTGTTCGTCACTACCAAAGGGCAAAGATATTTTGAAAAAGAAAGCAGTATTTCGGAGGCTGATATTATAGACGATCCTGAAAATAAAATGATCATAATAAGTGAAGCAAGACTTGATGAATTACTTGAATCACGAATCCCTAATTGTGAATGTAAAGTAGTTCCCAGGATCCATTTGGCAAGGGATGGATTCGAGACACTAATAAAAAGTGTAGGCAACTATGATACCCTAGAGTAATACCTTGCAGCAAGATCAGACAGGGGGACCAGGAACCTAAAATTTATAAGAATGTGTCTTAGGCACATAAATAATCAATTAATATTCTTATTTATAATCATTTTGCATTAATTAATACCCAAAAATAAAAATTAAAACCACAGAATTAATTGTAACACAGTCTTTGAAGTCCCTTTTTTTTTTTTATGTAACTAAAACTTTGAAGGCCCGTTTCTCAAAACATAAGTTTTTCGCCTTAAAATGCATCTCCTCCCTTAGTATTGGACCAATCTAAATGAAATTTTAAATATAACATGGGGAAACATGGTAGATTAAAACAAAGCCGATGATTTTTAATATTTTGAGTTTCTGATTTTTGCAATTTTTTTTTTTCTGTAATTTTTCCGGGAAAATTTCATAAAAAAAAAAAAATTCATATCTCGAAAAATAATTGAAAAATCAAAAATCCACGGCTTTGTATCGAAGGTCCATATGTGTTTTATACGTGGTTCAAATCTCATCCCTTAAAACCAAAAAGCAAAGGAAGAGATGCATTTTGAAAATGGCCATTTTGGCCGAAAAATGCTCTCAAAACCTAAGGTCACTGAAAAAATTTTTTCCCCAGAAGTTCCACACAATATCCTTTAACAAACCCCCTATATATCAACAACCTGTCGTTAAAAAAGTCGGAAACCGGCCGATCCCCTTAATCAATTTGTATTTTTTCCTAACATACAAACCTGAAGTCTTTACATTGGGAAATTCTCCTGCACTAGCTGGAAACCAGTTATAGTTATGAAAAATAAAACATAATACAATCAAGGTATGGCTGAGTAATATGCAGCATCCAGTGGTGTCAGCAAGTGGGCAGAGCCTCATCTCGCTCACCCCAAAGGATACTGTGAGGCATCAGTGTTCTTCCAGCCCAGGGAAACTTGAATGAGGGGTGGCTGAGGTGGGCCATTAATGTAAAGACCTCAGGTTTGTATATTAGAAAAAATACAAACTGATTAAAAATTTGCGATTTGTTCCTATATGAATACAAACCCTTCGGTCTTTACATTGGGAGTCTTACTTATTGGTGGGAGGAAAAGTAAGTAACGACCGACTGGAGATCCGGTTCACCTGGGTTCACTTCCTGGCCATTGTTGGAGCATAGGAAGGAGTCAAATGCCTCTGAATAAAAGGAAAACATTTTTCCTAATAGCCAGACATCCGAGCTTTCGACACAATGGGAATACCATTCCACAATGTGCCAAGAAGAAAGGGAGGATTGCATTTGTTGCAGAAAAACAACCAATTGGATAACTACCTTGATCTATGAAGATACTTCTCTTGTTTAAAGAGAGAAGATAGATGTCGCTTCTATTTCTGAGATTCGTTCATTGTATGAAATGAAGAGAAACAGAATAACAGCCCTCTTACCTGGATCTAGACAGAACCAGCTACCGAATATTGTTCTCTCCGCTGCATGCCGGGAGTGAAGAAAGAAAAGGAGAAAGGAAAAAGACCATTCACCATAATCACAATCTCTTTCACACCAACATCTAGACTACTGTAGATACAATCTGTCCTGCAAGGGGCACTGGATGAGTTAAACAACTTGTTGGGCAGCCACCACTGGACCCAAGGAAAAAGCGTCCAAAGACCTGTTTGCGACATCCTTTAGGTAGAAAGAGGTGAAGGTGGTTTGATGATTCCATGTACCAGCTTTCAAAACCTTTTGAACTGAGTGATTCTTTTTAAATGCAATGGAGAGGCCATAACCCCTGACATCATGAGCTCTAGGTTGCAGTGAACTGTCATCTACATTAGAAGAAGAACTGTATGCACTTCTGATAACTTCTTGCCGCCAAGAGATGGTATTATTGGACGCTTTCTTGTTCTGGCCAGTACTAACAAAAAGCCTTCAACACCCAGGTCTGAGGTACTAATTTCTTTTAGATAGTGGTGTAGCACCCTAACTGGACATAAAAGCATTTCACTAGGATCATGACTGAGGGACAGAATCGAAAAGGACTCGAACCTGTCATCAGGGAACGATGGGTTCTGAGACTTAGCCACAAATTTTGGGATAAACTTGAAAGCCACCAAACTCCACCCCCTGAGTGTTTCACCTAAAAAGAGAGGCCATGAAGTTCCCCCACTCCTTTGGTTAAGGCTAAGGCAAGTGAAAATACTGTCTTGACAGTCAAAGCTTTATCCGACGAACCCCGTACGAGTTCATAAGGGGCACGAATAAGGCTGGTAGGAACCAGCTTCAAAGCCCAGTTAGGAGGTTTGAGTTCTTTAGGGGGACATGACCACACAAAACTTCATAAATGTATAAAGATCTCCCATGGTGAAGAAAGGTCTACTCCTTTCAAATGAAGAACTAGCCCTAAAGCAGCCCTATAGCCCTTAACGGCTGACACAGAAAGAAGCTTCTTCCTACATAGGAAAATGAGAATGTCAGCTACTTGCTGAATAGAAGTTCCGACCGGAGAGAAACCCTGTTGACCACCCACTTTCCCTGGTACACAGTTGTTAACAATTTCCTGAGATATCCAGACATCGCTGACGCTGCCCTGCGAGAAAATCCTCTCACTCGCAGGAGATACTGGATAGTCACCATCCATGAAGAGATAGGGAATTGACGGACTAATGAAACCTCTCAACGTGGGGCTGGCAAAGACGGTTGTGTCCAGGAGGAATCTATCTTGGTGCTTCGGTCAGCAGAGCTAGAAGGTCAGGGTACCACTTGGCATATGGCCACAAGGAAGCCACCAGAGTCATCTTGAGGTTTTGGGAGGTCATTACCCTGTTGATCACCTGATGAATCAGGCAAAAGGGTGGAAAGGCATAACCATCCAGGTTATCCCATGTTGAAGTGGATCTTCTGCTGCTGCTTAAGGGTCTGGAGCTACTGAGAAGAATACTTCTAGTTTTCTATTGAAATGGATGGCGAACAGATCCACCATCGGTCTTCCCCAAAGAAAGAACAGTTTTTCTGCCACTTCTTGGTGTAATGACTACTCTGTTCCCAAGACTTGATTTTCATGACTCAATGTAATGTACCTGGAATGTACCTGGCTGACAGAACCACCAAGTGGTTTACTGCCCACTGGTATAACTGAACTGTCAAAGTGTGAAGATGGTGAGAGACTAGCCCCCAATTTGTTTATGTAAGCCACCACTGTGGTATTGTCGGACATCAAGACCACAGGATGCCCTGTTACCTGATCCTGAAAATCACCACAGAATGCCCTGTTACCTGATCCTGATAATCCTAAGGGGCTAAATAAGACACCTTCAGTTCTAGGATGTTGAAGTGAAGTTGTTTCTCTTCTTGATTCCACGTTCCTAAAGTCAGAAGATCCTCCATGTGAGCCCCCTATCCCTCACTCAAGGCATCTGAGAAGAGAAGAATCTCTGGAAGAGGAGCATGGCATCCCTATGGTCAGGTTCCTGTCGTCCTGGCACCATGCCAAGTCCTGTCTCACCTCTTGTGGTAGAGGGACATGGAAGGATGGAGACTCCCTCACTGGGGACCAGAACTCCTTCAACCTCCACTGCAACGAGTGAAGGTGAAGTCAGCCGTGAGAGGCGAGCTTCTCCACAGATGACAGGCGATCTAGAACAACTTGCCACTGACAGGCTAGTCGTTTCTGTTTCGATAAGAATGAATTTCTCTACTCTTGGATCTAAAGGAAAGACTCTTGACACGACTGTGCATATAAGCATACCCAGGTCAAGATTCCTTTGGCTGGGAACAAGATTCAACTTCTCCATATTTATCACAATCCCTAGGTTGAGGCAGAACAGAAGAAGGCAGTCTCTGTCTTGGATCAACTTCACCTGAGAACTACTTGCTAGGACCAGCCATTTGTCGAGGTATCTGAGAATACATATCCCTTGAGAGTGTGCCCAAGTCAAGATCAGAGTGAACACTTGTGGGGCAGTCGAGAAGCTGAAGCAAAGAACTTTGAACTGAAAAACTGTCTCTCCTAGAATGAAACGAAGGAATCTGTGGGGCGATTGGTGAACTGGGATCTAGAAGTAGGCATACTTCAGGTCTATTGTCAACATAAAGTCGTTCTGCCTGATGGCAGCTAGAACCGTACGGGGAGTTTCCATTTTGAAATGAGTCTTCCTGATAAATAGGTTCAGAGCTGATAGATTGATAACTGGTCTCCAGGTACCCAAAGCCTTCTCTACCAAGAAAACTTGACTGTAGAAACCCTTGGAAGGATCCATCACTACTTTCACAGCTCCCTTCTCCATCACCTCCTTCACTTTGTTCTGGAAAGTCAGATCCTTTAGTGAGCCTGGAAGGTACTTCCTCTGAAGGAAAGGATGATCAGTGATAGGACGAAGAAACTCGAAAGGGAGTAGATATCTTACCTAAAGAACATCTACTACCAAATCTTATGCTCCTAGTTGCTACCAACTCACCCATGGCTCGCCAGGCACCCCACACCAATGGCAGCGGATGGGGAGGGGCACCCTCTCTAGCGTTGCCTCTGTTTCCCCTTCTGCTCCTAGAAGGTTGTGGGTGAAAGAGGCATTGCTGAGAGATGTCTTCTTGGTTTTAGGAGATGGTTGTCGGTCCCTACAAGGACCCGTTGTAGCCTGTGATTTCCTTTGAGAAGTCTGTTCTCGTTCTAACTGCGTTGGAACAAGCAGGACCCGAAGATTTAGGGACTGCTTGAAGGACCAGACAGTCATTATTGTCAGCTCTTCTCCGATCAGTCACAGCCTGAATCTGGTCTTTTGAGAAGAGAGATGATTCCAAAATTGTTCTGTTCCTTAAGGCTAACAAAGACTCAGGACTAATGTGTTTAGACACCCTAGAAAGAGCAGTCCCTTCTCTTCAGCAACCAGTTGGCCAACATATTGGCTGTTAAGTGGGTCAAAAACAAAATGGTTTTGCCTCCAGACTGCAAAAGATGAGAGAAGGAGGAACATTCCTTAGTATCCTTCGTCAAGACCGAAGAAGAAATCTTGCCAACTGCAGCAGACCACAAGTTTAGCCCAGAAATCGCATGTGAGGCTATGGAAGCCAAAGCCCCCACTGATGCTGCCTCTTGGAAGGTAAAAGAGGTGCTCTCTCCCCAAAATCGATCCAGAGAAAGTCTCAGTTCCAACCGAACGATATCTGTATCCAACTGTCTTGGTTGCCAGGCGACTCTTGGGGTGGTATAAAAATGTCTGCTATGAAGAGGAGGAGGAAGCAACTTGAAAGATCTGCTAGAACAAAGTGAATTGTCTCATCCAGAGATGAGAGTATCCACCTGTTCTAAGGCAAAATCAGCAAGATTGGTTAAGGAATTTCTCAAGACCTGAAGATCATTCTGATGGGGTGGACACACTTTCTTCCAAATCGTCATACTTGCGAATCATTTCCACCACTTCACTATAAGTCTTGGCCAGATTGTTAGCATCAAGGTCAAATGGAAGAGGATCTTCCAAATCTAAAACCCTAGAATTACAATCAGGTCTATCCAGGGAATCATCAGCTTCTACTTCTCCACAAAACACTACTGGAGTGTATGCACGTTCAGGGCCTAAAACCTTATTGGGTGGTGCATTGTCCTGGGAATCTGAATTTCTGATCTCATTCTTAAGATGGAAAGAGGCACTTTCTTTATACCCCTTAAATCCCCAAGAGATGGAAGGAATAGGGGATGTAGGCCTAGATGTAAACGAATCTAGAAGAGAAGCAGCTCCATGAATTTTAATGCATGTTCAGGACTATAACGTCACGGGGAATGGTCTCTACTAAGAGAGCGTTGTGGTGAATGATATCTGCTTTATGAGAGCTGCCACAGTTGATGTTGTGGCCGAGTTAGACTTCTGTAATGAGGAGACCTGTGGCGGACACAAGGGTGTGGCCAGGACTGCTGTCACAGCCATACATGGGATGAAGTCTACAGAGAGGAGTCATGTCCATGAGAATGGTGGGATGCAGAGCCATATATAGAGAGTTTGGCCATGCTCGGAACCACTCAGGCAAGGTCACTAACCGATGAACGCCATCTTGCCTGTCTGACCACCCTGATACGGTTCTGCCCTGGCCCCTGACACAGTCAGAGCCGTCACGGCACACACGCGTCGCACACGGAAGAGCGTTTTATTAATTGTCAGTAAATTACACACTTTACTCCTATGGTTTGCTGTGTAGCAGTAGGCTGTTCCGTACAGTATGGACAGGGTAAAACAATGCACAGATTCCCTAGAAACCCAGGGAGACGATGGCAATGGGAAATTAAAGTGAAACGAGAAAATTGGAAAGCACATGATAGATCCTATTTATGTTTGGTAAGTTCATGACTTTTCCTCTTTATATACTTTTCTATATACTTTTCATAAGTGCAACATTTGCATTTTTACTGATAGTAAAATATATCATATGACTAAATAACATATTTTTATTGCTGATATTCAGGCCTACAGTTAACGATAATTTATTTTATCTTTAGGATCATTTTGAGGATGATCAGTATGAAACGGGAAGAGCTGATGGTCTTAAACGCCTTAAGTTATCTGCTGTTCCAACCAAGTTTGTGTTCACAAAATCAAATTCTACATTAGAGAAACAACCAAGGAAAAGACAGCTTACTAACACAGAGATCAACGAACATCATGCAAAACATATACGAGTTGAACACTCTTATGCAAAATCATCAGAGTTTGATGACATGAACCTTTTGCTACGTTTGAGCAAGTTACAAGGGTGTTTCATGAAATATATATTGGACTTAACGCACAGTGGAAGCCAGTTCAAACTGGAGTGATATTGTCTACCACTTCCATTCTTTATCTCCAAAGTCATTATTTGGCCAAAGGTCACAGATTTTTACTGACATCCAGATTCACCAAAGATTGCCTAGAAAACTTGTTTAGCTCCATAAGACTGAAAAACCCAGTGCCAACTGTCTTAGAATTTCGACAGTCTCTGAAATTGATATCAGTTGCACAATTTCTGAAATGTTCAAGTGCAAGTAATTATAACGTAGATGACCGCGAGTTTCTAGCTAACTTTCTCAATAAGCCCAATGTTGAAACAAGTGGTGATGCTGAAAATGAAACTGAGGAACCTGATTTTGACCAATTCTCAAGTGATAATTTAATGAATCAAGCAGAACTGAGCAGCCTCCATTATATTGCTGGTTACTGCATAAAAAAGGTTAAAAAGTCAAATAATCATTCTACGTTTTGTCTTCAAACAATAGAGAGCAACCAGTCAACATAGACAGATCCTTCTCAAAGGTTGACTCAGTTAAAAGAATATAGAAAAAACTGTCTAGTTTATAGCACAAATGCCTGCCTCAGTTTATTTCAAAATGCAGGAAATATTTTTAGGGCAAACGAAAATAGTTTTGGAAACAAGAGCAATTTATTAGGACGACTAGTGCATTTGACAAACACTCCGACAAAAAATTTAACCTTTCCTTCTTGCCATGACATTAAGGGTAGACTCCTGAAGTTTTTCTTCACATTCAGATTATATATTTATGCTAAAAAACACGAGAACATTTGTAAGGCTCGGTCATTAAAATCAAAAGGAAGTGAATTAGGGAGTAAAAGTATGACGATGAGATAAGCTGTAATGAATATAGGTAAACAGTGAATTTTGAAACAATGTATATTTTATAATACTTATCTATTTTAAAGTTAAAACTGTAATAAAGTTATAAATTATCATGAGTGTTTTAATAAACATCATAATGGTTAATAGAAAGCTTAAGTTAACAATCAGCAGCATATGATGAGAGAGAGAGAGAGAGAGTGTGTGTGTGTGTGTGTGTGTGTGTGTGTGTGTGTGTGTGTGTGTGTGTGTGTGTGTGTGTGTGTGTGTGTGTGTGCGTGCGCGCGCTGAACAGGACAGGAGCAAGATGGCGTCCTGTCAAAAGGTTGGCCAAACTCTCTCTATATAAGGCTCTGGTGGGATGACCTCCGTGTGAGACGCGAAGAACGACATAGATGAAGTTGTATGTGGAGAAACGTTACGACCAAGAGAATGTGACTGAGGTGGAGTCCGCAGCCGTAAAGGCTTGATTTCTTGACGGGGGCCTTGTCATCTTTCCTTCTTATGGTCAGTGGCCTGGTAGCTACTTCTGCATGATGGGGAGAAGAAGGAATTACGATCACTTCTGGTAAAGCCTGATCTATTGCTTTACTGTTTCTAACTGTGGAAGAAGAAATACGAGGTTCTATAACTTTGTGACGATAGGAAGAAGACACGGCCGTGATCAAGCAGCTGTGTGGCTTTGTCTGAAAGATGGCCGTGGAGGGACCCATAACAACCTTGGAGGCAGGGATATGGCCATGACGAGACAAGCGATCACCCCTCCCCTGCAAAGTGGGAGAAACTGAGTGGGAATCCAGATGGAGATTGCAAACCTTCTTACGGGGAGAAATCGCGAAGTCCCTTTTTGTCTGACGTCTTCTCGGAACCACACAAATCAAAAACGAAGATGAATCCTGAGAATCTGGAGATGGAGATCTATGATGTTTCTTCTGAGGCACTGTAGAAACTGAGTAGTCAATCTCTTCAAGGACTGCAACTCTCTCCAGTAAGGTCTGAAGAGTAAAAGCTGTAGACAACGAAGGACCAGTCACATGAAGCTGGGACGGAACAGCTGTATGCGGAACATCATAGGATGAGGGATGCACAGACATAGACATACGAGCAGATTCAATGGCCGTAAACACATGAGGTCATCACAGAGATAGCTGCAGAAGCCATTCGTGAAGACGTCATCGACACAGAGGACGAAACGTTCCCAACAATAGAAGTGGTGGGATGGGATGCCATGAGATGAGACAGTAGTCCCCCCAACCGAGGTTCACTGGGAAGGCCTAAGGTCGACCAATACTCATGGAGAGTAGCGACATCTAAATCCAAACATGGAACTAAGTCACAAACAGAATCTCATCCTCCTTCCAAGGGGGGAGAGACCAGAAGGAGCAACCAATTCAACAATAAGATCTCCAGAACCCCTCTCAGAGACATCTAATGATGAGGCAACAGACGACTGTGATGGGGTCAATTCTTCCAAGGAAGACGCAGCAGGAAAACATTCGGGGAAGGAGAAAAGGAACAAGGAATGGTGACCAACACCTTTCCTCTTGTACTTCTTCAACTCGATACACCTCCAATGCTCTGGAGACTAATCATGACATTCAGAACAGGGGCTGCTTATATTGCAAACGTGAAGTCTACACCTGCTACAGGTTACATGAGGGTCAGTTTCAAAGGAGGTTACGTAAGGGAAGCCAGGGTTGTTAGCAATACCAGGACACTTCCTCTGCTTCCTAGCACTAGGCTTGGATAAATCATGGGTTTGCATGATAATTAAGCAAACAACACAAAAAGGTACAATATATACAACACTCAAAAACACAGAAATATAAAACCAATTGCAAACAAAATGGCAGAAAGAGAAAAAACTGGCTTTTGATGGGAGATGAGCAGTGCACATCCACACTAAACGGCAGTTAAGAGAACACTGATGCGTTACGGTATCCTTTGGGGCGAGTGAGGTGAGGCTCCGCCCTCTCGCTGACCCCATTGGATAACGCTATGTATTATCCGCCATACCTTGATCATATTACGTTTTATTTTTTCATAGCTGGTTTCCAGCTAGAGCAGGAGAATTTCCCAATGTAAAGACCAAAGGGTTTGTATTCGTATAGGAACAAAAGCAGTTTTGTTCTCACTCTGGGTAGTTCCACTAGCCCATTTAATTCTGAGCTAAGCAGTTTTTTTCTCTATCAAGCTCCGACTAGGCAGGAAAAAAATGGACAGATTCTTCCATAACTAGTAAATAATAACCCGCTCAAAAGTTAATTAAGGCAAGGTTGTCTAGAGAATTCTTTACAATGTTGTACAGAAATCTACGATATGCAATTATTAAACTTTTAAATGATATATAGGTTCAGTTTATTATAAGGGTCCAAAGTCTTTTGATAGTACTGTACATAATTTCTCAAATTATTTCTTTTTTTATTTGCAGTACCATTTTCTGTAAATAATATCCAAAAAATCAACGAAGTGTTACAAAAACAACTATACATTTTGCACATTCTACTATGAATACAGCAGGCACTAAATGTTAACCTTTGAGAAGGAAGTACTGTACAGTAATCTGATCAATTGCATTTCTTGACATGTCAACTAAGGGGAGTTTTTACAGAGTATAAAGTCAACTGGTTGATTAACTTTCCAGACTGGGTAAGAAACTACTTATAATGTTGACTGTTGGTAATTTCATCAAATTGTATAACATTGATTGTTGGTAATTTCATCAAAATGTATAACACTTCAGTTTGGTAATTCAATATGTATAACACTTCAGTTTGGTAATTCAATTTTAATTTTGGTACCCTTTAACACTTTCCATGCAATCTTTGTAACGCTGACCCTTCCTCTCTATTTTAGCTACATTTATATATTTCTGACCAATATATTTTTATAGGATCACTAACGTAATTTTAATCAACTTTTTATATACCTTTATTTCTAAACATTTACCAATATGAATGACTGGTCATGCTGGTTTTACAGAGAATACCTCATATCTATGATTCAAGCCTCCCAAAATATGGAGTTTTGTTTTGGATTCAAGAGCCCCTGCTTCAGGATTTGGAAAACGATAGAAAATACGACGAACACGCGAATGCAACAAAGCCATTGCACACATCATGCAAGGCTCACGAGTCATGTAAACATCAAGTCCTGTGCATATGTATGAAACTGCTTCACTGTTTTCATCATTTTCACCTAATAACTTGGATTCACTGTTCCTGGTACTCGGAGTACTTTTCATTAATTCAAAAGATGCATCAGAGGCCAAATCCTTGATTCTCTCATGGGCAGTAGTGAAGTCTACCTCTCCTTTACCATTTTCTAATGAACTACTCATATTTTTACTTTTACATATTGCATGAATGTCCCAGGCACCACCATTCTGATTAGCAGCCACATGGTCAACAGCTATCATAGCAGCATGCTGTGCCGGATGTTTATGTCTCCGATCCTGGCCATGGCCAACAACACTCCCATTTGTACTATCCACTATCACAACACCAACATTTTCACCACTTTCTTTACCTGCTAGGTTACCAAGTTCCAAGGCTTCATTCATGAATTTTATTATCACTGTTAACTCTTCTTCTTTGAAAAGATTTGCAGAGGAGAGCCACACAAGATATTGATCTTCATGTAAAGAACAAGGCCAAAAGGGAGAAACTTTATCATACATATCACGTACTTTTGGTGAATATTTAGCAACTTTAGAAACAAAAACTTTGCCCGTGAACATTGCCAAACTGATCCCTTTCTCATTAAGCTTAAAAATTACCTTCCTAGATTCAGCGTCACTCAGAGCAGCCAAATTATCATCTCCAGTTTCCATTAAATTTGGAATGTCAAAATCCTTTAAGTATGTCAAATAAACAAGTAAAGCCTCTTTCAAGGAAACACCAACACTAACAGAATCCTTAGGGCAATTATCTTCCCTTTTCATTAATTTACGAACTCTCTTCAGATGACAAAGAGACGGGACAGGGAATTTAAGTGACAATTCTTTGATAGCAACTGATGTAGATTTCTTGTCCTTGACTTCCAAAACTGCAACCTGTACAAATTCTGGATCCCCAAACACACCTTCAGGAAGAACTGCTGTCACTTGAACTCTCCCAGCAGCTAAAGGCAATGAAGAAATTTCAGCAGCATCAAACTTAATCCTTTTACTCTTGGGACCAACCTGGAAGTAACATAGTCCTCACTTTCCATCTAATGACCGACTGGATACAGCGACAACTTAAAAATTTAAAGACAATATCATAACTGATACAGCATCCAAAATACGACTGGAAGTCTACTACTACTACTACAAATTCCCCTAAAGCAAACAACAATATCACTTCTTAAGATTCTGTTCATACAGTAATCCACCACAACCTGAATCAATATAACACTGACAGTGAGGTCACAGAAAAGGATTGAGTACAAAATCAAGAATACAGCATATATTCATGACAAAATTATTTAGCTTATTTATAAAAAAAAATACTACTTTTTTTTTAATACTCAGGCAACTATTATAATTCATCTCACTACTAAGTTTGTACAAACTTAGGTATGAATATGTATCCTTGATTCAAAAGATAAAATAAGACAATGATGATTATTTTGATTGATAGCTGGATGAAAATATTACTTTGTTATCAAAGTATTACTGCATCTAACTAAATCAAAACAGTAAGCATCACTTTTTTTCTTCCTTCCTAAGAGTGCACAAGTTAGTAGTGGGATAAACTATTGTTTCAAGAAAATATACAATTCTGATCACATGTACTCCATGTTAGAGGCAACTACAACAGGTATGCCAAGTTTCTTAATGGATAACAAAAATTGCAAATTAAGTAAGCATGGTTTCATATTAAATTCAAAGACAAATGAATGAGGATATAGAGAGGGATTCACAACTGCAATTCATTCAAGCATTAAATTCATGTTTCTCTCCTTGTGGCTGGTGCCTAGCAAATGTACATATATTTCAACATCAAATTTGTTGATTTTAATTTTTTCACTGAAATAGAGAAGCCTATGTAAAACTCTTTAGCTTTTACCATAAAATTAGTACTGTACTGTACTTTAAATGATTCACCCTGATAACACAACCTCAATATTATGAATGTTTACAAATGAGCACTAATTCCTTTGGATGCTGATACCTTAAGAACACAAAATTATGTCAATGTAACTACAGTATACAATACTAATGAACCTCCACTGAGAAGCCACGATTATGCTAATAATCTAATCAAACACACCTAAACCCATCAATTCATTATGGACAGGTGCCACATTAGCTAACAATCCTGAATGTAATTCATTTTTCCATGGTACTATATCAAGAAATGTAAAAAAAAAATATATGTTATGTAGTGACAGCGATTCAATCCCTCTAAATGAAGTCTGTAAATTATACTTAGTCAAAATAGTAAATAAACAAAAGTATCATGAAAAAATAAAAAATATATGTACTGTAGTGACAAAAATTCAATCCCATATTGGCAAATTATAGTAGAAAAGATAATGAACTAGTAAGATTTTAAATTCTGTAATCAATATTACTGGTGTTTTCACTCTCCTCAAACAACCCAGAATTTGAAAGAACATTTTTTGCTGACAAAAACAAAAGTGCACTATGTTAAGAGTTAATCAGTAAATCTTACTACTGTGTAGCAAGAATATTGCAGTCAAACATGTTTGTGCAAAATTGCACTATGTTAAGAAAATCTTACTACAGGCAGTCCCCAGGTTACATCAGGTTTGGGTTACATCGTTCCAGACTTATGTGCTTGCCTTACGGTGCCATGAACCCCAATTTTCCGGCGCCGTTACCCGGACTTGTGGCACTTACTAATTCCCATTATAATTACGATGGTTCAGGTTACAGTAATTTTCGGCTTACGGTGCACTGCCAGTGAAGTAACCCCTGCCGTAAACCTGGGAGTACCTGTACTGTGTAGCAAGAATATTGTAATCTAACATGTTTGTGTGGTACTATTACAAATGGTAACAATGTGCAAAATATGTTCAGATTTTGAAAATTTAAATTTTCCATATTTGTAATATCTGCGCTGGGTGGATTTTATTCTTGAGTCTGTTTTTAATTTGTTCTATTTGAGGTGTCATATTCTTCCTATGTTTTTGCAGTGTACCTATGCAAGAAAATGTTATTTTGTTTTCCCAATTTTTTCATAGTGCTTAGTTTTTCTTTGCATGAGATTATAAGAAATTGCTGCATATGCTAGTATCCAATTACTCTGAAAATCTTAAAAAATTGCACACACCACACACACAACTTTTCTTGACTAAAAAGGCTAGGAAGTTTATAATGTAAATAGGATACTTGGTAATCTGTCAAGTGTTTCAGTTTGCTGGAATGTCAACTTTAGAAAACACTTTAAATATTCAGTACACTGAGATGATCGAATGCACACATCACACCAACCAAAACAAAGCCATCAACTTGCAAATGTGGGTGACCTTACTTTTACTTTTTTTTTTTTTACTGGGCCAATATGCGTATCTTTTCACAGAAAAAGCATATTCAAACACCAGGAACTAAGGAAGGTACACGCTGTTTTGTAAAACAGTGTTTTTAAATAAGTGAAATACAGCAGAACCCGGTCCTCGACCGTATCAGAACTCGACATAATTGGATTTCGACGCGAAATGTTGAGTAAATTTTGTGTTGAAGCTCGAACAACAAACCGGAATTCGACCCAATGAACCATATGATGTTTGTAAGAAAAAAGTGTTTTGGTCAGCCACCGCTAGTTGGCGTTGTTGGTGGTGTTCTTCCCACGCGTATTTGAAAGCGTATAAAGCCCACACACGCTGCTGCTGTTGTCTGGAGAAGTACACGCTTGTACAGGTACATCATCAGTTTTTTTTTACTTTCTGCACTGCATTTTCATCAAATCATGGGTCCCAAGACAGCCGTTGCTGACAAGCAGAAGAGAAAGACAGTAAGAACTACAATAGAACTTAAGAAAGAGATTATTGAGAGGTATGAAAGAGGCATTCGTTGGACTGATTTAGCATCGCAGTTTAAGCTACCTAGGTCCATCATAAGCACATTTTTGGAGAACAAAGAGGCTATAATAAGTGCTAGTGTTGCTCATGGGGTTACGAGTTTGACTAAACAGAGGCCTCCCATAATAAATGAAATTGAGAATTATTATTAGTTTGAATAAATGAAAAACAGATTGCTGGGGATAGTGTATCAGAGGCTATGATTTGTGCAAGGGCTAAAAGTTTGCATGCTGACCTTATGAAAAACAGCTGGATCAAGTAGTAGTACCGAGCATGAGCTTATGGCCAGTAGGGGATGGTTCGACAGATTTAAGAAAAGAAGTGGCATCCACAGTGTTGTAAGGCATGGGGAGGCAGGGAGTGCTGATAAGAAGGCTGCAGAAAAATATGTTAAAGAATTTCAACATTTCATGGATGAAAATGGTTATGTGTCGAATCAGATTTTCAACTGCGATGAGACAGGCCTCTTTTGGAAGAAAATGCCAAAGAGGACCTACATTACTAAAGAAGAGAAGAAATTGCCTGGCCATAAACCAATGAAAGATAGGCTAACTTTGTTATTATGTGCAAATGAACACTAGTGGAGATTTGAAAATAAAGCCTCTGTTAGTTTACCAATCGGAAACCCCTAGGGTTTTTAAGTAACATAAGGTACTTTAAGAGCAAGTTAAATGTGATGTGGAAGTCAAATGCTAAAGCTTGGGTAACAAGGCAAATTTTTAGAGAGTGAGTTTCTGAAGTGTGTGCCCCTACTATAAAGAAATACCTTCAGGAAAAAGATTTGCCACTCGAGGCACTCCTCATCATGGATAATGCCCCTGCCCAACCCCCAGACATGGAATATGAGTTGGCAGATGAGTTTAGCTCGCTAAAGGTCAAGTTTTTGCCACCCAAAACTACCTCACTAATCCAGCCCATGGACCAGCAGATCATTGCTAACTTCAAAAAAGCTCTACACAAAGGAGCTTTTCCAAAGGTGTTTTGAAGTTGCCAGTGAAACCAGCCTAACTCTGACCGAATTCTGGAAGGAACATTTCCACATTCTGAGTTGTGTCAGGCTGATAAACAAAGCATGGGCAGATGTTTCTACGAGGACTCTAAGAGCAGCTTGGAGAAACCTTTGGCCTGATGAGTCTCCTCTTAGGGACTTTGAAGGTTTTGATGGCCCTAGTCTGCTTGGAGATGACCCTGAAGCTGAACCCCTTCCTCTGCCTGACCCAGATGTTGAGGAAATTGTTTCTGTGGCCAAGTCCATGGGCTTGGATGTGAGTTTGAGGAGCTGGTGGCAGAGCACAACACTGAGCTAACAACAGAGGAACTCCAGGAACTTCACAAGGAGCAGCAAAAGATTTTGGCTGAGGTGGTGTCTGGAGAGGAGGAGAACAAGAAGGGGTCAACTTCTAAAGAAATAAAGGAGATGCTTCTGCACTGGGAGAAATTCCAAGAGTTCTTTGAGAAGCATCACCATGACAAGGAACTAGTAAACTGAGCTATTGACTATGTTGATAATAATTTAGTCAACGTTTACAGAAAACAGCTGAAGAAACGGCTACAGCAGACAACGCAGTTCAAGTTTTTTTCAAAAGACAGCCAGCCAGCCCGGTCCCAGTGAAAAAAGGCTAAGAAGGGAAAAACTCCTGAAGAGCAGCAACCAGATTTTATGGAAGAGATTCTCCTTCCAACCAATGATGCTCTCTCCATACCTCCTCTCCACATCCATCTCCACAGATCCAGATCCTCATCAATGTCAAGGTCTGGGCCCTGCTGTAGTTGTTAACAACTTTTTTAATGTTTATAAATGACCTAGAGATACAGTGAATAATATATTCATGCAAGTTAAAGCAATGAAAGAGGTTATAGATATTGAGTTATACTAACAGTACATTTCATTTTCTGTTTAATCCACAGGTTACTGTACAGTACCACACTTCATTGAATGAATGTCCCAGAGCCGTTCAGTGCGTGCTATTCATGAGTGTCAAAGTATGGGCCATGTTGTATTGGTTGTTAAAAACTTTTTAATGTGTTTATAAATGACCTAGAGATGCTTGTAAGATTAAGGATTTTGTGTATTATTACAGCTCATAACAGTAAATAATATTTCTACATTTCATTTTGTGTTTAATCCACAGATTACTGTACAGTATACACTTCATTGAATGAAGTTCCTGGAGAAATATAGTGCACACTGTGTGAGGGGCAACTATAATTATTCATCAACGTCAAGGTATGGGTCAAGCTGTACTAGTTGTGAAAGTTTTTAATGTGTTTATAAATGACTTAGAAATGCTTGTAAGGTTAAGGATTTTTGTGTAGATTACAGCTCATAACAGAAGTACAGTAACTAATATTTCTACATTGGATTTTGTTTTTTATTCCACAGATTTACACTTCGTTGAATGAAGGTCCTGGAGAGGAGCAGCTGTGTAACATAAGTACATAGAATGTATATACAGTAAATTCCAATTTAGGTGTAGTAGTAGCAATGTGTACATAGTGTAAATTTCAATTTAGGTGTAGTAGTAGCAACGTGTATGTCTTTATATGTTTGTGCTAGTGCAGGTATTAAGGATTCCTTGTGTACAGTAGACTAGCTTTACTAATATGTTAAGTACATACAGTACAGTAATAAAATGAAAAATGTGTTAATTTCAGGTTTTCTTATTTATCCCTTTAATATTGCATAGTAACGGTTACACAAAGGTGAGAGGCCTCTTAAGATTTTGTGTTGTCTATGTAGGGACTATTCCTCTGTCCCTCAAAACTCCATTTTTTTTACCCTTTTAATACTGTATAGTATCGGGTACACGGAGGTGGTAGGCCTCTTAAGATTCTGTGTTGTCTACGTGGGGACTGCTTCCTCTCTCCCTCAAAATTCCATTTTCTTTACCCCTTTTATATTGCATAGTATCGGGTACCCGGAGGTGGTAGGCCTCTTAAGATTTTGTGTTGTCCATGTAGAGTTACTTTCTCTCTCCCTCAAAACTCCTTTTTTTTTTACCCCTTTAATATTGCACTTAAGGTGGTAGGCCTCTTAAGATTTCGGTTTGAAGGGTGTAGAGTAAAACAAAGAGCATCAGAGGTTGTCCACTACTGCCATGTGTATGATGAAGCAAAACACTGCTGGCTATCTACATTCAGACATTTGGATATTACGTATACAGTAGATGGTAAAAATTTAGTACAGTACATTTAGTACATACGTAACTGTTAATTTGGAAACAAGTGTAATCTCTAAAATACAGTACTGTACATAATATTGTAGATGAGTAAGTGTTTACATGGCAACCAGGGTCTCATGCTACATTTTTTTTAGGACAGAGATGCACATGTGCATTTCTGTAGCGAATGCAATGTTTATGTGTGCTGTTCAGTAGTGAACGCCTTCTTAAGCTTCTCGGTAAAGAAGAGGTTAGCCTGAGGTTAACTAAGAGATGCTACTTAAAAAGGATATTTTATGGAAAGAAATATGTTAGGGTGTCATAACATTTACTGAAAGATGTTTTACAGTGATTTTGTACACTATTCCAGTAGACTCTTTATGAAATTTACCAAAAGTTAATACTGAACTTACACAACGTTTATGTAATTAGTACCGTGATATGCCACCAGGATAGTGCTTTGGTTTTTTACATCAGCTCATGCCACAAGCTGCCTAGTGCCGACATAACTTAGAAATTTTTCTTAAGTTTATGATAACAGACATAATTCGGCTTATTTTTAATATTTTATTAATTTACTGTAATAATCAGGCTTGTTTTTCAATGTTATTATTATTAACAACAGTTTTTGTGTGTACCCGTTACAGTAAATTCTGGTAGTGACTACAGGCTACCTAGCCTAGCCTATGGCGCTCGGTCTACTATCGCTAATACAGCCACATTGGTCGTAGGCCAGATTTTTTTATACAGTATGCATTTAAAAATGAAAAAAAGTGCATCTAATACGGTAAGTTATTTAACTCTGAAAATATTTAATTGTAATTTGTATAATGTTTTGTATAAAAAGGCAAGGTTGGGGTAATGACTGGTGGTCAGGAACAGTTTAATCCATTTTCAGTTATTTCTTATGGGAGAAATTGATTCGGAATTCGACTAAATAGAATCTCAACACTTCTCCTGGAACGGATTAGCGTTCCAGGAGAAGCGTCGAGATTCCAGGATTAGCGTCAAGGACTGGGGCTCTACTGTACCTTCCAGATACGTTAATTACATACCCTACTTAATACATTGTGTGCTCAATAGCCCTTAACAATCCCAACCCCTAATGTGCTAAAAACACAACGCAAACAAGTCATGACAGCTTAAGTAGCAAGTCACAATGCACTGCTGATCAGCCAAAGCTGCTAGTGGCAATCATCATGTTAAAATTAAATTTTTATCAGTAAAAAAGAACTTGGTCATGCATCACTTGACCACAAGAAAGTTCAAGTTGAAAATATTAATTTATGAATTTCACCAAAACACATTAAAAAAAAAAGTTAAGTACACCTAAGTTTAACCAGGCCACTGAGCTGATTAACAGCTCTCCTAGGGCTGGCCCGAAGGATCAGACTTATTTTACGTGGCTAAGAACCAACTGGTTACTTAGCAACGGCACCTACAGCTTACTGTGGAATCCGAACCACATTATACCAAGAAATTGATTTTTATCACCAGAAATAAATTCCTCTAATTCTTCATTGGCCAGCTGGAGACTCGAACGCAGGCCCAGCAGAGTGCTTGCAGAGAACTATACCGACCCGTCCAACAAGGAACTAACACAGTCAAAAGAACAACCCACAGCACTATAAGGCAAACTCCAGTCAACAATCCACAGCACTATACGGCAAATTCCAATCAACAACTCACAGCACTATAAGGCAAATTCCAATCAGAATTGATACTATAAAAACTTTTGAGATGGCAATTATCCCATACAGAGCAGCATAATGAAGATTAAATGACAAATTTTTAAAGTAATTTGTACTTTTCCTAACATACATACCTGAGGTCTTTACATATGGGATTAACTTTCAGCAAGCTGGATATCTAGCCATTAAACTTTTGCAAGGTGGTTATGGTAATAGCTACCAATGATAGGGGCGGAAGTACCACCCACCATGTCAGAGCATATTCAATTCTACGCAGGTAAGAGAATGAGGGGTGGTAAGAGGTGGGCTCTTTATGTACAGACCTCAGGTTTGTATGTTAGGAAAAATGAAGTTTTCATAAAAAAATTAATATTGTAATACTTACCTGAACACCTGAATTAGCCCTGGTCACTGACCAGCCTGAACTATATCCCCATAATTTTTTACCCACAAAATGGGTAATTAACCCTTAGTGGACGGATTGAGCTTCAGTGTGAAGTAAAACAGGTTTGGGGAGGTGGACGGATTGCGCTTCAGTGTGAAGCAGAATTACGCACCACTGTTATGGTAATAACGATTCGAAACAAAGGTACCAATACTTCTATATGCTATAAATTCACTAATGGCAACTTTTATACAGATGTGAGAGTTGGGCCAGTATCAGTAATGCTTATGACTTCAAGGGGAAAGGTACTGCATCTCTCTCTCTTACATGGGTCTTTTTGTAAATTTGCCTGTAAATATACGAAGGGGTTGCTGTTGTTTTTTGTTTTTGTCTTTTATCTTCCTTTTTGTAAACTTACGTCAATATTTTACAACAAATATGCAAAAAATTTGTTACTGCTTTTATTTCTTATCTGTTTTGATATTGTGTAAGCAGTAATAATAATTTTACAAAATCCAAAAAACTTATTAGAAAAAACATATATAAGTTGGTAAAATTTACAATTGTCTTGTAAATGAGACCCCACAAGGGGTTGTAAATAGTCATTTTCAACTTCTCGCAGAAGGTAGGGAAAATTTTTTAGAATTTTTTTATTTGTACAGTGTGAATGTACGTGTCATTCTCTTTCCATCGACGTGATTTTTTTCTATTTTGCTGACCTCAAAGTTTCCCCGGTCTGGGGTGCTGCACATTGATAAATTATGCAGTCCCTTAAGGTTTAACTGTCAGCATTACCAACGCTACAGTGAGGTACCGTTGACAACACTGCTGCAAATACCGACTGACCGAGGCAAGTATGAAAGAAAAATATCCTTCCCTGAAAAGTATACCGTCCTAGACACTGCCCGAATCTCTCCAATTCTTCTTGCTGTAGCCAGAGCAACTGAAAATGACACCTTCTTGGTTAACTGCCTTAATGACAACGACTCTAAGGGTTTGAATGACGCTCAAAAAACTAAAAACAGCTGCTAAATCCCACAAGGGGGCCCGAAGCGGAAAAACTGGATGCTCTATTTTAAAAGATCTTAATAGATTGTGTAAAATTCTGCTGGTCGAAAGCTCAGGTAGATGAAACCGGAACATGCTACTGAGCATCGACCTAAAACCAGCAATTGTAGAATAAGATAGATTCTTTTTCTTTCTCAAAAACAAGAGGAAGTCTGCTACTTTCACCACTGACAGACGTGAAGTACTATGCGCTCTTTTCGGCACCAACTACAGTACATCGCCCACCTGGCCTGGTAAAGTTTCCTAGTCAAACTTCTCAGACAGAAAGATAGTTGGCAAGCCACTGCCTTAGAGAGTCCTGAATGACGGGATGCTCGCTGGACAGTCTCCAAGTAGCTAGCTTCAGCACGCAGAGGTTCCGATGGAAGTAATGGGAATGAGGCTGTCTGAGATCTTTGCTCTCTGGAAGGAATACTGGGACTTCCATCAACATGTCCAGAAGGTCTGGAAACCAAGGTCTTTGGGGCCAGAAGGGGCATATCAAAGTCATCTGCGTGTTGACACTGTTTCTGAGTTTGATCAGAACTTCCTGGATCAACTCGAAAGGAGGGAATGCATACACTTGCATGTTGCTCCAGGAGTGCAGCATTGCATCTGTCCTGCAGGACATGGGGTCCACTACTGGGGAGAAGCAGACTGGAAGATGGAAATTTAACCTGGTGGCGAAAAGATCCACTGTCGCTGGCCATCTCTTCAACAGAAGTTGAACTTCCTCTTGAACTAGAGTCCATTCACCCCCAAGAACTTCCTGCGAATGACTCAAAGCGTATGCCAAGACAATGAGTTTCCCTAAAACGAATTGAGGGATGAGAGAAACTCTGCGGTCCTCGCACCAACGAAAAACTCTTTGTGCTACGTCGTTCAATGCTTGCGATTTTGTTCCGCCCTCTTTCTTGAGATACAACACCGCCGTAACGTTGTCGCAAAACAGCGCTACTATCTTGTTGCTTACTTGCTCTGAGAAGCAACTTACAGCCTCCTCTACTGCTCTCAACTCTGAAATTTATGGACTCCTCTTGATCCAGGTCCCTCCAAAGGCCTCGGGCCTGAGATTTCTCCAGGGTTGCACACCAACCGCAATCTGAGGCATCTGTGTACAGATGATCATCTGGCAGAGGGGAGTCCAATCTTATGCCTATGGTCAGATGATGTTCTTCTGACCACCACCAAAGATCCTTCAGGCAAGAATCGTCCCAGACTATGAACGCATTCTCTTCCTGAAAGTCCCAGCAATTCCTGATACACACCTGCAGAGAGCACATCCAGAAAAAAGACCCTGGAACTAGAAACGTGAGGGAGGACATTTGACCAAGCAAGCTTTTCCACAGGCTCACTGGTTGAGCGCTGTTCGACAGGAATACCTCCAGTTAGCTTAGAATCGCCAGAATCCGCTCTTCTGTCGGGAAAGCATTAGTGAGCTTTTGTCTAAATTGACTTGAATTCCTAAAGTTTGACACAGGTTCAATAAGAAATCCCTTGCCTGCAACACCCCATCCACAGACGAAGCCTGAACCAACCAATCGTCGAAATATCTCCCCATCCGAAAACCCCAACAATGCATTATGTCCGAAATAGGAGACATTTCCCTCGTGAAGACCTGAGGTGCTGCGGTCAGACCGAAGCAGAGAACTTTGAACTGGAATGTTCCAGTTGGACCCGAGAAACGAAGGAACTTCCGAGATTCCTGAAGAATCATAACCTGGAGATACGCGTCCTTGAGGTCCACTGAAATTATCCAATCATCTCTCCGAACTGACCGTAGCACTGACTGCGAAGTTTCCATGTGAAACTTCGTCGAGACTATCAATTGTCTGAGACCCGAGAGATCTATAATAGGTCTCCAAGATCCTCCTGCTTTTGGGGCCACGAAGATCCGGCTGTAAAAACCCAGAGAAGGGGGAGCGGGCTCTAATGCTCCCTTCTCTAAAAGGGCTTGGATCTCTGTCGCCAAAGCTACCCCCTTGATGGAGGATGGGGAATAACTGGGAAGGTAAACCGGGGAGCTGGATAGAGGGATGAGAATGAAAAGGGACTCTGTACCCCTCCCTTAACACCTCCACTACCCAACTCTCTGTGCCCCACTCCTTCCAGATGTTCCAGAAAGGAACAAGGCATTCCTACAAGAGCAAGCAAAGGGAACATCTACTTTCGAAAACCCTTCTTGAACGAAGAAGGCTTCGATACCGAGGCAGAAGCCAAACTCTTGGAGGCAAACTAGACTTTCTTTGGTGATGCTGCTACCCAAATCATAGCCTGTTGTGACTCTACTGCCGATGTCCAAAACACAAAGTTTACCATCAAAGAGACATCCTCCTCCCTAAAAAGACTGTTGCTGAGCGCAAAGGGAGCCCTCAACAGAATCCTCTTGTGAATCTCCGGATAATGAGGAGGCAGATGATCCAAAAAGAAATCCCTCCTCTTCTTTCCAAAGAACGTCGTACAGCCCACAGAAATGTTAGCCTGGTAAGCCAACCCCATTGAAACTGAAGTGATGAGGTTATCAAACAACGCAGAATTGGAGGGAGTATACCCATCCTGTTTAAGGAACCCCATTAACCCGGACAACATCCACACAGAGAGGGACAAGGCCTCCGACTGGCTGCGAAAGGTGTCCTCCAGGATACAAGCCTCCCAAGATGTAGCTGAGACCAGACGATTTGACAAAGGAACCTGAGAGAGAAGAGCCTCAACAGATTCATTGAGAGGAACCCTGACACCTGCAGAAGGGTTACCCGCTACCTTGTAAAACCCCTTCCGAATAGGAAGCAAGGTTGAATCCTGCTTACCCAACCCAATAATCGCAGCTAAATAGAGTCTGCCTCCCTCAACGCCTGCTTGACTCGGCCAAACCAGACCAGATTCTTTGATGTTTGAGATACTACCGGTTTCGTTGCATATGGTGATTCGAACATCGCTTGATTTGGTTATGTAGGCTCCTCAGGAGCCTTGGACTGCGGATAAAGGGAATGAATAAAGTCCACTATCTGCTTATACTCACTCTCATTAGCTGGAGAAAAACTAATATCCAGTACTGGATCCTCTTCTTCAAAGGAACATTCTTTGTCAGACTGGTCCGACTGAACCGGAACAGGAAAAGGGTGCGCAAGACAGACACCTGACATATCTGTCACGAACATACTTGAGCCAACCATAGTCGGTTGCGCAAACCCCGCACCACCCAGCGACGATGACGCAACACCTGGGCAACAAACACCCACCCCTGAGAGCGAAGAGCCCGCAACAGCCGATCCACGCAAATCTGGACGAATCAAACTCGCAAGAGAATGGGAATCCGGAACTAAAGTCACGCTGGTTAAGGAAGAAGGAGGAGAAACTCCTTGATGACCTGGAATCAAACCCGAACCTACATTGAACGCCTTAGATGGAGGAAGAGAAACCTGAAGGAAAGGTTGAGAAAGAAGAAGAAGAAGGAGAGAAGAAGGAAGAAGCCACACTTGGAGTAACCACCAGAGCACCTACCGCCAAAGTTGGACAGGTGGAGAACTTACCAACTGGTCCAGAACTCAAAGGAGTTTCTACAGGCATGCTAAGGGCTACCGAACCCAAGGTGGTAACTGAAGAAGGCAAATTACCAGCTATCCTAGAGAACGGAGAGGCTGAGGAAACTAACGGTACTGACACACCGAAAGCTGTTGCAGGGAAACCACCTACTGCCGTACTATCTGTGAGAATCGCGGTGGATACATAACGGTTAGAACCCCATAAAGGATGAAAATAAGGAGTTGCTGATGCCTCTGCAACCACCTGAGAAGCATCTAGATCGGATGCCTGAGAAACTAGAGGATTTGCAAAAGGTGAAAAAGAAGACAGATCTGCTAAAGGTACACCCTCCCTTAACCCCGAAGAGAGAGAGGGAGCCGTTGAAGCCCTAACATCACAGGGTTGAACCAAAGAAAAATCTTTGCTCTGCTGAGTTAAAGGCAAAGAAACAGGATGAGCAAACAAAGACCCTGAAGAGCCCTCTGAAGAGTGGACCGAAAAAGAAGATTGAGAATGGGCAATGGAAGTAGGCTTAGAAAAAACGGGGAAAAGGAAAATTCCGAAGCCGCCGAAGAGGCCATAGATTTCAAAGAAAGAAAATAGACCAATTCTGTTCCCCCCCTGATAATCTTGATAGACATCATTAGCAAATTCAGGAATTCTTCAAGACATGATCATGAATACTGGAAAAATCAAAATTAAAACATTGCCTAACTAGCAATCAATAACCTTTAGAGAGACCCAACAAATCTGCATTATATTCAGCAACATCGAAAACCTGATCGGCAGAATTACCACCACTGCAAGACGAAAGAAATTTATCCCACGAAGGAAAATGAACCTTTGAAGAAGCAGGAGTATTTTCCAAAATTTCAGAACCAGACAAACCAGAAACCAAATCTGAACAACCCTCCATGGATTTAGAAACCTTCTGTTGCAAAGAGCACAAAGCAGGAAATAAAACCGAAGGTGGATCTAAAGGAGAAGCCGAAACATTAGAAACCCCAACCAAACCTGAACCCGAAGAAAACTGCACCTTCAAATTCTCTTCCTGAATACTTCCTAAAGTACTACTCCTACTCGTCTGTGTCATACCTAATTCTAAATCCACCTTAGAACTTACACTTTGAGAGGGAAGGGGGAAATCTGCTGCCAACACTGCCTGCTCCGCGCCAGTGGGGCCGGCAGATCCTACCTTCAAGGTTTGCGGTTCTCCATGACCCCTGGCACCTGTTAGGGCTGGTTCTGGAACAGGCAGGGGGGCTGAAAAAGAACGATTAAAATCTAGAACACTAGTACTACTATCACTATCTTTAATTTCAGTTAATTTAGTCATAAAGCTAGAAAACAGACTAGACATACTAGCTGATAACTTGTCTTCTAACTTCTTGAATAATTCAGACTCTAACGTTTCCTTACCAAGAGCCTGTACCTCCACAGCTGGTTCTGACCTACACTTATGCTTAGAAGCTAAGGATTTTCTGTGCTTTACATCATCCTTCATCTGATCTACTGACCAAGACCAACACTCATCACATCTTAGACTGACATTACATTGAATCTTTCTACATGATATACAAAGAGAATGAATGTCGTGCTTTAGGGTACTCCGTCCTGCGCTTGCAGGCCATGCATGATCGATGAGCGATAGCATCTCCAGCAGTAGAAAGCTCGGTCGTCAAGGCTGTAGTAAAAGTGGAAACAGCGGCACTAACAGACGGAGGCGTCTTCCTGTCTGATTTATCCATCTCAAAGTCCAAAAACAAAGCCAAAGATCAAACTGGGAGAGAAGGTCCAAAACCAGTCAATAAAGTACAAATCCAGGAGAAAGGGGCGATGAAAACAGTCCAAGTCGTTATCTGATGTCCAGAATATTTATAAGGGGGTCGGGCTAAAGACCAAAGGTTCACCTGATGCAGGATACATCCACACAGCATGGCGAACTGATAACAACTGAGGATGTCGGCCTCGGTCGGCTGGTATTTGCAGCAGTGTTGTCAACAGTACCTTACTTGGAGGAACAAATTTTACAACCAACTTTGCTCTTATTTTCATTACAATTACAACAGGTTGCCAATTTAGTCTGGTGCATATACAATGAGCAATAAGTAGAGTAAAATATGTTTGCTTTTATAGGATATAGCTGTAAGTAAAAAATCTAAGCAACCAAAACTAGAATGACAATATATATTCTTGATATTACAGAAAAGATATACTGTACTGGTATTTCCCTGTATGAAAAGGCTTCAGTGTTCAACACAGACAGCAACAACAAACCAAGTTTACATCCAGTGCCATACCAAAGACACTGTGCCAGACCTTATAAATATATATCAAAACTTACCTTCTCTTGTTCAAGTTCTTCATCTGGTGTATCAGGGAAATCTGAGAAAGTTATTGTTTGCTCATGCTGACCACCACCACCACTTGATTGGGTCCTTGTCTCTCCAAAATCTATAATTCAAAAAAAAAAAAACAAATATACATTACTTTGAGAGCAGCTTTTAAAATCATCACATGTGGGCTGGTACCTTGCAAAACACTACTGTATTACAGTATATCTTATATACATGTAAACTTTCTTTTCAAGTTGAGTGAATTTTGAACAAAATGTATTTTCTTTTGGTTACTTGGCTTTCCATAAACATTTCATAAGCTCCAAGGTTTCTAGTAAGTCATCCCCTAGGAATACAGCAATAATATACGAACAATTTAAAATATTACTCTCAATATCTCATGTATCTTACCTTAAAATGCATCTCATAAACTAATGTGTAATATTCTACTATAATTTTTACTTCTAGCTTACCTTCAGATCCACTTGAAGCCTATGAGAATATTTACCATTAATGCACTGAGAAACAAGCCTTCATGAAATTTAATGACTACTAACAAGATACAACTGGTTGTGGAGAGTGAAAAAGTGATATCCTCAAAAAGGGGGACACTGGCTAATTCACATTAACAGCTACTTTCTCTGTCATCTGAATAAAACAAATCTGTAAGAATTCTTCTGGTAGTTTCCTAGAACCCTGATATCAAAGACTGAAAGTGTAGTGCTGATGGAGGTGACGACAGGAAATTTGAAAACCAGGATTAAACTGTCAAGATCCTGGCTCCCTCAATTGTATCCATTATTGGTAGCTCCTTAGTCTAAGAAGTCACAATATGAAGGCAACTGCTCCCTACTGTAATATCAGACAAGATTTGCTAGTACTTAGTGCACTAGCATAGGTGCAATTTTCTTCAGTATCTGAAACATGGCAAACAATCTTGCTATCAAATACTGTAACCTACACCTTTTCTTGTCAAAATCCACTTAAAAATATAAAGACAATCTGAACAGGCTAGAAACTGAATTTAATACCAAGTGTCCTGGATAAAATTTGCAATACACAGTACCAAAGCATTTCATCTGCTTTCAGATACCATCCCTGGATACCATTTTCAGCCAAAAATTCATAGAAAAGGGGCATGAGTGCTGAGATCACATGTTCTTTCATTCTCAGGTCAAACTTCAATATTGATGGGACACAGATGTACATTTTCATCAAGCTCCTTGGCAAATTTACCCTATGATGCAATTATAAGTACATCAAGACAAACTTCTCCATGATATATGCATCCTCACTATAGGATAAGCAGTTAATGCAAGACTTCTTGAAGAGCAAACTCACATATCACTTTCGTCTAAAGAAATTTTGACCACAGCATACGATTTCTTCACTGAAATTTCATAGGGATTTGTAAGATGCATGCATGAACTACAAGGAAAAGGAATACCTTATGTTGAGGACACTTACCAATCACAGTTCAACATCACCAAGAAAGTTCAAGAAGACAGAAAATATGAAAAAGTGTTGCAAAGTAAATTTTTATGAAGGGGCAAATAAAATAGTTTAAAAATATGTGTCAATTTGTGAAAGAGCCTAAAATAACATGATGGCATTCACATAGAAAAAACAAAAAATATATCTGTGAACTTAAGTATTGCTCCATAGTACAGGTTATATGAGTCAGTCATTGGGCAGCTGAATGTCAGAAACTAAGCAACATCTTCAAGAAATGAAAAGATACAAAAAATATGATGGTTTGCTTCTGAGCAATTTCTGACAACAGAATGCATGGTCAATCACAAAAATTAATATATGGGCTGGTGTTTATATGCATCTTAGGCAAGTATGAAAAAAGGAACAAGCTTATCATATGCTCAGTAAAGAACATATGCAAGCTACGATAGACTGCTTAAATGAGTAATGTCTGGTTAAGACATACTTACCAGTAACTGAAAATTCTTTAAAACAGTACTTTAAATAAAGCTATAGAAGTTGCATACTGAAGACCTTTACAAATACTCATAAAATTATGGAAAAAGGCAATAAATGAAGACCTACTCCTGAAGGGAGTTCAGGCAGAAATAGTTTGGGACAGAGAAAAGTGGAGAAAACTCATTTTATAGAAAGAAAAGCTGATGTAAAAATAATGACAACAATGATAATTTTATTTAAATAAAGCTTTATCACTAAGTATGGAAAACACTGTATAAACAATGATGTAGAATTATGTGCTAAGGTAATTTTACAATAGCATGCAAGGGATCAAATAACAGCAAGTTTTTTCAGTATATGGCAAGGGTACAATGTTGAACTCTCCCATAGAGAAAATAAAACAGGTTTTTAAATTTTTCTTAATAGTCATTCCTGTGTTGTAAAAACAAACACCAAAGAATGGAGAACACTTCATTCTGCACCCAGCATCCCCGGTAATTGGAAGTCACTACTCTGTGTCTCTTCAGCCAAAACACTTGTCTTTGGTTGCTCCCAGTATTGATAAAATATTAACTCATTACAATCATTTTCACCTTATTTCCTCTGTGCAGCATTCTATATCTTATAATGATTATTATCAATTTTTAAAAAATTTTTTGCACTCTTACTATTAACTCTGCTTTTTATAAGTTTTCTTCACCTGAGGATGTCCCGTAAGTGGAGGGTTTAGGGTAGAAACATAAATATGTACACCTGCCTCTTCGAACAGCCTGTTCTTTATTTACCTGTCAGCTAAGTATAGATACTTTGTTCTGCCATTTATTTCCTTTGTTTCTTACTACTTTCATGACAATTTTGTTGAGATTATTGTATGTATTAATCATGGCACAACATCAACATGTTTGTTTTCACAGCAGGCAGTCCCTGAGCTTAAGGCATCTGCAGATAAAGACCGTCATTTGCTATATAACACAATCAGTTGTCAAGTTTGTTCACCCGATTTGACCTATGATATAAGCATAGGTTGGTTCTTGTATTACACACAATGACTCTACATGCACACTAAAACCTCATCTGGAGGAGGAGTTTCATCTTCCTCTTAGTACTGTACTTCAAAACCCTTCCCACTTGCCTGCTTCAAAATCATAAAGTGCAGGGGATTCAGTCTCTAAGTGCAAGCTAGGTCTTTCAAACCTTGGAACATTAAGGAGTTTTCTATTCAAATTAAAGGCTTTCTGTATAACTCCATCAACAAGTAGGTTGAACAGAGCTTATGCTAGTTACTGAAGAACTTGCCTGAGAATACATAACCTCCCTCAGGCCCTGATGATAACATGGCTCTCTCTCGCATCGCCCACTGGACAGTTTGGATTTATTTTCCACTTCACAAGCTGCTTCACCAGAGTTCTCTTGGTGCCAGTCACTACAGCACCTGTAGGTCCAGTATTTCTTGTGTGCCAGTCACTAGAGCACCTGTAGGTCCCAATATTTCTTGTGAAGCTAGTCTATTTTTCATTCAGTGATATCTGATGATACACCAAATCATCATGGTTTTAAGGATTGTCATACTTCTTCTTATTTGACCCATGATCTAGTTGAAGCATAGGTTACCTCCAGGTCATCTCTAGGTAGCACTGCTGAGAACTTGAAAGCACTGAAAGGGGTGAGCCACATCAACTTCATCTCATCCCGCCTATGAGATAGCCTCGCATTTTACTGACAGTCTTAAGAGGAGGGGCAGCTCTCTGTTAGGTTGCTCATGCAACTCTTCTTGGCAGTGATTCTGAGCAGTTAATCCTCAGTCAGGAGTCACAGGGGTTATGTGACTCCTTAGTGATTACCGATAGTGACTCCACTCTCAACCAAGTATGAGGCAATACCAGGACAATGCATGCACCTACAGGCACTAACACATGTTCCTTGGCAAGAACTTGGGGTCTGATTTATTACTGGCCATGTCCGAGTTTGACCAGTAAGGCTGACAGTATAAGTGTACTAGTTCCCACAGCTTGAATTTCAGGGCTACCAGTAAATCATTCTCGCACCTATTGAAATTTGAAACAAGTTACCACTTTAGCAATTCTTCTGAAGAGAGTCACTACCACAAGCTTCAGTCTAGCTAAGTGCAAGTCAACTTTTCATTCAGAGTAGCTCCTCCTCTCATCACTTTCAAAATGCAACATCACTTATTAATACAGACAATGTCTCAAAAGAAGAATTCATAGCGTCTAGATTCTCAGTTAAGTCAAGTATCAGGACAATGGAAATAATGAGCATTTCCCTAAAAAAAGAAGTAGCACATTTTACTGTTGCAGTACAGCAGTCATCTGGTGCATCAATAGGCAAATGAATAAGCAATGCACCCTACCAAAGTTAAAAAGCTCACTCATTCCTAGTTCATGCAAATTTGGATTACAGAGTAGTGCAGGCTTCATTTAAACCAGTCTGCAAGTTCTCAATCATAAAAATGCAGATTTGTATTAAGGTACTTGCAAATAACAGAATCCTTAAAAGAGCTCCTTAAACATCTAAGGCTAAATGCCTGATTTATACAATAAAAAAAAAAGCACAAGCTTAGCTAAAACAAGATGCAAAAAACTTTATATTATTTACCATATGCTGTTGTCCTTATCCCTATGCCACAAGCAAAATCAGAAAGAAAGAGGAAAATTAATGTAATTTACATGGCAGACACAGTAGTAAAAATTAGATATTTCTTCACAAAGTGTGTATCTTGAAGACAATTAGATACCAACCTTGTGGCAATACAGTATAATAAAGACAAAATTATCTTAACTACAAACTTTAAAAAATGAATATTCATGTACCTGATCAGTTCATTTAAAAAATGATTCTAAAAGTGTATGGTATTTTCTGAAAAAGTATTAATTCTCAATATTATATGAATTTTTTCTAAATATACTAACCATCACCTTTTATACATAAGCAATACAAGCGTGAGCTAGAAATGGCTGCTGAAACTTCACAGTAAGGTGGTTAATTGGTGATAAATAGGTGGGTGACGGGGTACCCCCACCCAGATATATGTAATCAAGGCCTTTTTGCATTGGAGAAAGGTAAAAAGATCTTGGTTACCTTCCCAAACTTGGTGGGGCCTGAGAGAAACAACTTACTGCTGCCAAGTACTCTATAAGCATGCAAAGGTACTCTGCCCACTGCATGTGCATAAAGGCTGATTCTCACATATTCCTAATCCCCTGATCATAACAAAAGGTGAGGTGACCCTTGCTGTGAAGCAACTTAGCCTCTGATCTCACACCAATCATCAAGACAGCAAAGACATACCCCATGAGAATGGAACCAAGCTAGCTCAAAATGAACACTTGATGGACTTTTTCCAGCCCGAAGCACAAACTTTGAAGGTAAACAGTCCTTTTGCAGACACTGTGGAGGAACCTGATGCCCAATCGGCAGATATCTGAAAATACTTATCCTTCAAGTTTACAGATCCTATAAAGTCACCCCTGCCTGATAGAATCCAAGATGAACCTCACTATTTCCAACTTGATCCTAGCAAACTCTTGTTCAATGTAGAAGCAGAGAACTGGTTGTTTATGACTTTGAGCTTGTTCTTCCCCAAAATCAACTTCACTTCTGCCAACAAAACAAGAGCTTTGGCCAATCCCAAAGAGCAGCTGGAAAATGGATCAGTCAGGGGGATAAGAGGTTTGCAGTTCCTAAAAAGCAGCCTGTAACTGTCCCATGGACACAGATTGCCCAGGGCTCTACCCACTGTAACTGCCATACATTCATTAGCATGACAAGTATCTACCTGTGGCAGCTAGAGGGACGGACCACTTACTTCAGTGTCCCCTCCCTTCTTCCCCTTGCATTCCTTTCAAGCACAAGTCTGAGAATTGGCCTAAAGGGCTGAAAAGATTCCAAGCCCTTTCTCAAGGAAGAAAGGTGAACTCCCTGTCAAGGTTTTAAGGAGTACTATGCCTTCCTAGAAGCAGATGTTATAGGTGTACCCACATCAAATGTTTGACTGCGATTCCCTTTAAAGTCTCAAAGCACTTGAAGGAGACTGCACAGTGGATCAAGGCAGCCTGGTTGTAAAAAAAGCCTTTTCTCCACGGCTTCCTCAAATTACTCTTCAAGGGGAGTAAGGGAGTCAACCATCAACCCAATCCACAAGCAGAAGCTACTCTCAGCCAAAACTTATCAAGATAAGAGGTTACAGAATAAAGGAGAGTCCAACATCAACCCATTCCTACTCTCAGTTAAAAGTTTTGAGAGAAGATGCAAACTGCATCACACCTTCTCAAGAGGAAGTTCACCCAAAGATTCACCAACTGGTGAAAGCAAAAAGTTAGCACTTTTCCTCCTAAAACCAACAACCACAAGAAGGTTGCCAGGTTCTCTGAAGAAGTTACTCCAGTGATGAACAAGTCAACGTGTATTCAACGAGAGATTGAGCCGCAATGCAGCCTGAAAGGCCATGGTGACTAACCCCATGGCCCTTGAACCTATTGCAGAGAGGGAAATACCTTATACTTAAAGGCTTTCCAGGGGAATATTTTTCATTAACAACAGACTGATGAGTATACCTGAAAGGAAGTAACCTTACTGTCCTCCAGCACATATGTCTAAAACCTCCACTAGCATGTCAAGAGGCAGAGAAAGCAGCTTGTTAGATTTACTGGAGGCCAAGGAACCTTAGGATATGCAAATCAGACTGTTCACCTGCTCCACGACACTGAAAGCAAACTGGACACCATGGCAATCGAAACAATAGTCTTATCTCATGAGTAAGCCTTACGGCTCATTTGACTGACAGCAAAAGATTTGACATCCACAATGGTCACTTCCCCAAAATCACTGTACTCATGAATGAGCTCATTAACCATGCGAAAGCACCTTTCCAACTGAGTATGGATGGGTACTGCAGAAGAAGAACCTAAGGTCCTAAAAGATCCACTGCAGACTGAGAAGGATCTTCTTAATGGAGAACATGAACCTGAAAAATCAGCCTGCCTTAGTGACTGCTCTAGGGACTGAGGTTGGGAATGCTTGAAAAGAAAAGATCCATGCATAGAACCTTGAGACCATGACATCAGAACTAATGACAAATAATCAAAACAATCGTCTATGACCCAGATCCTTCACTATGAACAGCTGAAAGTGAATTATCATGTGGCCTATAACTGTGGGGACAGGTGCTATTATACATGTGCAAAGCAGAGGACACACCAAAAGAACTAGACCTGTTACACAGTGTGTAATAAGGTAGTGTAAAACTTTGCTTTAACAGACCCGGAACTAACAAACATCGGATTTAACAGACAAAATCCGGCGAAGGGTAGCGGTTGCTGTTGCTTACGTTTACTCGCGCACTAAACTCACCATTTGTGCTAAACTGGAACTTCCATATATTTCCGTGTATAAGACGACCTTTAGATAAGACAAGATAAAAAAATTATGGCAAATTTTCATGAATTTATCTCATATCTGTAGTATCAGACGACTGCTGAATTACAAAACCATCTGTGTATAGGCTAGCTTTTGCAACAACAGGTATCTTATGAAATATTGGTTATGTAAAGATGATGGTATTACAAATGCTGTTTTACTTACTATATCCTTAGAAATTCAAAATCAGCGAAATAAAAAAGCTGATTCTATATCATGTTTTTCCTACACACATCCCCTACAAGGGGAAAGATTGTTTTGTTTACATCTCATCGCCAATGCACGATAATTATCCTTCGTAGAACTGAATTGTTCTCTACAGTTAAATACCAAAATGAAAATGAATTTTTAATGAAAAATTAATATTATGTTATCCTAATTGTTATTACTACCTTAATTACACTACCATTAAAATTTCTGAAAGGTTACCAAAAGATAAAGTTTGCTGTGAGCACAACCATAACTTGATGTTTACATTTCGTCAGCTGGCCTAGCACAGATAAAAGTCGATTCCATTGATATGGAATTATTCCTCGAATAGGCTAATTATTATGAAGATATGCCAATAATATATAAGGTAAAGATGGTTTTATGATGTTTACATTTCACTGCCAATCACAAACAGCAATATGATAATGTACAACAATTATTGTTTGTTTGACTGAATTGTTCTAAACAGTTATTTACCACCAAAATGATAACGAATTTTTAATGAAAAATGAATATTATGTTATCCTAAATGTTACTACTACTGTAGTTACACTACTATAAAAATTTCTGAAAAGTTACCAAAAGATAAAGGTTGCTGTAAGCACAACCATAAATCGATGTTTAAATTTTGTCAGCTGGCCTCACGTAGATAAAAGTTTATTTCACTGATGTGAAATTATTCCTTGAATAGGCTATTTATATGAAGATACCTGTATATCAATAATATAAAGGTAAAAATGGTTTTATTACCTTTATTATCAGTTTATTTCATAATGTGAATCTTTTCATGTATGTCGGTGGGTATCGCAGCTAGGCCAAGGCTAGCCTACCAATAAACATCACTTAGGACACGAAAAAAATATAGGACACGAAAAAAATAATGCTTCACTTTAACAGACAACTGACTTTAACCGACATCCTTCCCCTCTATTAGTCTGTTAAAGCGAGGTTTCTCTGTACTGCATTCAGAGGTATCATAATGGAAACCAGTTGCAAATGTGTTAAATGCAAAAGCAGTTTTATTACAATTTTGCTTTATGAGTCTCTCCTGTAAGTGAACACTCCCTGTGTTAAGACACAGTGGGTTGCTATTATGGTTGGGTAAGAGATGTATTACCACGTTGCAACCTAGCTATATGAGGCCTCAGTTCTCACAAACAGGTTCTGGGGAATATGAACATATAAGCCCTATAAGCTCACAAACAGGTGGGCATATACCATTGCTTACTTTTGGCAAAGACACACACTCACATGAAGCCTTCTCACACTTCAGGAGAACACACACTCACATGAAGCCTTCTCACACTTCAGGAGAGAGGCTTTCTTCCAGGACCAATACTAATTCCTAAGAGACATGAGAGGGCAGAAGGTAAGGAGGAAGAGGTGGAGGAGGAGCTCGACATGAAGGAGGATGAGGAAGAGGAAGTAGCACGCTTCCTCTTCGCCTTACTCTGACCACGAGTGGAGAGTACATCAGGCACCTCCACTCACAAAACATCCTCACACCAGGAAGACAGGGGAAAATGGGCAAAAGCATTGGAAACAGTAGGGGCATTAGGTATTAAAGGCCCAAAAAGTTAGGCAAAATCAAAAGGGGAATACTTCCTACCTCCAACCCCCCAAAAAAAACAGCAAACTTCACTTAGCTGCACTTTCACTGTGAAGGACTAGCCAACACACTTCACTTTCCTTCACTTCCACTGTGAAGGAGACCAGCCAACATATTTCTTGCAGGGCAAATTAGGACTGCCGACACTACCACAGATATAAAAACAAATACAGTAATGATCTACAGCAAAGGAAAACATAAAGCATCCACACATTAAGATACTAAACATTCCTCATCTAGAACAACATCCCCAACGACAGGTTAGTGGAAAGTACCCTTCCACTCACTACTTGTTAACAAGATTTGACAGCTATTTCCAGATCATGCCAGTAATTCTCCTATCTAACAGGTGACAGTTCATATTCTCATAAGGATAAATGAGAATTATTACTAACATGAGCACAACTTTGTAAATAACTTGACACCCAAGCCCTCAGCACTGCAAGATCTCTAATGAGGTTTCAGATGAATGCATTTATTACAATCTTGTAAAAACCTATATGACTGAAAACAATGGCAAATTAATATTGATTTTTTTTTTTATAAAATTTCAAATTCATACAATATCACTGTGTACTGTATACAACTAAGGTTTAAGTAAAAAAAAAATACCATACCTGCTTATTATTGTCAATTGAAAAAATGAATCATACTGTAATCTAAAAATGATCAGGCAGCTTATCAAATTATATACTGCATTTTAAAATTTTATAATAGCTTTTTAGGAACAACTATCTTAGTACCTAATTCAAGGAAAAATAGAACTCTTTATATGCCACACAAGTCTTTTCATTATTGAGACTCATCTTTCCTATTACACCACTGTAACTGCAATTGCAAGGGAATCTTTTTTTTTTTCCTTAATTAATAGCCTGTATCTTAGCTCACATTCCTTCACTTTTATATACAGTAACGTAATGAAGTTAAAATACAAAGTATGCACATACACATCTATAACATGCAATACTACCTTTGTACACTAACTACCACTACATGACAGAATTATGAACAGACATAGTCCATGAAAGTAAAAAGAATGACGCTAGACATGTCTGTTTTAATATACAAAATCTCAAGACAGTTACCATCTTTCACAGGTAGACACCTAGCACTTTTATTAAGAGCTGCACTACTACAGTAGTTGTCAGTAGAGACGTACTCATGGCCAGGGATTTGATTGTGGTTTGTCCCCACCAACAGACCAACTATAATTGGCTACCAGTGTCAGCTGAGAATCAACAATTGGGCAGAGAGATACTGGCTTGCCTACTGCACGATAATGTAGTAGGGATGTCTCTCTGAAAGTCCTCTAAGCTATTTGATGGCAAGGAAATGACTTTGGAAATGTGTTACTAAGATGGATCAGGATATTACCACTAAGCAAGACTAACAGAATGCATATAAAAAATGCAAAAGTAATTTTCAAAAATACAGTATTTTTTCACTTGTGCTAGAAAGTACTTACGAAGGTAAATGGCTCCTAAGCTTATAGGAAAACTCCTTCAAAAGTTCAAGCTTGAATATCTGTGGCCTCACCTCAGTATTGCAAGTGACCATTTATTTTCTTTATCCCAGGGTCATTTAGCTGTGGCTTCAGCCTCTTCTTTTATAGTACAATAAATTTATATTTTTTCTTGTTTTTTGCCAAAATTAAGGAACATATAATTTTCATAAAAAAAAATTATCCTTTTGATACTTGCCTACTGTTAAAGAAAGATTACATCTCCACACCGATAGGCGAGTCAGCATTCAAACAAAAGATTGAATGGGTGCCCAGATGACTGTCTAGTACACCTGTTCTCCAACAGTTGAAAAGGTGTGCTTCAAATGTTTTAGTTCGTCAGAATTCTCCTTGACAGCCCACTAAGTTGTGGGGAGGCTGCATGGGGTCTACTTTAACAGTAGGTAAGTATCCAAATAATAAATTTCAATGTGAAAATTTTTATTATTTGGGATGAATCTCACCTACAGTTAAAGATAGCTAGTATCCAAATCATAAATTTCATTGTGAAAATTTATATTATTTGGGATGAATCTTACCTACTATTAAAGATAGCTGATTCCCACACTGAGAAGAGGATAGTGGGTAGTGCAGATATAGACAAAATCCGCTCAACCAGTCGAGCTAAAGGTTTCTTGCATGAAACTCAAAACATTCTTACCTGATCTGGAATCCTATCTGGATCTTACTGCCACCAGAAGTTGGATTCCATTCAGAGAGCTAGGCTCTCATATGTGTGCATTGAAGAGCAGCCTTGCAGAGAAAACTACTTCAATTCAGCCAGAATGAAACAGAACCCTTAATAGTTGAGGGAGATAGTCCCCTAGAAGATCTTAAATAACGCAAGAAATCTCCAACTTCAGCTACAGTTGTCTTAGAAGGTGAGATGTTGTGCATTTGGCACCATGAACGGAAGATTGTCCATTTGGCTTGATAAACATTGCTTGAGGACTGGCGTCTGCATCGAGCAACAGCGTCTGCAACCAACCTTGAAAATCCCTTCGATCACACCAGTTTCCTGACAGTCTGAATGCGGTCAGGGCCAGAGTGGTCAGTCTGAAATGTGGTTGTTTGAGTAAATTTAGTTTCTGAGGCAACAGCCTCGGAAAGCCTGTCAGAAGCTCTAACAAGTCTGGGAACCACTCCTGGGCTGGCCAAAATGGAGCTATTAGAGTTACTATTACATTTTGGTGATTCTGGAACTTGTTGATTACTTCCCTTACCATCTTGAATGGAGGGAAGACATACAGATCCTTGTCCGACCAGTCCACAAGCATTGCATCCGTCACCTATGCTTGCTGATCCGGGGCTGGTGAACAATACAGATCAAGACAAAAGTTCTTCAAGGTTGCAGACAGATCCAGAGCTGGCTTTCCCAACAGTTTCCAAAGTTTTAGGCACACTAAAGGATCCAGAGTCCACTCTGTAGGGATAACTTGTTTTTGGCGGCTCAGTTTGTCCGCTAAGACGTTTAATTTCCCTTGAATAAACCTGGTTAGGATCTTCGTCTGGTTTTGATCCACCCACAGGAGAAAAGCTTTTACTGCCTCGCAAAGAGTAAAAGAGTGTGTCCACCCCACCCTTGCTTCTTGATGTAAGACAGTGCCGTGGTATTGTCCGTATGGACCGTCACTGTCTTTCCGAACACTTCCAGAGCAAACGCTTGTAATCCCCAGTTAATTGCTTTCAATTACTTTACGATGATATGCCATTTGCTCTGTTCTGGACTTCAAATTCCAGAGACCTCCCTGTCTCCCAGGAGAGCTCCCGAACCTAGGTCCGAAGCGTCTGAATAAAACACTAGGTTGGGGCTCAAAGGAGGGAGGGACTTCCCTTGAGACAATCTGTCCCTTGATTTCCAACACAGCAGGTCCCGTTTGATTTCCTGAGTTATTGGGTAAACAAAAGTGTCCGCAAACTTCTTCCAGCTTCAATTGGCTCGTAGATAAAACTGAAAGTACTGAGTATATATTATTGAATTTCTCATTTATTTGGAATACCCAAGATGCCAATGGTAGATTTAATTAACACAGTCCCCAAAATGGTTTAAAAATTAGAGAACAAGCATTATATATAAGAATGTTGTTAGTATTTAGCCTTTAAATGATGCTTGGCAAGACCACTCTACCACCTCTAGGAGTGGTTCTCAATCCAGGAGGTAAATGAAGTACAAGAATCTTTTCAGATACTGAAGCCTTTTATAATAAACCTCTTACTTCCTTATCTCTTACTCAAGACATTTTGTCATCAGAAGTTTCTAAATAAAATACACTTGGCCCTAACAAGAAACTAAAATGGATAATTGCTGAGTAAAATAAAACTATTGTGACAAATGTTGATCATGAAAATATTTTGGAATAAAATTTTAGGAAAAAAAAGGAAAACTACAAAGCAATAACTTGAAATGTTTTTGAAGGCTGACTAAAAACATTTTTTCTATTTGCTTCAATGTTGGGTAAATAAAGATATAAAATAATGAAATAAATATATTCCAACAAGATTATTACTTAGATTACGGTATGAGTAACCTCACCCAATGTTGTTATCACACTAAACACTAATCTAAACTTAAATAAGATAAAAGAATATAAATTTTCATAATAAAATTTATCATTTGGATACTTAGGCTACCTACTGTTAAAGATAGTTTATATCTCCTCGCCTACTGGCATGGAGATATAAGCTATCTTTAACAGTTGGTAAGATTCATCACAAATAAAATTAAATTCTACAACAATTCATAGCTGTCCTTGATTCTTAATTACCTTGAAACTGAAGGTCCACACTGAGAGAATCTGATTTATCCTGAAAGATTGAAAAATGAAAAAGATATTTAGAAACATATTATACTAAGTTTCATCATCCAGTAGTAACTTTCCATGATTCTTGTAACTAAATGATATGCGGGTTAATAAGAATATTTTTTAACCTACCCTGCTCAAATAACACCAGTTCCTTAATGACAGATTCTACTTAAGAGATTACTGGGAAGACTAGGCATTTTAAAATCAAATATATATTTCCATTTGAATTTTACATATTGTTTTCAATAAACACAACTTAAAAGTGATCAGCTTTGATATCACAATTGATAATCATGGAAAGCTCAAAAATTGTAAATTAAAACCATCCTCAGAGTATGACTACGGTTAAGAAATTATCACATGTAAAAACTATCATACACACAAGGCACATCTGAATCTGGCAACGTTTTCAGACCACCAAGTCCTCTATGGTGACGAAGATAGATGCTGCCTTGTTTCACCGGTTTTCAGGATAAAATATTGGAAAAAAAAATCACATAACCTTTTCATGATACAGTATCAACACTAATACAGAAATCATTTGGATCAAATCAGTGAATCAGTCCAAAATCTGAGAAAACAACAGCAGTGTTAACGAATGAAACAAACAGATACACATATGAATTTTATATCTCCTACAAACCATAGAAACCCTAGAAGCTGTGAATCACTGTGAATCTTTTGATATCACTAGATCATGCAGCTTTTCAATGGATTAAGAAATTACCAATTTTGCTACCATGGGAAAAACACTGGGTATTTATTATTTAGCCTTAAAGATTGTTCTCAATCAGTCAGAGCTAAAAGATATAACTCAAATGTTTGATCAATCTGGAGTAATCTTCATTTATTTAGGACCCCTACACACAGACCCAGACAAACCCTATAAAAAACAAAGTGGTATGCAGCTTAATTTGACATGAATGACACCCCAGGATACTGTCTGTGCTTGCAGCAAAAGACTGAAGGGACAGTTAAACACCCACTCAGATATACCTGATTCCTGTTCATGTATATGAGCATGAGAAGGCTGACCCCTGTAACCTCCTACAGAAGCTCACATTTGATCCTGCACCAGAGGGAAATAAAATTTCATATGTGCAAATATCATCACTCAGGGATGAATGATAGTACCCTAAGGGTACGCACCCTTATTAAATAGTGGATTGAGAATATACTTCATACATACAAGTCAGCAGAAAGTGCTTAGCTATGTAGCTCATCTGTGTCCACCAGACCAGCATGAACAGCTAGGAAGTCACAAAGAAAGGGAAGAGACCTGGCATCCAATGCATCTATTCACTAAACTAAACCCAACCATAATTCTAAGAGGGATGCCAACCTGTCCAAATGGAGCTGAGGAGGCTACACAACGATTGAACGACCACCATAGGGCTAAGCAAAAATTTGAGTCCAGGGGACCAGAGGTGTTCTCTGATAGAATGAGGGAGGAAGCCTATCAATCACGATAGTTAAAACCTATGCTCTACTAGAACAAAGTTAGAAGTAACTCTGAACCCTAAATGCTATAACAATCAGAATCCAGGTTTTCTCCCTCACTACTTGGCAAACATGCAAGAGAGGATGCCGTAAAGCTTCTACAACTTCACAGAAACACCAATGAAGCTAAACCAGGCCCAAGGTTCCAGTTGTTTTACACACGATTCCCACCAAGAACAGGGTGGAACCAACCCCAAGAAGAGGCAAGATCTCTTCCTGAGCATGTCTGGAAGAAAAATGATCTTAAAGTTGATGAAGTACAGTAGTGCAAAATGACACTAGCCCCTGTAAAACAATGTTAACCAGAAAGATGAATCTATTACAGAGGAGCTGCTGCCATGAAGACAAATGATGTTGTTCCAGGTCCCTTTACAGAGGGTGGATAAGCCAAAATTCCCCTTCAAACAAAAAAAGGAACCAGAGACCACAGTATTCCCAAGGCCTGTAGGTGAGTAAGGAAGGTGGAGTGCTTGAGAATATCTTTTCCACAGGTAAACGGGAATATGAATGATTCAAAAGGGTGGTATGTAGAAATGATACTGCTGTAACTCTGCATTTACCCCTGATAATCTTATAGATCCCTGCAAGCAAAAGACAAGGCATTCATTATGGGGTCACTTACAGAGAGTGAATCATGCACCTTCCAAAACTCTGTATCATAAATCCTCCTATGGGTCACAGGCTCTAAAGCAATCAGCCTGCTTGGAAGGTAAGTAATTTTAAATGTAAAATAGGCTATAGTTTTTCAGATACAGTAGTGACTTTGACTATTTTGACAAGGATATAAATATTGTATTTGATAGGTTTAGATTCTATAGTGATATGTTAGTGATTTTACTTGTGCAATACAGTTTTCCTGAGGATTTCTTGTTATCTTGAGGCATTTACCATTCATTTTGACTGATTTACATTTAAATGGTAGTTTTAAATCAAATACTTTTTTAAGATTGTAGATGACTTTTTCTCATACAGTTGGTATTTCACAGGAATGTTTTCAAAAGTTTTGTGATAAAGCTATTATATCTAAATGTTTTAAATTTCTCTTCTTGCTGTTTGGAGTACTGTTCAAGAGTGTGGTCTTCAGATGCTGACTCTCATCTCAACTTTAAACAGAGTTGTGTCATCAGTCAAGTTTATTTTGACACCTGATTTTTACTTGTGGCACAGACACAGAGTTCATTATGTTTGTTGCATAAATGTACTACAACATTAAACATCCTCTACAGCCTACTTTACCTGACCTAGCTGCTTTTGATTGCAACACTGGAAATGCTACTGCTGCAAACTGTCTGTCATTTTAGTTAAATACTAAGTTACTCAGCTTGCTGGAACTTTTACTTTGTCTACAACTAGAAGTGAAAATAGTTGCCTAGTGCAGCTGTGAAATCTTCTGATCTCCAAATGTTTAAGAGAGGACGAAATTCATTCTTGCTTTCTGCTGACGTCTCTTGAACTCAGGTGATTCAGCTTTATTACCTATTCCCTCATATTTATCTAAATGACAACTTTTCCTGTAACTTTTCTCTCTCTGCAGGCCTGTTGCCCCTGCCCTAAAGGGTTTTCAGCTGAAGATTTAAATAAAGACAAAAAGTAGGCCTATTTGGTTGGGTTAACTATTAAAATCCCCAACCTAGCCTAAGTCTTGCTATAATGGAAAGCACAGTGGGAAACCACAAGCTAATCTAAAGATCAAAGTATATTACAGGAAGGCACAAGGAACTAGGGAAACAAATAACCAATGTTTATCAATTAGGCTACCCAAGTGTATCAACTAGGGTATGGCAATGTATGTCAGGTCAAGTGCAGGATCAACCCCACAAGGTTCAATCTGGACGCATCCCTGTATTTTATGCTATGATTTACAGTGCCATAGGACAGGTTAGGTTGGTTGAAATTTCTAGGTGATCTTCCCCACCAGTCAGACAAGAAATGGCACCCAAGCTACGTTCACAGGCGTTTTCAACCGCGTTGAGATCTGCATGATCGATTGTTCAATGTTAATGGAATCGTTCACAATCTGCGAGACGCGATTCCGAGATACATACAAGTCAATGACATCGTTCACACAGCGGTGAACGCGGCGTTTTGAAGACAGCAGGTGCCATCATTGGCTGTGTGTCAGCCAATGAGGAAAGAGATTGTGCGTTACCATAGCAACTCACGCCACGCGTCTGGTTCCCGTGATCACAGTCACACACACTATTGCATTGCTGTCACTGTTAACTATGGAGAGGGATCATTTTGATATCGATTTATTCATAAATGAAATTGAAAAACGCCCATCAATTTGGGACATGAAATCTCAGGAGTACAGAGACAGAATAGTCAAGAAAAAGGGTTGGGAAGAAATTGTGGATATTTTCTGCACTTCTGAAGATATGAAGGAAAAACAAAACCTAGGTAAGTTAATTGAATAACACAATGGATATACAAAAGCATTATAACCTGACACTCACATTTTCTTTCACTTACAATATAATCTTATATTTACATCAAACAAATTTCTAATAACTAGGAAGACTATAATTTATCCTTTTTTGTTCTTTGTCAGACTTGAAAACTTTCTAAATCATTCTGTCCTGCCATTGAGTTTACCTTCATTTACAAAGTAATCTGCATATTATCTGTCTCGGGCAGAGGTTGCAGACATGCCTCCTCTTGGAACATGACCTTCATGTAGGGCTACTATGCATAGGTGGTTGATAAAGTATATCTTCATACCTGTAACCATCTCTTGCCCTTATATAGTTATGCAATATGCAACATGACTTTATTATATCCTCAGCAAAGTCAATGTTGACATTGAGAGACCTATGGAATATGCACCACTTATTAGCTAAGATACCAAAGGTATATTCTATGTTACGATCTGTAATTAAATATTTTCTTCTTGTGTGGCAGGTGTTTTCCAGTGTATGGTCGCATAACATTTTCCATAATGCCAAAGGCCTCATCTCCAACAATTACATGAGGTAAGCATCTTGTGTCATGAGTGGAAAGGTATGTCTATCATGTAAAACTGGGTGTACCCCATGCCGTCTTTGGCGCTGTTTGCGCCAGTTCAGTCTGCAATTCAACAGCCAAACGCAAGCTATTTCTTCCACGTCCATTCTGACACTGAATGTCACAAAAAAGTGTATATCTCTCTCTCTCTCTCTCTCTCTCTCTCTCTCTCTCTCTCTCTCTCTCTCTCTATATATATATATATATATATATATATATATATATATATATATATATATATATATATATATATATATTTATATATATATATATATATTAACTTTATCACATACACAGTTGTTCTGTGCATTAGTAGAATTACTAAAAGGACCTCATTCAAACTGGATGGTATCCGGATACTTGATAATGTGGACTGTTTGTCCAAGAAAGCTTGTAACTTTTTTGAATAAAAACTCCATTAGATACCATCCAGTTTGAATGAGGTCCTTAGTAATATATATATATATATATATATATATATATATATATATATATATATATATATATATATATATATATATATATATATATATATAAAATTAGCAGCGCGCTACCGGTTCCGTGTGAGCGACCACGTGGCCTTAGGGTAAGTTACGATGCAACATGTACTTCACTAATTTTTGCATTTCCCCACCTTAAAACCAAGGATGTACATTGGGTTTACCAACCTTAGATGGCTCTGCCCGGCAGGGGTTTCCTTAGGCTAGCTTATGCCTTTAAACACACTAAGCCTAATCATACCAATGGTTACTTTATTCAAAACTCTTATAGGCTAAACAAAACAGGGTGAGGATGTACACTGAAGAATCGCAAATCTCAATACTAAGCAATCACAAATATGAAAATATCTACTGAAGGAATTTCATTATTTGTGACAGAGCTGTAGGCTACCATGGATTGCTGACGTGGGGTGCACTGAACCTTGTCTCGAATCATGATTAAGAGATAAAAGAACCCTCTTCTATTGTTCCCTTTATCCTTATCAAATTAATTGTTTTTCCCAGTTTCCACAGACACTCTCCAGCACTGAAAACGAAAGCTGTATACCTGTAAATCTAAAACAGCGTAATCCTTCGACCCCGCCATGGTGCACCTTGGCAAGTACGGTATCAGTGTTTTCGGTGGTGACGTTCATGTCAACAAACGATGGTGTCTCATTACAGGTTTGAACGGAATCACAATTTTGGAATTGTTGCTCTCGCACTTGGAAGCATAAAAAATCTACTTTTGATAGTTCCTCTTGGTAATGATTAAGAGAAAATAATATGATGAACAGTCTTATTTTAAATAATAATATTTCTTTTCAAAAATATCATTTAGTAATCATTTTCTGAAATATTCAATGTTTCCTTTATATTACCCTAACGTTGACATTTAAAGCAAAATTAGCTAGGTATAGCATAGCACGCTCTTAGCAATTCAGTTGGATAATAAATAATGCTGGTATGTTAATTAAATTTCATTATGCATAAAAACTCTCTAAAGACCAACAGTGAGTTACATACCAAGATACTAAAGTATGTCAAAAAAATCTGCTAATACGTTCAAGAAAATTAAGGCCACAAAGAGTTGAAATAAATCTGGAAGGCAACATTGTTGCACTAGCATACCATGAAAATAGAAAAATATAAATATAATTATAACAAATAAAACAAAAAAACAGGACAAGACAGTAAGGTTGGATATGAATTTAAAATCTACGCAAGTAGGAAACAAGAAGTAGGTTAGGTAAAAAGCTAGGTAATTTCCTGATAATCTATCATCCTTTCTAATCAGTTTGTCCAGAACACCTTTTAAAAATAAAGAAGAAAACATTAAAATTTAGTGAAAGTGTACGATTGAAATCAAACCTATGTCTGGAGGTCCATAATAGAAGTTATGGCCCAGATGAAGTTCGAGAACATGATAAGATCTCACCGCCTGGCAAAGCGCATTTATATGTCATCTCAGATGACTTTAGTGGAACAAAAAGAAGCAGAGATACCCTTCATTAGTTATACAAAACATTTGTAATAGTGCATAATTCCTCAGGACCTAAAGTGAAAAAGTAGATACAACGAAAGGTTTAGTGAGAAAGATGAGAACATGTGAAGAAATGGGAATGTTTGGGGCGATGCGATTAAAAAGTGAGAATGGAAGCAGAAAATATAACAATGATAGTCATTTATTTATTTATTTATCTGTTTATTTTACATGTACTTCTAAGGAAAGTACATACGGTAAAGAAGCAGAAGGTTGCAAGCTTTTTGATGAAATAAGTTAAAAAGGCCAGATTTGCCTAGATAGCATTCAAAGAATAGAATATTCATTTGTGAAAAACGAAAAAAGATACAGGAGTGGCCTATTATTAAATAAAAAACGGAAATTTTGATTAACTATTTATAACGCCGAATATGCTCAAGGAATTCAAAGATACATTACTGCCGGATATGCTCAAGGAATTCAAAGAAACATTACTGCCTTTACTAAAAAAGCATCAACAGCACTATGATTACCACAAAAACTGTTCCCAGTTCAAGACAAGAAGAATGTCGACGAAAAATGTCATTGCAACATCGTGCCACTTCAAGATAATTACAATATTTTGATGCTTTTCTAATTAGGTAGCGCTCGAGCGGCACGGGACTTTAAACGACACAAGTTCATAGAAGCTCCACGTTCAATTGCCGCTAAAGGTAGATGGAAGAAAGAATATTCCCTTGGAAAACAAGAAGTATTAGTGAAAGAACGTGTCGCCGTCGGCAGTGGCAAATTCTCATTTGACCTTTGACTTTAAGTACGCCCTTTATCTCACTCGGTACACTGGTTTCATTAATGGACCGGAGCATGCAGGTCTGATTTGAAGTTTGCGCCTCATATAACTCTACAGTTCATGTATTACAAATAACTTTAGCCAAAGTGGGTGGGAGGATATAAAGAAGGCCGGAGAGACAAAGAGACAGACGAACAAACAGGTCAGTTACCAGGTGCTCGTAGATGTTAACCCAGGGTATGAAGAGACATTTATTTGAGTACTGGTACCTAGGAGATAAAGTCCTATGATGCTCTTGACATCCACACAAGATGATATTTCAAGAAAAAAGAACGAAAGATGTAAAGCCTGTGTCATTATCATCATCTGTAAATAAAGACATCCTTACAAACCACATTCAGCTGTTAGCCGCATGGGATGATATATTTCTAAATGTTGTGAAAACGAAATATTTGAGTAGACAGTGACAGGAAATAACGTCTAATGTTCAGATTCATTAATTATGGTTGTACTCATTATGTTAGGTCAGAGACAGGACTGGGTACTAACTAATTTATTTATGTTGTTTCAGATTTAGCTGGCCTTGTGCCAGCACGGGCTCTTGCTCCTAGAGCACCCCGTAATAATTTATTTACCTGGGCACAGGTGTACATAGCAGCGTGCGGACGGAAACGAAGTGCCCGACCTTCGATTGCCGTGACCCGTACGCTGAGTGAGAGCAAATTGTGTTTGTTAACAGTCAATCAGTGCAATAATAAGAGACATAATGTACATACAGTGATAAAATATATATTGGCGAAAAGGCCAGGAAATTCTACATACAAATATATACATGAGATTCTCGCTGTTGATAGATGCGATACATGATCGTGATTGATGGGAAAGGAAGAGACGTCTGACGTCTTTACAATTACTCCCCCCGCCCAAGACAATTATTATGAAATAATGATTGGAAGACCTGTTGAATGTCAATCACGGTATCTCTTTGGGAACAGGAGCCGACCCCGAGTTCTTGATACCTGCGGTCGTAGGGCGGCTTCGACTGCTGAATCGCCCGGCGGTTTTGCCGAGCGGATGACATCCTTAGTGCGGCCCTTGGGACGTCCTCGACTACGTTTCGGGATGTCGATCACTTCACCCGAGGCCTTGTTTTGTGGAGGAATTCTGGGACGATTGCCGGTTTCCTCCCGAGTTCCGCTGTCCATTGGGAAGGCTGGCTTTAACCTGTCGACAGATATCCAGTCTTCCCGCCCATGGACGTTGACGAGGTAGGCCTTGGGTGTCCTATTGACGACTCGGTATGGTCTGGTCAAGGGTGGGCGGTGGACGTCGTTCCTGATGAAGACGTGTGTACAGGTATTCAGGCCTTCTGGGCTGAAGTTATGAGTTCTGTCCACGAAAGTCTTTCGGCAGGGCGCGAACTTCTTTGCAATTTCTCTTAACCTTGGAAGGGGTGTATCCGGGGCATCCAGCTCCGTGGGGAAGAATTCTCCAGGTACAGCCAGTGTTTCACCGCAGACTTTCTCTGAGGGAGATTCGTCGCCGTTTGCCCTTGGTGCGGTGAGGAGACCCAGCAGGACCCAGGGCAGCTGCGCCTTCCAATTTTCGTCAGTGCAATGTGCCATCGGAGCTGCTTTCAATGAACGGTGGGTTCTTTCCACCATACCGTTGTCCACAGGGTTGTATGCCGTTGTACTGTCCCCATCAGGAGTGCCAGGGAGACCCAGAGTTCCAATAAGAATGCCGGGCCTCTGTCTGTAGTTATGTCATCAGGCACAATGAAATGGCTTATCCAACTTAACAGTAGGGCTTCCGCACAGGCGCTTATTGATGCCTCTACCATTGGGGTTGCTTCTGGCCATCTTGTGGAACGATCTATGATTGTCAGGAGGTATCTGGCGCCCCCTGATTGCGGCAGAGGTCCTACAACATCTATGTGGATGTACCCGAAATGCCGACATGGTTGAGGGAAGTCTCTGATGCCTGATTCCATGTGCCGGGTGATCTTACTTGTCTAGCACGGTATGCAGTTCTTCACCCACTCTCGTACATCCTTCCTGATCCTGTGTCACATGAATTTCTCTGTCGTCAGGTGCGTTGCTATCCATCCTGATGGATGGGACAGCCCGTGGATGATGTCGAACGTCTGCTTTCTTTGTGATGCAGGTATCAGGGGGTGTGGGTGGCCTGTGCTGGTGTCACAGAGAAGTGTTGATCGGGATCCACCCACTGGCATGTCTTCCCACCTCAGTGCGGTAAGTGCCATGCGATAAGCTGCCGTTTCCAGGTCTGAGGCCTGTTCCTTCACCAGGCCTTCGTAGTCTATGCCCAGGTGGACTGAATTTATTTCAGTTCTTGATAGGGCATCAGCTACTGGGTTCTTCTTACCGGGAACATAACTGATGGTGCAGTCGAATTCAGAGATAGCAGCCAGGTGCCGTTGCTGTCTTGCTGACCATGCGTCTCCTGCCCTCGTGAACGCATGTACCAACAGCTTGTGGTCTGTCAGGATGGTGAAAGGGCTGCTGTCCAGGTGGTACTTGAAGTGTCACATGGCTTGGTAGATTGCCAGCGGTTCCCTGTTGAATGCACTGTAGCGGGTCTCCGGCTGCTTTAACTTGCGGCTAAAAAAGGCAAGCAAGAGGGAGGAACCGTCCACTATCTGCTCCAGCACGGCTCCGCACACGACGTTGCTGGCGTTGGTGGTAAGTCTCAGGGGGGCAGTGGGGTCTTGATATGTTAAGGTGGTAGCTTTGGCAAGGGCTGCCTTCGCCTGTTCGAACACCTTTTGCTGCGGGGCTTCCCAAGTCAGTGCTTTCGGCTTCCCCTTTAGTACTATGGTTAGGGGATACGTGATGCGGGAGATGCCCGGCACGAAGCGTCAGTAGTAGTTCACCATGCCAAGGAACTCCTGCAGTGACTTGATGGTTTTTGGTGCTGGAAACTCCTTCACTGCATTCACCTTGGAGGCCATGGGGTGGACACCTGCCGCAGAGACCTCGTGTCCCAGGAAGTCTACCTTCTCCACTCCGAAGGTACATTTGTCGAATCTGACAACCAAATCGTTCTCCTGAAGGCATTCCAGCACAGCCCGGACGTGACCCAGGTGCTCCTCAAGGGACCTGGAGATCAGGATGTTGTCTTCGTAGCCCACACAGAAAGATAGGTCTGTGAGAGGGTGCAAAAGAGAGAGCAGGTAGACATTGACTACTAGTTTATTAAGGGAGCAGGTGGCTTATAAAGCAGCATGCGGACATCAGTGCAAAGACATACAAGGACATACAGGGGACCCAAGGTCAATTGTTCTCAATGTGAAACAGGACAGGTAAATACAGATAACATGACACATAAAATTAACAGATTAGACACAACAATGTTCTGACACATGTACAATACAAAAGGGCACAAATGAATAAGTAATAAATGCACATTTACATAAATAAAAATGGCTAGGTACCCCAACCTAAGGTTAGGAGAAAAAGGCACCGTAGAAAATGGAAGGTTCACTAAAGAAAACCCGTTGAGTGGGGACTTTACAATACCCTCCACCCAAGGCATAGGTGACGTTTGATTAAAGCAAGTATCTGCTGGGGTGCTGGAGAGGGCCACGGCTCCACGATGTCAGCTGGGGGGTGCGTTGTGTGCGGGAGCGGTTGGCTGCAGCGCTGCCTGGATCCGGGGCCTTACGGGGGTGGCCACGCGACTTTCTTGTGGACAGGGTGGGCTGCGGGGGCACCTTCTCCTGCGGAGGGCATTGAGGGGTGTCGCCGATGTCCTCCTCCAACAGTGCGGGCTTGAGGTGGTCTACCGACACCCAGTCGTTCTTCCTGTGGATGGCCAACCAGAATGCCTTTTTGTTTCTCTCCAGCACGAGGAAGGGCCCCCTGTAGGGCCTGGTTAAGGGTGGGTGGACGGCGTCGTTCCTGACGAAGACGTGGATGGTGGAGGACAGACTGGGAGGTGTAAAGGGGGTCGTCCTGTCGGTATATGTCCGCTGGCAGGGGGCGAACTTTCTGACTGTGTCATGGAGCCTCTGGACCATCAGGTTGTGGCGATCCCCAATGATGAGTTTGCCCAAGACTACGAGAGACTCCCCGTGGACTTTTTCTGCTGCGGATGGGTTGCCATTAGCTCTGGGGGCGGTCCTCAATCCAAGGAGGACCCAGGGCAGCTGGTACTTCCAACTCTCGGTGGTGCAGAAGGCCATGAGGGACGCATTCAGGGACCTATAGAACCTTTCCACCAATCTGTTGGCAGCAGGGTTGTAGGTGGTGGTGCTGTGGTGAGTGGTCCCCAGCAGGCGTGCCAGGGCGGTCCACAGCTCAGACAGGAAGACTGGGCCCCTGTCCGTTGTTATATGGTCCAGGACACCAAACCGGCTGATCCAGCTGGAGAGGAGGGCCTCGGCGCACGCACTGGCGGTGGCTTCTTCCATGGGCGTCGCTTCGGGCCACCTTGTGGAGCGGTCGACGACAGTCAGAAGATACCTGGCCCCGCCTGATGGGGGAAGGGGGCCTACCACGTTGACATGGATGTGTCCAAAACGCCTTCCTGGCTGGGGAAAGTCGCCCACCCCCGATTCAGTGTGGCGCCCTACTTTGCTGGTCTGGCACCGGATGCACTGCCTCGCCCAGGTCGTCGCGTCCTTCCATATGCCATGCCAGACAAACTTCTCTGCCAGCAGCTTGGCCGTCATCCAGCCGGAGGGGTGGGACAGCCCGTGGATGATGTCAAAAACCAGATGACGGCGGGAGGCAGGTACCAGGGGGTGGGGGTGGCCGGTGCTTACATCGCTCAGCAGTGTTGGCTCCCCAGGGGTGAGGGGCACGTCCTTCCACTTGAGCAACGTGATGGCGGTGCGGTACGCTGGAACCTCTGGGTCAGTGGCCTGCTCCTGGGTGAGGTCCTCGTAGTCGATCCCGAGCTGCACTGCGTTGAGTTCGATCCTCGAGAGGGCGTCTACTACAGGGTTCTTCCTGCCGGGGGGGTATTTGATGGTGCAGGTGAACTCCGCGATGGCAGCGAGATGCCGCTGCTGCCTGGAGGACCATGCATCTCCATGCTTTGTGAAGGCGTGGACCAGGGGCTGGTGGTCCGTCCAAATTGTGAAGGGTATGCCCTCTAGGAGGAACTTGAAGTGGCATACCGCCCGGTACACTGCGCAGAGTTCCCTGTCGAAGGTGCTGTAGTGGGACTCGGCAGGGCTGAGCTTCCTCCTGAAGAAGGCGATGGGCTGAGGGGCTCTGGCGACGACCTGCTCCAGGACGGCCCCACAGGCGACGCTGCTGGCGTCCGTCGTCAGCTGGAGGGGGCTGTTGAGGTCCTGGTGGGCCAAGGCGGTTGCCTTGGCAAGGGCGGCCTTCGTCAGGGAGAAGGCCTGTTGCTGGTCGGGGCCCCACACTAAGGTCTTCAGATGGCCCTTCAGGATCTCCGTCAGGGGGGCCATGGTGTGTGCGACCCCAGGGATGAACCTCCTTTAGTAGTTGACCATCCCGAGGAATTCTTGTACGACTCTGACAGAGTTAGGGGTGGGGAACCTGGCAACGGCTTCGACCTTCGATGCGAGTGGGGGGACGCCTCCTGGGGATACCTCGTGGCCAGGAAGTCGATTCTTTCGACGCTGAAGGTGCATTTGTCGAACCTGACGACGAGGCCGTTCTCCTGCAGGCGCTGCAGGACCTTCCGGATGTGTCACAGGTGTTCTTTGTGGGATCTGGAAAAAATTGAAATGTCATCTACGTAACAGACGCAGAAGTTCAGGTCCCCCGGGATGCTGTCCATCAGTCTCTGGAAAGTTGCCCCTGCGTTCCTCAGGCCGAAGGTGGAGAAGGTGAAGAATAGTACCCGAAGGGCGAGATGATGGCAGTTTTGGGGATATCCTCTGGAGCTACTGGTACCTGGAAGTAGGATTTTAAAAGATCCAATTTAGAAAATATTTTGGTCACGTGGAAAGAGGCCGTGAGGTCTCGCATGTTTGGGAGAGGGTAGTGATCTGGTTCTGTGGCGAGGTTGAGCCACCTGTAGTCACCGCAAGGTCTCCAGGAGCCGTCTGGTTTCTGCACCATGTAGAGGGGCGAGGCCCAACGGCTGGAGGCCTTTCTACATATGCCCTTATGCTCCATCGCGGCGAAAGTGTCCTTGGTCTCCTGAAGGTGCCGAGGGGGAAGCCTCCGGAACTTGCGTGCGTCGGGGGGCCCTTCATTTTGATGTGTTGGTAAACTCCGTGTTTGGCAGGGCCCCCAGGCACCTGATGCAGTTCAGGCTTGAATACTTTGGGGAATTCCTTCAGAAGTGAGGCGTACTGGTGTGGAGCGACGGAACAGACTGTGGGCATGCTGAGGCCCATCGCCAGGGGAAGGGACTGGCAGGACTTGGTGTCTAGCAGGCGTTTGCAGCCGATGTCGACTGCCAGTCCGAAGTGGACCAGGAAGTCCGCACCCAGGAGTGGGGTCCTCACGTCCGCGACGATCAAGCTCCACTTGTACCTCTGGCCCAGGATGGAGACCGACAGGAGCTTGGTGCCGTAGTAGAGGATGGGGGACCCTTTGGCGGCCGTCAGGGAGGCAGCCGGGTCCGACGGACGTTTGCAGTCCTCTCTGGACGGTGGGAACACTGAGCGCATGGCCCCATTGTTGGTCAGCATCTTCCTGCCAGGGATGGTGTCGCGGACATAGAAACCTACTGGTGCAGGGCTCCTGGGTGCTTCTGCTGCCATGGCGGCCTGTGCTGTTGGCCGCTGCCACCCCCATTTTTTTGGATGGGTGAAAGGGCAGGGGGGCTCACAGTTCCGGGTGTCCTTGCCATACCGCTGGTGGTAGTAGCAAGGCCCCGCCAACTGCTTCTTCTGGTGATGGGTTGGCCGCCTCCTGACGATGGCGTTTATCTCCTCTTCTGTGGTTTCCTCCGGCTGGAAGGAGTTGATGGGGTGTGCGGGCGTGGATGCCCGCTTCGCTGCCCTCATGGATTCAGTCAGCTGCTGTGCCGTTTTAATCAGGTCCTCGAGGGGCAGGGTGTAAGGCTCCAAGATCTGGGTCCGAACCTCTGGGAGGAGCTGACGGATCTGGGTCCGAACCTCCAGGAGGAGCTGACGGAGGAAGATCTCCCTCGACAGGCTTATCTCCGTGTGCCTGCCGCTGCCGTCCGTCCCAGGTAGGATGAGAAGGTCCTGGATGACGTTCCACGTCTCCAGGAGGTTCTGGTCGTGCCGGGGTTGTTGGCGAGGTCGAGGGCGTGGGCGGCTCTCTCGGAGATCGGCAGGGAGCAGGTCTCGATGAGAAAGGCCTTCAACTTCTGGTAGGTGGCAGGATTTGTGGCAGACACCCACGGGGCAATCTTCCAGTAAACCTCCTCCGGGAGGGAGTTAATTGCGATGTCTGCCTGCAGCACTTCATCAGTCGGGCCTGCCTACCTGAACTGCCCCTCGACCCTGTAGAGCCATGATGATGAGTTGTGGTGTGTGAACAGTGGCAGCTTTATGGCGAGGGCGGACCTTGGTTGGTCCGTCAGGAAGGGCAGCGCACGAGGAGCGGATACCGGCGTGGAGGAGCGTGCGAGCCTTGGCGTGGGGGAGGGCGCAAGGGAGATATCAGACTCCGCAAAGTTTGTGGTTATTTGTATGTGAGAGGGAATGTCTGTGCCCATGCTCGCTTCTGTACTCTCACTCGGAGTGTGAGTTACACTCATGTCAATACATGCTTGGGGGATGCCGTGTGGGTCTGCTAATGACGCCGGTGATCTGCCGACGAGGGTCGGTACGCCCAAACGCTTTGTTAAAGCACCATAGTTAGTCCGTTAGGGGCTTGGGGTAATTCACTGGGCCAAGACTAAGTCGCCGCTTGGGTCTGTTAATGGCTCTGGGAACCACTCCGGGGTCACCACTGTGAGAGGGCGCAAAAGAGAGAGCAGGTAGACATTGACTGCTAGTTTATTAAAGGAGCAGGTCGTTTATAAAGCGGCGTGCAGACGTCAGTACAAAGACATATAAGGACATACAGGTGGCCCGAGGTCAATTGTTCTCAGTGTGAAACAGGACAGGTAAATACAGATAACGTGACAAATAAAATCAACAGATTAGACACAACAATGCTCTGACACATGTACAATACAAAAGGGCACAAATGAGTAAGTAATAAATGCACATTTACATAAATAAAACATGGCTAGGTACCCCGACCCAAGGTCAGGAGAAAAAGGCACCGTAGAAAACAGAAGGTTCACTAAAGAAAACCCGTTGAGTGGGGACTTTACAGGTCCCCCAAGATGCTATCCATAAGGCGTTGGAATGAGGCCCCGGTGTTCCTGAGGCCGAAGGTGGAGTAGGAGAAGGTGTGATGGACCACATGGCGGTCCTACGGGTACACATGCATGTGAGTCAGCCATCGGACAAAACAGGACAAGCATCCCGCTCTCTCTCTCTTTCTCCCATGCATCAGCGGCGATTGCTCGAAGGAACACAACTTCTGCCATACAGCATTCCTGTCTATTTCTCTCTAACCATTGTTGTCTCGATTCATGTACAATCACCACTACTTGCATTGCCATGCAAGCATTCTGATCATGTATTCATAATGTTCCACCAAATCTTCTGTATCAAACTGTATGTATGTTTCTGTTTGTGAAGATGCCAAACATCTCACCATTTTTTCATATATATTATGCTACTACATTGTATTCATTAATCTGTCTCGAATCTCATGCAAATGTCCATATGTGGAATTTCCTGGCCTTTCCATTGATATATGTTTTATCATTGTATGTTTATTATGTCTCTCACAATCGCCATCTGTTTGTCTGTCGACAAGACAAGATGTCTGAAACATAAACTCGGTTTTGTCTTGCCTGTGTGTAGAAACTACATTGCGGCTCGCACCAGCCAATAACAACTTCGAAGATTCTGTACATTCATGCAGTAAGGAACCAGTAATAAACTAGACAACACCCAGCCAGTATGTCACTCAACACCTTCATTACAAAGGTATATGTCCTGAACGGCGTGATGATGGCTGTCTTCGGGACGTCGTCAGGATGTACTAGTACCTGAAAATAGGACTTGAGCAAATCCATTTTTGTGAATATCTTGGCCCTGTGCAGGGCACCTGTTAAGTCCTGCATGTTTGGCAGGGGATAGTGGTCCGGTGTTGTCATTAGGTTCAGCCGACGATAGTCCCCACAGGGCCCCCATGAACCGTCTGGTTTCTTCACCATTTGGAGTGGGGATGCCCATGGACTTGATGTCTTTCTGCAGATACCCATCCTTTCCATCTCGGCGAACGCTTGTTTAGCATCTTGGAGTTTCTTGGGTGGCAGGTGGTGGAACTTGGCATGTGTCGGCGGGCCTGTGGTGGTGATGGATGCCATGCTTGGCCTGGGTACCTGTCATCTGAGACAGTTCTGGCTTGAAGACATCTGGGAATTCGTGGATGAAGGTGTTGTGTTTGTTCGATGAGATGGAGCATACGGCAGGCATTCCTGGTCCGGTGGAGAATGGCCGGGAGCGGAAGGTTCCAGTATCCAGCAAGTATTTTCACTGTAAGTGGATATTGCTTTTAAATCACTAAATTAAAAAAAAAAACCTGGCCCACCTGTAAAAATATGATCTCTTGCTTTTCACTAGGTAGGCTTGAACAGCACCTGCTGAACTGTTTCCCCAGTTTTGGTGATCAGGCATCTATAAGAGCTTCCCACGTAATTCGCAATGAAGGAACAGACGGGTGAATAAATAACAGGTACTCGAGCATAATTCGTTGGTAAGTCGCTCTTAGTGACTTAGGAGTGATAAGGATACTGAAAAATACGAGAAAGTCCACATGTAGCAAGAATGACCGTTGTTAAAAATGTGCAGACATTATACAAAATGCTATAAAAAGGTTATCGCGTGTGAATTAATTGATCCAAGCCCTCAATAGGCTTGATTGTGGATGAAGAACTATGAAAGGCAAGCTTGGGAAGAAAACATACATTTCGAGTGTAACAGGACAGCTAATTCTACATGACCGAGCTCTTCTTGTTAATGAATACCTCAGTATACCGAAAGAGTCTTCTTGTTTTGGCCTCTAAAAAGTATACACTTTGTGTCCTTAAATTTGAATGTTTCCCCATATGCACTTGCACATTTTTCTTTACTATTAATATTCAGTAAGTCCTTCAGAATGGGATAATTGTTTGGCTTTATTACAGTAGGAAATATTTCCAGATGATTCTACCATCTGTCAAAACATACTGCATTCTTTCAGCTGAAATTACCTGCCAAAGTAATTCAAATGCTTCATGTAAGGTTTTTACATGTCTCTGATATATCTTTGCCGGATATCCTGTATGTTCCTTCAGATTTTCTCACAAGCATTGATGTCACCGAAATGAGCTAGAAAAGCAACACATGTTACCGAGTCTTAACAGACTGTATAAAACTTAATTAAGAAATGTTCATTGGATGTATTATACATCTCGTAGGGCATTATTGATCCATGGTACTGATTCAACCCATCCGTGTCAGTGGAAAGGATTGCTTCCTTAGCTTGCAAAAATGAGAACTGGATGGTATTCACTCTCAAGGTCTAGGGTAGAGAAGTGCTTAATTAAAGTGTTTATTACCTGTCACTATAATAAAACCAATAGTTATTCTAATGATGATATAAGGACGAGGCCGGGCTTGATCACGGAATTCAGTTTTATGTTGTTCATAGGTAGTCTTATGTTCCTTGATGATTTTTTTTTCCCACTAACCTTTTGCCAGTGATCTCCAACAATCATCTGCTCAGTTCTTCATTTAATTCTTTTTCAACCTCATTTCGATAGAATGCCACACAACACCTGCAATAGATATGAAGCTGGTCCAGTGATGAAAACACATTCTTCGTGTTTGTCTTGAAAGGTTAAGAAAAAGCCATTGCAGCTGAAGAGGAGTTTAGTGAAGGTCGAAAGCTCCTGTTCTGTATTTACTCACTTAAACTGTATAAAGTGGCCTTTTCTTAACCTATGAAGCTGGTCTTCATCGCAATTGCATTGTGAAATTCTTTTACTTTCCATGGATATTTATTTCCAATTGCAGTCATGGAGAAACAAATCCACAGTTATGTATGGGTATAAATATACTTGAAAATAGATTTAATAAAGGACTTTCGGGAATCTGTTCGATTCCCCTTTTCAATCGAACAGATTCCCGAAAGCTCTCTGTTCAGATTTATTTCTAAATAAATTGGTATTCATACGTAACTGGATTTGTTTCTCCATTTCAAGGCTCATGCAACTATGAGTATTTTTGATTGCAGTAATGGTATTAGCATAAGTATACAACAGCTCTGGGACTACGATATTGGATGAGGAGGAGGTTAACAAAGATTTTTTTTGGGGTGACCTTTGAGTGTCATCAACAGACTGTGCGTGACTGCGACCTCATAAAAGCTTTTATTACTAGAGACTTGAGCATGCATATCGAAAGGACAGGCACTGATGTACTCTAAAATTATGCACCAGCCAGACTGCTTTAAGTCTGGTACTCGTCGACGTAACCTTATCCACCCTCTTAACTTGCCGTAGCATTTCCGTCATCTCCCCAAACTCATTGCCATCATGACTATTTTTATCCTCAAACCAAAAGTTAAAATCCCCACTGACGAAGACATTTGCGCTCCTTGTGTCGAGTCCTTCTAAGTATAGCCTGTGGTTTGTATGCCGCTAAAAATACGAACTTTCGCTACCCGAATTCAAAGCTGATGTACATATGTTCGAAACTTGCAACCTCAGTCACCTCCTCCACCTTAATTCTTGCAGATGTTTTAGAAACAAAGATTCCTACTCCTCCTCGTCCTCTTCTCCTTGTACTAAGAATATTTAAAAACAGGTGTGTTCTTGGTGTCAATTTAAGGGTGTCAGTGTTATCGTATTCACTCAAACTCGCCTCGACCAGTGTAAATACATCAAACTCTTCTTCATTATTGTCTCGAATTTGTAATGTCTTATTTCCCATAGATAGAATATCTATGAAACAATATTTTATTTGCAACCACTCAGAATCAGTATCCACATTTTCTAATGTTTTGAATACTTTCCAGTGATGTTTTACAGCATCTCTCATTCATCGCATGATTCACGTCATGCTTAAGAAGTCTCAAGCAATTCATTCATTTTTTAACCGTAGAGTTGTAGGCTGTGGTTCTATGATTTTGCTGCACAGTATTCTAAGATTTGCTGCACAGTTGCTGCAACATAGCCCTCCTTTTCCATATTGCATTTTATTTTTGTTCTATATGACCACACCTTTGATAACAGAAATAGTTGGTGGCTTAGTATCTGTCTCTTACGTTTCATGCCTCCCATTTTGGTTTTACCTAGTCTGGAATTTCCATGACTAACACATCAACGATGTTGAAGCCATTTTATGTAATTAAATATACCTTTATCACTTAATAGGTGCATTTCATTAAAATTCACACATTTCGAAATATGAAATGTTTAAGTATGCATCGAGTTAAAAAAAATAATTCTTTTTATCAAAACAGGTAAAGATTTTGCCCGAGATGAGAAGATTCTGAAGACTGAGGATATTACTTTCTGTACCGCTAAGGCCTAATCATATTGGTATGAGTTCAGCATAAACATCTTAAAAGAGAAGCCAGTTGCCGTGAAGGCAATGTGAAGTCGCATTTAAATCTAATCAGGAGAGTAATCTGAAAAGTGAAAAGATGACACGCCTCATCAGTATATATATATATATATATATATATATATATATATATATATATATATATATATATATATATATATATATATATATATATATATATATATATATATATATATATGTATATGTAGAATCTACTGGTCACTTTTACCAGACACATATGCAATTCTAATATATATAATGCCCTCTTAACTTCTCGAATTATTTCGCTTTTTGGATATGCTTGGATATGGTTGTTATGGCTTCTAATAGTTACAAGCATATCCAAAAAAGCAACTTCGCGCTTTTTGGATATGCTTTAAGATGGCATTGTGGCTATTAGAATTAGCATATAAAAATATATATATATATATATATATATATATATATATATATATATATATATATATATATATGTGTGTGTGTGTGTGTGTGTGTGTGTGTGTGTGTGTGTGAGTGTCTATGTGTGTGTATCATTAAAGAAGGGGGAGGGACCTACAGGGGAATATCAAGTTTATCAGTTAACTTATTGCTTTTTCGAAATTTGTCAAACTAGAGCACGATTGGTGGAGGAAAAGGACCCCAGGTAAAGAGAGAAATTGAAAGAGAGCCAGAAGAAGCACGAGAAGTGAAACCTAAGTATACATAGTAAAACAAAACAAGAACACTCGGATGAAAGCATACCTCCTACAAGCCACATTAGCCCCTGGTCGTAATCATTGACCAAGTAAGGAAGTTTGAACATAAAAATTAGTATTTTGGTCATGAATAAATCGACTGTTTTGTTCGAATATCTCTTCTAAAATTTCTCTAATTGCCAAATATTATCCCATCTTAATGGTCAGACAATTTCTGCATATAGCCCTCGAAAAATCCCCAGTTTTCATTTTGAGCGAGATGGGTTCCAGGGCATCAGATCATCAAGTTTTTATTTATATGCCTCAGGTGTTAATTCTCAGGAAACGGTCATTTCTTGAATGCTTTCACCACTTCATCAAAATACGTTTGTTCTTTCTCGAAATACTTTATATACAAAGAACAAAACATTTACACAAAATTGAATACATCACCTTTCAACTTGACCGTCAAAAGTGAAATATAAAACTGTAGTTGAAGTAAATGGTATTAGAAAGATGAAAAAACATGAAAGAAAGAAGCCAAGCTTAATTCTGCGCATATTTCAGTACCTGGGAGCAACAGAGTACATGTATAAGACAGAGGTAAGTGGCGCACTGAGTGTGTGAGGGCAGGAAGAAAGCCTCCATGCACGTGCTGCAGATGAGCCTTCCGTGTGGGAATATGAATCTGATCATATTGTGGCAGTTTTCTTCACAGGGGGATCATCCTTGATTTACAAGTCAGTGGATAAATGTGTCAGTGGTTATTGTCATTCTTGTCTTACATTTTATCTGGAGCCACTCGCCGTCAAAGGGAATGAACGGCTTGGACTGTTTTTAACAGTGTGTGCGCGTGTGTGTGGATGTAAGTGAATGTGTGTATGGATGTAACTTAGCGTAAGTTTGTGTTTATTTGTACAGAAAATGAGGACTTATGGCAGGAATGCCTCCTAACCATTTACATGATTCCTATTCCCAGCAGTTAATCAATTCTTGGTACTAGCCTAACGAAACGGCTTCCATTCCCATCGTCATCTAGTTAACACTATTGGCCGTTTTCTCGTGTTTCCTTTCATAATGGAGCGATTTCGCTGTTAATTTTCTTCAATTTATGTAGGTTTTTTAGAACATTTTTTTCTGTATTTTCTTCACTTCTTCCATTATCATACTTAACTTTTTTGCTCTTATCTCTGATATGCGTTTAACATTCCTCGTTTGCCTCTTTCGCACTTTTCCTCATTAGCTCTTTCCTTAACTTCCTATTCCAGTTTCATTATTTGTGCATTGTTTTTACTATCTTCGACTTTCAAATTATCCACGTGACCAAGTTATCCAAGCTCCCCCCCCCCTCTCTCTCTCTCTCTCTCTCTCTCTCTCTCTCTCTCTCTCTCTCTCTCTCTTCTGCTTCTTCTCAGCCACCTGAAGTGAATCCCGCATTCCGCCAGAGCGCTTATTCATCCTACCCCGAGCTACGCCTTTTAGAATTCATATGAACGGGGAACTCCGGCGAGCTCCCCGACGAGTGCGTAAGACCCCCGTCTCCGTACCTGCTGGATCGTAACGAGGTATTCCACATTGTTTACGACCGTTGCCCGTCGAGACGAGTGGGGTGACCCTTGGGGTTATTCGGACGGGCGCGTGGGTGTACGTCCATCAGGTCAAAGTAGGGCAGGGGCAGCGCCAGGGGAAGGAGAAAACCGAACTCCTCTTTGTTCTTTTCCCCTCCCTCCGCCTCCTCCCCCATAACCTGGTTCCAAATTGGACCCCGTTATTCTCCTTCCTCTGCCGCCCCAGAACCGACCCCCGACCCCCAGTTCAGCACCTGCAAAAGCCTCGCCCCGTGGCCCTGTTGCATTTGAGAATGGAGGGAGAGTGGGATGGGGTGCGGGGAGGCGGTGAAAGGAGGTGGGCTTAGGGTATAAGGAGAAACCTACCTCGAGGAGGAGGCGGAGGAGGGAGAGAAGTTAGGCTGGACATACTCTTTCAACTCCCAAGGTTATATAATATACTGGTTTCCAACGACATGGCTACGGGCAATTTCTCCGTCCAGCGACCATTGCACATTTTATTCATTCAGTTTCTTGAATAACTTGGGTATCTGATCTCCGCCATTACTTAAATGTTACTCAACAGATATGAAGGCCATCTTCAGTGATTATTGTCTCCAGACGAGCTGGTTTTCCCTCTTTTAATGTGTATAAAAACTGTGCTGCCGTTGAACTTGGGCTGCAATTCTTTCAGACTAATTTCTTAAAACTAATAAGGTACGTACATAATGGAGCTTATGCAATAATTTAGGAGGGTACTTTGCCTTTCCACATGCTACGTTATTTTATCAAATCTGCGGCATACTGAATTTTCAAGACTCATTCACTTGAAAGTTGTAAATGTCAAATCTGAAAAGATATTCATTCTTCCTCTTATTCTTGAAGGCTCTTTATCTTCAATATGAGAATCTTTTCTTGCATGTGTCATTTTTGGAATTGAACCCTGTGGCACAGGGAAACTGATTATAAATAGAATCTTATTAAAAATTTCGTTATGATATAACCAAGAAATCCAGTGACCACTCGTTTCCCCGGCCAACATTATACTGGGGCAGGAAATTGTTTTTATGCACGAACGGAAATATTAATTTATATCCAATATACAGTACCGGTACATTTGTAGTTAATAAAAAAAAAAATAAAACATGTATAGTATACTTTTTCTCTCTATCTCCTTCAAAGCACAAAGTTTTAAAAAGCAAGTGCATTTGGTCTCTTGTCATATATCTAGTAAAATCTCTCTCTCTCTCTCTCTCTCTCTCTCTCTCTCTCTCTCTCTCTCTCTCTCTCTCTCTCTCTCTCTCTCAAAATCATTATCTAAACAAAAAATACTCGTTTTTTTATTTCAAAATATCTTGTTAAAATTTCTCTTTCTCAAACGCTTCATCTAGACGAAGTAAAAGGTTGTTTTTAGGATTCATAATACCTAGCTGAAATTGCGTTTCCCTTCCCTCTCTCCCTCTTAAAATTTTCATTTACTATAAATAATACACCGTACTTGTTTTATGTTTCATAATATAGTTGCTCTCTCTCTCTCTCTCTCTCTCTCTCTCTCTCTCTCTCTCTCTCTCTCTCTCTCTCAAAATATTTATTTTAACAAGGAAGTACCCGTTTCACGTTTCATATATAGCTGAAACTGCTCTCTCTCTCTCTCTCTCTCTCTCTCTCTCTCTCTCTCTCTCTCTCTCTCTCTCAAAATATTTATTTTAACAAGGAAGTACCTGTTTCACGTTTCATATATAGCTGAAACTGCTCTCTCCCTCTCTCTCTCTCTCTCTCTCTCTCTCTCTCTCTCTCTCCGTTAGCTATCAGACAATAAAGCTGCTCGGTTGGTGATTTAAGTTTGGCTCCCGTGGCAAAGACTCAAAAAAAAAAAAAAAAAAAAAGCTCGAGATCTTGGCGTCATCACTCACGGTTTCCGAGAGAAGACCGACAAAGATGCTTCGCAGTCCGTTACCTGGACAACTGTTTCTCTAACGGATTGTCTTTAGGCCTCCCGGTTTTCATTTCAAGAAGACATGGTTCAAGAGCTTCCTGCTATCCGGACGATGCTCCTTTAACGGACTGTCACGATCGGCATGTTTGCCTTTCCATGTCATTTAGGTGAGGTTTGAGAGTTATTTTATTGTCTTTTACTTTGGTTTCTCATTTTCCTGACAGTGAATTTTGACTGACTCGGCCTTTTGTACTAAAGGGAAATCATATTAGGCTGAAATTTTTCAGATTTGTCCAAAACTGATATGCAAGACTTATTTTGGTTGATATAAGATAAGAAAACAGACCCATCCTCAGAAACTGCAAAAACACACGAGAGAAGAAGAAGAGGAAAAAAGAAAAAGAAAAACGATACCTCTAGCTCCTTCTTGTAGATGTTTTCAGAAAAGGAAACTTGACTGCTCCAAAACACCTTACGGAAAATGAACCGAACCAGCATCGGTCATTAATGAAAATCTGCCTGAAATTAGTCTGTGGTTAGAGCCACTCAGAAACAATTTTCATGATGGCGCTGTGACCGATTTTCTTCTCCCTTCTCTGCCTCAGAGGCGTTTTAAAAGAAAACTTTCACAAGGCCCCACCCCTTAGGAGATGCTGCTTTTATAACACCGCTTATCTGCCCGATTTCTGTTCAACCAGAGTCAAAGTCACCAAGAGGAAGGAACGTTCAGGTTTTATTACCGGTCGATTTATTATTTATTTTACAACACGATATTAATCATTTGAGATCACATTCATCTAATTTTACTTTGTTTTATCATTGGATGGAATGTTTCTCAAGAAGATTATTTAGACGAATGAGCGCCCACTGACGATTTCAAGAAAGTTAGGAGGAAGTACATATATTACCAAGGGCGCAAATAAACTTATAAAACGTACGTTCTGTAGACCAAATGTACTTTTTTTTCTATTCTGGTTACTGAACACTTGTGATCGTCATATAGTCCCTAGTTTGACGAAATGGCGTAAGCCATTTTATGCTCATTCCGAGAAAATAGCGTTCAAAGATTTTGATACTATACAGAGCTTCTAAATACGTAATCTTTTAGGGAAATTATTTTGGGAAACCTGACAACGCAGACAGCTGAAATTTTGAAATGTTTTCGAATATAAAACAACTGAGACATTCTGACTGGAAAATTTAAAAACTTAAAAAAATGGGATACACCAGTTCGTCAAAACAAGTACGTCATGATCGGTCTTATGTACTTCCTAACGCTTCTACTGGCTAGGTACCCTGACTGCGCTTTTTGTCCAATAAAATCATATCAATTATCGTTTTTCTAACAATCTGTACCTTTACCTATAGAACCTGACTTAACTCTTTTCATTTACAGATAATTCCTCTCGTCATATTTAGATAAAACATTTGTACTCCATATTTCTTTTGAAATATGGTGAGTTGAGCCACTGGTTTCCGCTTGACTGGTTGGTTTTAGATTAAGCTGGTCTTTTGCCAGAACGGTTCCTTATACTCGGGTGGTCTGTAGGTGTGTCAAGGTCAAGGTCAAGTGTCAAGGGGTAAAAGAGGCCTGGTGTGGACCTCTGAACTCATCTAACCAAGTGAGACAGGTTCCTTGGTTTCAGCTTCAGGCCACACCATTTGGCCTCTTTGCTCCAGACTCGGGGATCCGTCACCCTTCCAAGTGAACCTGTTCCTAAGATCTGTCCTGTCCAAAGAAGGTGATCAAGCGTCGTACTTGAGAGGGAATTCGGATATTACCATTTTTCCCCCTTGAAATCCATTTCCCCTGAGAATTTGGTCATAACAATTAGAAACAGAATGAATCCTTCTTTGCATTGTGCATTTCTTCGCCTGAAACAGAGCCACATTGAAGTCATTTAATCTCGTCCTAGATCTGGTCACAAATCTGTGACCTATGCATATTTGGATAAAAAACCTTAAAAACAGAATATCTTTGCACTGTGCATTTCTTCGCCTGAAGCAGTGCCACACTGAAGTCATTTTAATCTCGTCGTAGAAATAGTCACAGACCTTAGACCTATGCATATTTGGATAATAACCTATGTCACATTACCTGGATGCAGAGAATGCAGGTCACAGTGAGAAATGCTCAGTGAATGTCATCGTTCAAAAATCAATGAAAACTCCTTAGTACTTTCCATTTATTCAGTCAGAGTTAAGGATTCAAGTTTCAGTTTATTGAGTAAGATCTTCAAAAAAATATTCTTCAAGAATATGGTTGTTTTTTGCATGCGACTTTACCTTACATCGAAAATCATACACTGTAAAGGGAAAGCTGTTGCCCTGAGGTACAACTGAGTTTTCAAGTCGAAATTGGCTGTCACACGTCGGGAGGATTCTCACACCCATATACAGTTCTATCTGTTCATAATTTGTAAGATATTCTTTCCTATTTTCCCATGTATATATTTTCCTTCAACCTCTTTCGTCCAACAGTCTTTGTTCCATGTTCATGAATTGTTCTCGATGTAAAATGGAAAGTTTAAAGATTAAGAGTTTTACAATGCTTCAGAAATTATATTCTAGAACAGCGCAAGGGAAATATTCTGAAAGAGCAAGCTCTATTGATACAAATAAAAAGCCAAGATGATCACTCACTCTCTCTCTCTCTCTCTCTCTCTTTATATATATAAACATATGAATATACAGTATATACATACATATATATACTGTATATGTATATAGTATATATATATATATATATATATATATATATATATATATATATATATATATATATATATATACTGTATTATGTACATATATGTGTGTGTGTATGAACACATGAGAACATGTTTCGCAAAAATAAATTTCTGACTCACATCGGGACCGAACACCGGTCTTTCAAGGAAACAAATGACTGTAATATATGTACGTACATTAATCAACAAATATCGCGTTGGTCGCAAATATATAAAAAATTCGTACAATTAACTACAGCGATGAATTAAGCAATTTCTGTAGTTTCATAATTAGCAATTTATCTGGACTCTCACTTGAAAGACTGGGGTGCGGTCCTGATGTGAGTCAGAAATAATATATATATATATATATATATATATATATATATATATATATATATATATATATATATATATATATATATATATATATATATATATATATACACATATATATATGTATACATACATATATATATATATGTGTGTGTGTATGACTGTGAAATATTTTCTGTTAAAACAGAATTCCATCTAATAAAAGGAGCCCATAAAAACGCCAAAAGATAAAGATAGAAAGTTAATGCTATATATTTCGGAGAACAACTACAGAACTAGTATCTCCCTCGACAGGCAGGTAATGAATGAAATAAGAGCTACAGAAAAGCAATATTTATACCAAGAGTTCCATAGGTCAGCCGTTACGTCACTCTAGCTGACAGCTTCTTAATCTGCTTAATCTATAATATAAATTATACGTGACAAATTCCAGTTTACTCTGTGATTATGGTTATTTATGTGGTTAAAAATAGCTGAGCTCTGTTGGCCATACTTTACTGAACGTTTATGTTGTATTAATCTCTGGGCGAGTGATTTACCTGTAAAACCGATGTAGGATTGGTCACAGTCGAGGCAAGGGATTTCGTAGACTCCTGTGTCTTTGGGGACTTGCTTTTGTTGGAAGTTAATCAGGGATTTGGCAAAGAAATTTGGGTAGGTAAAGGCTAAAGGGTTAGGGTTTCCAAATGCCTGTGTCAACGTCTTAATACTGCCCAGGTGTGGGATTTTGATTTTATTGTAGGGCGTCTCTCTATAGTCTTGTTTTGTGGGGACGGTAAAAGATTATCTTTGCTTTAAAGATCGTTTTCTCAATTATATGGTCAGGGTACTTTAAAGATGATAGCTGCTTACAGAATGGTTCAATTTCCTTTTCCAGGACATCTTAAGGCTCTTAAGAATAAATTGCTGGCAATGCCAATCTTGATAGAAATGGCATGATAACTAAAATAGTGAATGTATGAAAGTGGAAATGCTGGTTTTCTGTATACGGTCAATTTGTATTATGTCGTGTCTCTAATTATTAAAACATCAAGAAAAGGTCGTCTGTTTCCCATTCAACTCTGAATATGATGCTGGGCACTAGTGCGTTTCCTGTAACTCTTTATTTTATTCATTACCTGCCGTCGAGGGCGATAGTTGTTCTCCGAAATATATAGCATTAACTTTCTACCTTCTGGCGATTTTATGGGCTCCTTTTATTAGATATATATATATATATATATATATATATATATATATATATATATATATATATATATATATATATATATATATATATATATATATATATATATATATATATATATATATATATATATATATATATATATTTATATGACATCTCCTTTGCACATCCTTGTGGGAACCAGAAGAGTTAGAAGACCCAAAACCACTTGGAAGAAAAGTAAGGGAAGGGAGGCTAAAGAAGAGTGGAGATTTATGGAACATAAAGCACAGGTAAGAAATTAGTTTTTTTCATAATATATATAGATTATACACACACACACATATATATATATACATATATATATGCATTTATATGCATATGTATACAAATACTATATATGCATATATATATATATTTATATGTGTGTGCATACATGTATGTGCATATATATATGTATATATATATATATATATATATATATATATATATATATATATATATATATATATATATATATATATATATATATATATATATATAATAATTTTTACGTTATTAACCTTCAAGTTCGTAAGTATCAAACACTTGTGAAAATTATGCATATTTATTAACTCTCTCATTTGCCAAGCCAAACGGCAAATCATTATCCTTAGCTTATAAATAGCATGAAAACCATTAATCTATTCCCCTCCTCACCCATATAGAATTGCTTTACATGCATTTTCAGAATTTCGATTTAGTGTCTGACTGCGTTCTAGTGCAATTAGCTATCGGCAGACTTTGAAAATTTATACATTTTGCAATGCAAGAGCCCTTGGTCTATACTAAGTTATAATTTTTTTTCATTTTTCTATATCTTTAATCATGTAAAAATGAACGAATCCTTTCGACCAAGTTCTTATTCTGTCTATACAATATCAATATCTGAACTTCATCTCATTACACACACACACACACATATATATATATACTTGCATATATGTATATATATATATATATATATATATATATATATATATATATATATATATATATATATATATATATACAGTATATATATGCTTGTCACTTGTACATATAACTTTTTGATTCACAAATGTTAAGCCACAAATATCGTTTAATATCCAGTTCTTATACCTCAGGAACAACTTACACCCAAGAGGGATTACAACTGATAAGTTCTTCGTCACTGGCAGGATTCGAATTATTGCCTGGTTTAGAAACAAAGTCAGAATGACTTTGATCACTGAATCATCAAGAGTTATAAGCTGATATCGACTCTGCAGTACTGTACATATGAAAGAGGTAAATGAATAAATGTGCACCATTTTCTCAGGTGCTTCATAGGTACTAAAATGAAGGTTAAAGGTCAAATGAACTCAGGAGTGGCAATGATATAGTGTAACGTCAAGGCACCTTAAAACTTTAAATACAGAGTTAGTTGTTACTAGATGGAAGCGATCTACATTTTGTGCAAAAACTCTTTTTACAAGGTTTTGGAGATAGCTCAAACCACCATATAACCTTTTTTAAGAGCCTTTGAGGCGCATTAATACATACACATAATGGGGGTATGTGTCTATACAACAACAAATCCACACACACATATCGATATATGTTACGTAATCTGTATTAGAATCGTATTGCACCTGGAAATTGGTAGCCTGGACTTTAAGATAACATTTTAAGGGTTAACCTTCATGAAGATCAGCAAAGATCATTTCTCTTCAGTCTGTCACTGGGCTTCTTTCCAAAATTTAGGTTTTGGTTTTCTATACAGTAGCTGGAGCATTAATGCGAGATCAGAATCTTTAACATCGTAGTTTATTTCCGTTACGGCGGCAGCAGTAATGCTTTGGGGATGACTGGTATACAGCCTATGACAGCTTTCAGGTACTCACTGTAACGATTACTAGCTGCTCTTAATTAGGCCTAAAATACACATTTTACCCAGAGAGTGACTTGCCAGATCCTAATTGCTGCACTGAAAAAAACGTAGAATCGGATTTACTTATATAGTGGAAATAATCGCAAATGCAAATAGTCACGGAGACAGAGTAGACCTATTCATTGTAACCAGAGAACCTGAAACTTTCAAGTGTGGGTTTTTATGCTATAGCACTGAAATGTGCTAAAAATCAGTATTCTCCAAGACTTCGTGTCGCTAAGTTTTCCGCAAAGTCTTAAGTTCCTTAGGGTTTCAATTCAAGTTATCTCACTAAAACGTCAATGTTTTCCCTGATTTGCAACTATGATAGGACATGAAACGTAGCTCAAAATCACTAGGTATTAGGCCTAGGTATTGCTACTCTGCCTACGTGCTCAAAATCACTAGGTATTAGACCTAGGTATTTGCTACTCTGACTACGTGCTCAAAATATCTAAGTATTAGGCCTAGGTATTGCCACTCTGACTAAGTGTTCAAAATCACTAGGTATTAGGCCTAGGTATTGCTACTCTGACTACGTGCTCAAAATCACTAGGTAAAGAACTAGACTTTCAAATATTACTTGGAAGCCCACCACGCCCATGACCAGTTTCGCCTTGCGCGAGTTTCGGGCAATCACAAAAACCGCATCGCTCATGACAATGAATACGTTCGATACCCTAAGGCACTGCTTATTTCTCTGTCAGTTTCCTAAACAGCGTACCGGAATATTATCAATGGAAAAATAAGAGAGAGAGAGAGAGAGAGAGAGAGAGAGAGAGAGAGAGAGAGAGAGAGAGAGAGAGAGCTCCTCTGTGCGTAAAAGAAAATTCTGGAAATAAGGTTTAAAGAACAATTACGACCCTCTTTCTCTTCCTTCAAGTCTTTCCCAATACCTCCGCAAATTTAATTGTTATACTCACTTTTACCATCTATGAGTCACGACAAGATGAGAGAGAGAGAGAGAGAGAGAGAGAGAGAGAGAGAGAGAGAGAGAGAGAGAGAGAGAGAGAAGTAAAATCCAAGTAAACTTTTTGATCTTCCACCTTAATAATATTATTCTTACCGCAGCAACTCACTTCTTATCACGATTATTACCTCATTCCAGGCACATATATACGTTCAACCATCTCTAGTGTTTAGCCTTATAACGAAATCTAAGATACAAGATAACAAGGGAGCGTACGAAAATTTCCATCAGAAATTAAATTTCCTCGCTCTTCTGTAAGGAAGAATGTAAAGTGGCGTCATCGTGAACGCTGGAACAGTTCTCCAATGAACGTTATTTAGGAGAGATCACGAATTGACCAACGCGATCCAGTTCATCAAATGGCGTCCCTCCTCATTAGATTCTATCCATCTTCTCAAACCTGATCTACTCGTTCCCTCGCTCTCGGCCGTCGACTCAAACTTTCGACATCGGCTGAATTTTCGTGAAAACCTTCGTCGATATTTTATCCATCAAGTTTATATTCGTTACATAAAGGGAAAAGAAATCCCAAGAAGTTTTTATTCGGAAATGCTTCAGAGTTTCGCCGATATTTTTTCCCCGCGCTGGCAATTAGCGTGTTGCAATCGACCTCCTTTTTTCTCTTTTGAATTATGCGTCCTCTTTGTTTATTACTGTTGCCACAGACTTTAATGGTATCAAAGGTGTCCTTTGTTGTTTTAAACTTTGAAGATTAGTTTTCCTCTTAAGATTTTTGGAATAGAGACAGATTTAAAACTATCTACCTACGTATAGAGAGAAATTTCGGTTCCTCTGCTATTCTTTTGCAGCTGCCCAAAATGGGTATTTACTTCTCAGCGGCTACAAAACGATTTCAAAATCTGATTTTAATCCCAGCCAAACCTGTAGCGATTGCTTAATGAGTTCATAGGGTTCTAAAAGACCAGTAAAATATGAAGGAATATTTTCCGATTTTTTTTTCATTTTTAGGAATTCAACCATGACCTCTAATCTGTATACAGAAATATTTTCTAAATCTGGATATTGATCTTCACTCTAAATATTGTGTATCTGTGACACGTTAGCATTGATTTTTTGTTGTTGTTGTTGTTGTTGTTGTTTTAGCGTAGATGATAAATAATTTTTCTTTTCCAACTTGTCATTTTATTCCTCACTCGGCTAACAATATTCCCTGAAAAGAGAAAGACCTTCCTTCATAATTCTGCTCTTTATTTTTTTTATTTTTGACTTAACGTTCCATGTCCTGAATTTTATTATAAATATATGTGGCGTTGTGTACCATATCGTACAACTTAATTAACTGTTAGAAATTTCTGTATAGGATCATTGCATCCTCACTGTTTTCATACCTTAGTCATTGCATTACAACTTTCTTATTTTTCCAACGACATTGTAAGAATGCGCAGGTCACTTGCTAAAAGAATGGACTAGTTCATCTTATCTTATGTAGTATCTGAACGCGAAAAAATAAATCTCACGGTTAGCGAAAGTTAGATAAAAGCACACTAATATGGGGACACACATTCATGAAGGAAGCTCTCTAAAGATGGTGGTTTTAAGAGTTGATATTACTGAAGGACGTTGGAAAAGTAGGTAGCTAAGCTTCTCAAGGCAATACTTATTCACGAGCAACACCATGCAGTAAACCACGAACTGCGTGATTTGATGTGTAATATATGTTTGCATGTACAGAAGATGTATATGCACCTGTATAACACAGGCCAAAAAGGGTAGCGTCAAAATACAACCTGACAAAAACTTTAAATATCTGAATTTCCTTAATTGCTTCTACTTGCTTTTTATGTATGAATCCCTAAAAAAAAAGGTGGGGGTGGGGGGGGGAAATGAAAATAGATTTGTTGTTTAGGTGATACCCTCTCTGACGAAAGTACGTCTGCTCTAGGCTACTTCTATCTTTTGTTTTGTTGGTCCGAAGTGGCTTCTGGGCAGTCTTAAACGTTTCCTCGTCATTTCTGCCTACAGATTCTGTAGAACAGTCCCTCTTTATAGACAAACAAAACGAAATCCTGTCAATATTTCTTGGCTTACCCTATAAGAAAAACAGACACATTCAGAAAGAAGGTTAACCCATCTGACTTCATCATTGTTTTTCGGTTGTCCGCGATTCGTGTTGAATACTTTACAGAAGGGCTTGAAATCTTAAATTTCTCTCCTGTCACCAGCATGTTAACAGACAATGAAGTCTACTCGTGTTTTATCTGGTTTATCTGAAATTCTGGTGACTTGTAAAGGTTAACAGATGTTTTGTCACATGGCCCTGTTCACGTATTCCAGTCTCCATATGTATCATGCATATTTTTGCTGTAACCTTTAAGCAATTCTTTTCTTCCACTCTAATTTTTTCTCTCTTTGAAGTCTGCTTTAGTTTTAATTCAAGTTTTTGGGTGATCAGTGCTGATTTAAACTACATCTCTGACAGAGGAAAAAATTAATCGATTTTTTTTATTAATAATGAAAGAAATTTGTCCCCAAGTTGTCTAACAACCTCTCAGAATGCCAAAAGAATTAGCAAAAATATCAATTCAGCCTTTTATGTCCGTTGCTGATTTACGTACAGAGGGTAGATGTAATTTTACCTGAAACATTTCTTTATAAATCAGAGGTATTGGTTATATTTCTTGTTTATAGCTCAATTTCTCTTCTCTAAATTTATTTCAACACCCGCTATCCTCATATTTCTTTATCAGCTGTTCCTCCCATTCCTTTGACTACGTCTCATGAAAATGTAATGAATTTTTCCCTCCTTTCACTAATTTAGACGCACTGGGTACGTTAAATGATGTGGCGAGATGACGTTGTTCAAAAGGGTAAAATTACTGAAGAATTGTGTTTTTTTTTTTCTTTTTTTTTAGTAACAAACCCTCCCTTCCTTCTCCTGACTACAACTATGCATTGACCGTATCTTGGTTCCTTTCTCGACTAGAATTAATCAAGAGAAAAAATTCTGCTGCAAAGTGGCTTCATACAGATGGCGTCACTGCCTTGTTTTAGATTGCTGCTCTGTTAAGCTGAAGGAATCTTTTCTTCTTCTTGTCTCGCACTTGGCCAGTATTTTCAGCCTTCATTTAATGGGGGGTGATATTATTGTTTTTTTAATTGCTTGCATCTGTCGGCTGCTCTTTTCCTTCCATTGATGAGCTTTGGAATTCACTACTATCTTATGCTTTGCCTTATTCTTATGAGCTTACTCGTTTTACGAAGCATGTTTACACACGATTTTCCCTGGCTACGGGATTACTTGTTTGTTTATAATTCGTCTGTTTAATATTTCCACTCACTGTTTCTTGCTAACATAATACCACTTCATTATTTTCCGTATGTACTCATAGGCCTTTAAAAAGAAAGCCTTTTCCGCACTCGTATTCGTAAGAGATAAGTCACTGAAGTCAGAGGTATCTGACAGGAAATATTCAATAGGCAGGGTCTCTTGAAGGTGACGAAAGCGACATCAAAAGAAACAGCCACAAGATAATCACAATAAAAATGAAAGCACAGGTAATGGTAAATCATTTAGATATTTTCATGTCGGGAAACTTTTACAATCAGTTCCCGGAGGATGTGGGGACTTTCAAAATGGAATAAGGAATTCTCAGTCAAAACCTGAAATTATGAATGGGATCATATGCCTGTGTAAAATATTGGTAAACTATGTTAAATTCATTTAATTTAACTACAGCCATTCCATAAAAAGCAAATTCACTGAGGAAGTTTTTTTTTACCCTATATATATTCACTTGCCTGAGAAAGTCAAGTACTCATTTCACAAAGAGCAACTTCACCAAGAAAGCTTTTTTGCTAATGTATATGTATTCACTTGCCCTTAAAAAACTCAAGAATTAAAGACTGCTGCCAGCCAAACAGAAAAAATCCATAGAACAAACGTTCAAGCATCGTAGAAATGTAAAGAATGGGAAAAAAGGACTGAATTTGTCATTCTTTCTTCTCTGCCTTTCTAGGCAACCACTTCCCTTTCCACACCTTAGGACCAAAGTATCTAATGCGACTCAGTAGCCTAGTCTTCGCTAAGACAAAATTGAATAAAAAAGAAATCTTATATTCTTAGCATTCTTTTTTGTTGTTTATCCATATTCTGTGTATCGTTTGAAGTACAGTACCTCCATTGTCTACGTCTTTAGAGTTTTCTTTTAATGAGTCTTTAGATAGAATCCATTTTCTTATGCCTCTGTTCTTAAAGGTCATCACCTTTAGTACCTTTCATCTTTGACATGCCTGTTTGTCAGGGGAATGGTATGAGTTTCCTGTAGTATTTTCTGAAGAAATATTGGTGTGTTACATGTTTAAGAGAGAGAGAGAGAGAGAGAGAGAGAGAGAGAGAGAGAGAGAGAGAGAGAGAGAGAGAATCGATGATGGGAAGGTTTTCGATGCTATTCGTGGATGAAAAAAATTAATAAATCAATAGATAACAAATCAAAGCAGACATTACTTCAGGACTTATGGCAAGATTCCGTAGACTTTTTCACCTCTGCTTGAGAAGTACTGAGCTCCAGAATATATCAATTGCAATCACGACTGCATTTGTAAACAACTGACAACAAGACGTAAATTTTATCAATGCCCGCTCACGATATGAGCTATGATAACGTTTTGATGAAGTCATTCTTCCTTGTAAAACCAAATACAATCATGCAGAGCCATATGATAAAGTGACAAGTACTTTTTCCAACAGTTTGATTATTATTATTATTATTATATTATATTATTCAGGAGATGAATCCTATTCGTATGGAACAAGCACACAAGGGCCATTGACTTGAAATTCAAGCTTCCAAAGAATATGGTGTTCATTAAGAAGAAGTAAGAGGAAAGGGGCAAATACAGAAGGAAGAGATCTCGCTTATTAAAATAGAAAAAACAAATTAATAAATCAATAAATAGATCAGAATGTATTAAAATGCAAGGCTTGAATTTTTGAAGTTCCAATTGTACGACATCCTCTGGGAGACTGTTCCACAGTCCAACGGTCAAATAGTTTAATATGAAGTTCCGTAATTAATGGGTAAGGGGCGAACAAAAACGTTCGTCATATATACTGAACATCTGGTAGGTTCAGTCATACACTGATACAATACTGTGATCAAAAAAAAAAAAAAAAATACCCATAGTACCACGAGTCTTGAAATGGAGAAAAAAATCCACAGTTGTGTACGGGTACAAGTATATCTAAAAATGAATCTCCACGGGGAACTTTCGGGAATCTGTTCGATTCAAAGGGAGTCGAACAGATTTCCGAAAGCTCTCTGTAGAAATTTATTCTAATATATATTTGTACCCATACATAACTATGGTTAGTTTCTCCAATGCTGTGCTCATTCATCTTTCACGTAATAATGAACAATCTAACTCAGTAGAGAATATAGCTCCGTAGAGGTTACTCATTATGTAGTCGTCTGCCCCTAGCAAATTGTGATCAAGAGCGGGCGAACAAAATGTAAATCGCCAGATATCCTACTTATGTGATCTCGAGAGAATTAACCACTGGGAGAAGTGATCTGGGACCTAAGATGGTTTTCTTGGTGACAAATCGTTAACTCTCGTCTTTAAGAAGATAATCTGGAGGTCACCTTATAAATACATTAGCTGAGTGTCCTCAATTTCTGTTCATCCGTTCTTGAGAAATTCCTCTAAACCCCCCTACGTGTGGGTGTGGCTGCAAGAAATGTTAAAATGAGTGAACAGGGTTCAATGAAATCTACCAGATATATTCATCAAGATATCTTTTCCTCTCTGATAACCCTTTTTTGAAAGAATTGACTCAGAACTTCCGAATTATTCCCTTGGAAAGCCACTGAAACTCTGAGCCGATTTCTTCTAAAAGTTATTCCTATCGAGAAAGACGTTTAACGAATACATCTGCAAACGTTTATCAGATTTCATTCTCTCGCCGTTCTGAAGATCTCCTGCTAAGTATCACACATACTGGGAGAGGGAAAATGTAACCCCCTTCAGACTTGGTTGTCGGGGCAAAGATTGTGTGGCTGGTGTGGGAGGACAACCAGTCCGATTACAAAAGGCGAGGCGGATTTTGTCCGGCATGGAGGAGGACAATATCCCCTTCGGATTAAAAAAAAAAATTCTGCATATGTGAATGTAGTTTTTTAACTTAACATTACGCCTCGGTCAGAGTGCATAAACATTCTCACGCACTCATTAGTACCATTCTTCCTTCTTTTTTTAATGGCTTATAGTTAAAGTTATACTCAAATAAGTTCTTTGTAATGGTTCATTTTCATCAGTGTATGCTTAGCACAGTAACAATTCGTGGCTGACTGTAAAGTTAATTTGAGGGCAAACTTCAAAAAGAGACATTATCAGCTTTCCTCTGTATTTCTTGATCATTCTTTGTATATATATATATATATATATATATATATATATATATATATATATATATATATATATATATATATAATTTCTGGAGTATGGAACTGGTTTTTTCTGTCTGAAGAGTAAGTATAATAATGAAGAGATTTAAACGTTCAGTTTTATATTTTCCCAAGGGGAGGTTACGGTGCCCTGTATTACATTATTAATCTGCTCATGTCTATCACGAGTCTAATCGCAAAAAGGAACTAGGAGGAAAAGCGTGAATCTTTAACTTGTCCAAGATGTTCATTTATTGCACAAGACAACGTTTTATCGGCCAAAATATTTGACTGAAATTGATTACTTTAAACTATAAACTAGACAAATCTATTTGAAAGTTTTTTGCAATGCAAGCAGCCTTCTTTTAAACTATCTGGAAGGAAAAAGATCAAATGAAATCTTCTGTTAAACTATTCCTCTCATAAGCTAATGAAGCCACAGTTGTACAATATTTAAAGCAATCATAAAAGACTCGACTGGCATTCAGAAATAACATAGTTTCTGCCATGTTCCAACAACGCGGCTTTAAAGTTACATATTATTTAGAAGTATTGCGCCTATTCCATTGAACTACAAGAGCTCGTTTCGTCCTGTAATTTTATGGAGGACCAGATCTCGAGTCATGCAAGGTCACACCCGTGAATCTGTTAGTCTCTGAGTAATAATCATAATGCGGTGATAAGAAAAAACACAAAGCATACAATGGACTTCCAACACTGATCAGTTGATGTCATACCTCATAATTTCCTTTGAATATGTAATTGATTGATTCTGAATAAAAGACGATAACCGATTACCATCGAACCTAAGCACCATTATAAATATATATTATGTAACGATGTCACAAAACTAAGCACGGTTCGTCAGGCTTCCTTTATCTGCAAAGATGATGGCATTTGTGCTATGTGCTGCAGATCCTTCGTGACCCCACGATTAGGATGGTAATCAACTGCCTGGACGTTAGCAACCGCCTGAGATCTTCATCTTTATCATAAGGATAGCTTTGATTATTTGGATCATTGCTAAAAGTTACAGTCTTCTGTTCATTTTACACGGCCTGCTTAGGTACGGAATTTCCATTAGCACTTTTAACACCTGCGCATCAAAAACTAGTCCGTGCCACTCGCTTTGATCAGCACAACAAGTACAGTACCTAAGGTTTTTCATTCTCTTTTTTTGGAAAACGGGGGACCACTTTTTCTGGCAAAATTTTTTGATAGCTCGAAGTTTAAGGGAGGTTGCAATATAACGTTCATGCATTAGTTTTCCTGACCAACGTTGCTGTTTAGATAGGTGTATATTTTTCCATCTGTTTATGTTTTATTTATTTGTTATTTCTCTGTTATTTTCTCCCTTTTTACGAGTTTACTGCTCAGAAAGCTAACTTTGCAAGAGGATGGCCTTTAAGGTTGCATCTATTTGAATGCGCTTATTAAAATAATTATGGCAATAATCTGCTTCTGAAATACTGTATAAATTACTCAGGAATTTGAAAGAGAATGAGGTTCATCCTCTTCTTTGTGGAATGAGGAGGACCAAGAAGTGATTACAGAGTTCACAACTTCCACTTACCTTCAACGGGGATGCGAACAATGTATACTGTGTGCGCATGCATGATAAACTAAAAGACATATGACCTAACGGAGGAGCTAAAATAACTAAGAAGCTGGTTGCTGATATTCAATGTTTAACATAACTCAGAAGAATGTAAAGAATCCTTTTTTCAGACTTACAGTGACGGGAGCGTTCTATACAGAGTGAAAGGAACATGGAAAAATGAACCTAGCTTCTTACAGGCTTACTTAGTCAGGTTGGACTCAAGCTGCCCAACCAAGACATGCTTTCATTTATTCCTCAGCCTTAAATTGCAATATTTTAGGTTTTGTATCTCCGGATTCTCAAACAGTATTCGGAAGTTTGACCGAGTTTAGATAAGAACATAAGAATATCTTTATTGGTATAGTTGAGTCATTCCAGTTTTTGTCTCATCCACTGACACAATCCAGAATCATAGTAACCTATTACAATGTCAACTGAAAGCAGAAACGGGCTTTACTCTAAAGCCAAAAAGAAAAGGAAAAGGCTTGCCGATGAAAATTAGAAAGTTATGAAAGGAATGTAGAATGACTGAGGACTGTCAATGATAGTGCTGTATTGACTGGTGACAAAGAAACACTTGCAGTCAGTTGACCACGTTCGCGGAAGAGAGAGGAGGCCACAGATGTTAAAAGGAATAGGGATTTGAAAGCAAACGGAACCCCAGAAGATGAAAATTATGATGAATGCAAGTGTGGATGGTGGAATAATGGAAGCAGTTGGTTCATGGGGGTATTTACGATAAAATGTCGCTGATGAAAGAAGAGGTGAATCATAGGATAGGTAAGTTAATAATAGTAACGGAAATTATAAGTTCAGATGTAAACAGAACTTACCCAGTAGAGTATTGTAATCTCAGTTTGAAAAGGAAAAGAAAATGACTATTATTACAAAGCATAAGACAGAAAGTCGGTATTTTAAAGATTAATGCAATGAACCAACGAGGCTTAGCAAACTAGAAATGGGATTATACCAGCTAAAAACTTTTGGAATCGCTTTATGAACATAAATGAATTTAATAAATTTATCACTGATTTTGAAAGACTTGCATACCAGAAATTTCAAGGTAAATTGATCGGTAAAGTAATGAAAATTCAGAAACAAATAAAATGATTCTGGTATACAGTTTTAGATCGGGACCTGATGATGTGGAAACAATTGTTACAGATTATGAAGAGGTGTAAGAGTTCATTGCCTTTTATAGAACATTTTTTTATTGTATAAACATTGACAGTTACAGGTGTCTGTCAAAGCACTCATGGTTATGTCGTCATGGCAACTCTATAAAAAAAATAACGATAATGTTGATGATGATGATGATATGGATCATTACTGTCCAATAGGTTCGTTACCCAAAACGAAATGATATAAAAAAAAAATAGCTGTAAACCACTGAGTGAAATTTTGAAATGAAAACACTTTATGTCTCTGGGAGTTATAAATGAAATCTACATGGATATACGCAAATCACGTAATCAGTTTGTCTGTAACCTCTCCACGGCTAAAAGACTTAGTGTTACTGAAAGTTATAAATGAAATCTAAATGTGTATAAGCAGATCACGTTACTTGTTTGTCTGTAACCTCTGCACGGCTTTCGGAGAGCTACTTGAGGAGGATGATGAGCTCGTGGTTGGGAATTCCTTTCACCGAAGTCAGTCACTTTGAAATTCCTGTGAAGTTTCGAGGGGAACCGAACAGGGAAAAGTGAAAATTGTGAAAAACCTAGAATGGAATATTACTAACTGTAGCATGGCATTACCGTACACATTGATGAATCATTTCCAAAAGTTAATACGCTAACATTTTTTGCCCGTGATAGAGAAAGGCTTGAGAAATAAACTAGAATGGGAATTCTAGAAGGTAAAAAAATACAGAATTAAGCACCACTTGCTTATATGAAAAAAAATTTCATGTAACTGCGGTGTAAAATGGGAATGATGTAGCTTAAAGCAGATAAGAAGTATTCGTTTGATCTGTGGTACTTTGTCTTCAGGATACTACATGCGCAATGTCGTAGCTCTTTCTAACTTTAACTGAAAGGTTGAGCCAGAAAACCCTCGGATTTGCAATTTCCATGAGTGACTTGAAAATTATACACACACACACACACTCACACACACAAATATATATATATATATATATATATATATATATATATATATATATATATATATATATATATATATATATATATATATTTACAAAACAACTCTCTCTCTCTCCTCTCTCTCTCTCTCTCTCTCTCTCTCTCTCTCTGCATGTATATATATACATATATATATATATGCATAAATGTAATTATATAAAAATATATATATATATATATATATATATATATATATATATATATATATATATATATATATATATATATATATATATGGAGAGTGAGAGACAGAGAGACAGAGAAGGAGAGAGTTGTTTTGTACGAGTGTGTTTTTCATGAGTAAAGAAGTTCACCTGACACACCTACGAGCAGGCTGTAAACCCATTCCTAAAATTCATTGTTGATTCAATACTAAATGCACTGAGCGAATTTGCTATCATCTCAAATTTCGGGAAACACTGAGGACTATTATAGCCACTGAGTAGGCAGGAGTTACTGAGGCAGAGATGCATAGAGGAATAATGGTGGTTTATGGTTTAATGATCAAATGGGAGGTTTAGCGATGGAAAATGGAGAGCGTTTGAAATCAAGTTGCAAAGCTGCATTCGAGATCGTATGATTGATATGTATCAGGATGATTAAGGTAGTGAAGGGTAAATAAAGAGAGAAACAGCAGAGAACAATGAGCATTTACGGATGAATTCTGAGTAAGTACTCGAGGGAGAGAAAGAGGTTGTACTAAATGAAAATAAATGAAGAGAAAATGGCTTTCATGTAAAAATACTGTCTGAAGTGAATGCAACCCTTTGTCAACATAAAGAATATTCTGAAGAGTTTTTAAATGTACAGGAAAGAAGAGAAACACATCTAGATGATGAAAAGTGGAAAGGGGTAATGCAAATTTTAGATACACTGTGACTGTTGAAGATGTAAGGAGAAAAATTAAAAGAATGAAGACTCCGAAGATCCAAGAGTTAGTGGGATTATACGGTAGGTGACGGTGTAACTGGGCAGCTAAAAGTTGTGTATGGTATGTCTGAAGAGAGGGAAAAGTTCTCGAGGCACTGGTGACAAGAATAACTGTTTCTGTGTTGAAGGAAAACGGATGGAAGCAACTGCCAGAAATTAAAAGGGATACACATAAATTGATAGAAAATGCAGTGCTGGTTTTATACTAAGAGAAAGATTTTGGTGCAAATGAGATGAGCTATGGAGGAAATTAAAGATGTGCAATGTAGCAAGTAATCTGTTGAGAGTAACTGCATTTCTTTTCATAAGGGAGGGGTACTGAGAAGACGAGTAAAGTAAAAGACAGTTACAGATGGAAGCTTATGCGATAAGAAAAGGAGCATGAGAGAAGTGTCTGACGTTTGCAAATAATAGTGTTAACTGGTGATAGGAAAGTAAAACCGCAAATAGTGATGAAAAAGTCTAGAATTGACAGCAAAAAAATGGAAAAGTTAATGCTATCATAAATAAGTTTATATGGGTAAATGAGAAAAAATTCATATGGAAATCCAAAAGTCAGTGACATGCAAAGATGGTTTCCAGAGAAAATTATGTATCAATGCAAGAAAAGAGACAAAGAAAGAAGAAAAGAAGAATAATGTAAATAAGAAAATGAATTTATATATTCATAAACAGCAATCCTAACTTAAATTCCAGAGTGATGATGCTATGCGCTTTAGAGTAGTATTATAGACTAATACATTTGTAAGTATTTGTACCATTCAACACAACAGTAATAAAGTGAAGGTGATGAGAGATTTCTGTTGAAGGGTAGTATGACAACGAGGCATCTCAACGGAATGTGGATGTTGTGGATGTTAAAGTTCTGCTAAGTGCATAAAAATACACTACTTCATGGGGTATTCTTGGAAGTTCCCTGTAGGAATCGCTCTTAATGAAGATAACCATGCAAGAAATCTGTTAGGTATGGTCTAAATAATAGTCAAAATTAATAGGAGAAAGGAAATCTAATTGATTATGATCCAAGTAGTTTGGTGCAACCATGACAGGAAAGTAGCATTCCAGTACTGACTGATAAAAAATTCAAAACACGTGGCTTTAATATCATTTGTTTTGAGACAGGAATCCTTCAAAACAGCCAGATAGCAAGCATAGAATCACAAGTGAGACATAGAATGTTAGAGAGAATGGTGGAAGAGTGAAGTGATATATTCGCATAGGTATTTTGAAGAAATGCTATGGACGATGGTAAGATGAAAGGAAGTGAATCACATAGAAGACGAAGCAAGGATAGAAGCAGCATTTCTGCGAAAGGCTTAGAAAGAAAGAAGTGACTGTGGAAAGAGTGTTGTATGAAAGGATTGTTTAGGCAACTGTTTTATAAGTGAAGAGTAAGAGCTGAATGTGAATAGACAAATAATAAAAACCGTTGAGATGAACTGTTTGCATAGAATATGAGAAAAGTATTTTTACAAATACCTTGTCGAAGACTGCATGCTAGGCTCCAAATGACAATAGGTACGAAGGGATACATCCTAGCCTGACCTAACTTTCCCTAATGTTTGGTACAGCATATTGCAGATTCCAGTACCAATGGTATTAATAGTGTCCAACTTCGCCATATTGTAAAATGATGCCTAAAGGTAGCAAGGAAGGATTAAAGAGAGATAAATATAGCGAAATATAACGATATGGTTGAATGGTAGTGAAGGTGATAAGAAAGATAAAAGTTTGCGGTGGCTTGGTCACAATGGGAGGCCGGAGGACAATTTACTTGTAATAAGGGATGTATAATTCGGAAGTGCTGGAGGAATGCATGGAATGGAAGAGATGTCAGAATGAAAGAGCCTTCCAGGAAATGCAAAAGTCCGTGTATTATAGAAGCGAGTGGTACATATTTGCTGACAGGTTGAAATCCTGCTGATTAACTTTTTGTGGAAGTATATGAAGCAGCTATTGTGGAAGTTTTTTGCCCACATCTGGCCGCTTTCACCAGTACATAAATGGATTTTTAATGCGCTTATTACTACAAGCCTTGGATGCGATTGGGAAATAAATGAAGAAACTCTTTCCTTTATTGCTGAGTGCGGTACCACTTAGGTAACAAAACGATTGTGAATTTTAATTCTCATTTTATTATTAATATTATTATTTTAATTAAATATCTCGCCTGACCCAGCGTTGCCTATTAATCCTTGTATTTACGAGAGAAACGTTAAGCGAACTTCAAAAAATCCGAGGAACCCGACAAAAAACGACAATTCCGGTTCCCCGGTTCAAGGGCACTCCAGCAGGTCGAGGAGCATCTCTTGTGACGACGCCACGTAATTAAAAGTTCAAGTGAAGTCCACAAGATGCTGAGTACGTGCCTGAAAACATGCTTATCTCGCGTGCGTTCAAGTCCGGAAAACTTTCTAAGTTGGTCACCGCGAGCGACTTCCTCCTTCCTCTCTTTCGGACTTGGCTTTCGTGCGAACTGAGTTCCGTGTTTGAGGTTGGTTAACAATTTTCTGTCTTTTTTATTTTTTGCCCGAGTAATGAGTCTCTTTCTCTCTCTCTCTCTCTCATGATCCTTGCTCGGTAATGGTACCAAGCCGGCACACAACTGATAAGCCAATGTTCGATCCACGAACCGGGCGAAAGAAGGAATGACACGTCCTGGAATAATGGACTGGTTGGTACTCGACAGACGTGAGTAATCAGTACAAAAATGTACACATTCGTATCATAAATAGAAACGGGAGGGCTTTGACGTGGCAATCCTCACCCAATCAAAGTGGACACCTCCATAAGAAATTCATTAGTACATGATCCCTAGGCCAACTGACTGACTTTACGAGTAAAAACTAAAATTTATATATATATATAGTAAATATATATAAATTTACAAATATATATATATATATATATATTTATTTACAAACCTAGTCAGAGAAATACTAGATTTTAGAGAGAATGATCATGAAGAGAAATGAGTGAATCATGATCAGTAGCCCTCACTAAATTCTAACTGAACTGACACTGAAATGACTGGACCAGCAGATGCCCAGCTGGGTGAGAGGGGACCATGTCTCGAAGTAAGTGGCAACGCAAATCAAAAAGAGATGGTCAAACGCCCTTACCCTTTTACTCTGGCTGAAGGATGGGGGAGAGAAAGAGAGCAAAATATCACGAGCGAAGTGACTCACATAATGTGCATAATATCAATCTGTGCCAATATACTTGGCAGCAATTTCATCACAAGAACGTGTCTCTGTCCCAGTGAAGACAATACATTAGACCACATTTCTGCAGAACCTTCCAAGATATTGATATAGTCTGCGCATGCGTGTAAGAATCTGCCAGAAATCTTTTGAATATTGCCCTGCCTAGCCAAGCGTCTTTCAGAATTCTGTCTATTTTCAGTTTCTGACTCTGGTGCGGGTTTATTTGCTAATTTGACTGTCATAAGAGTCTCCAATCATGACAGTTCTCTTCCCTCTGTTGGCTTTTTACTATTCAGCTTTGATAAACTTTTTTTATATACATCTTATGACCGTCACCACCAGGGATATGTTGGTGTTTTCGAAGCTACGTTTTCTGATTTTTATGTTACGCCAGTGTCATTTCAATCTATTTAACATGGACTGATAACAGCTGTGAAGGTTTTTTTTTACTCATTCAGGCCTGTCGTATCTAATACGTAATGGGCTCTCTCTCTCTCTCTCTCTCTCTCTCTCTCTCTCTCTCTCTCTCTCTGCTCACAACTAATAAGCCAACGTTCGATCCGCGAACCTGATGGAGAAAGGAGTGGCAAGGGGACGATTTCTTAAAATCCAGCTTAACCTCTATACGACGAATCTATGAATTGTGTACCTGGTTGGTACTCGACAGACGTGAGTAATCAGTACAAAAATGCACACCATCGCATCATAATTAAAAACGGAAGAACCTTGGCGAGGTAATTCTCAGCCCACCAGGGTGGAAACATTGATAAGTTCATTCATATATACACACACACACATATATATATACATATATATGTATATATACAGCATATATATTATGTATATATGATATATATACAAATATATATATGTATGTGTATATATATATATATATATATATATATATATATATATATATATATATATATATATATATATATATATATATATATATATATATATATATATATATATGTGATCCCATGTCTGACTGATTTCACGAGCAAAAATTAAATTCATCAAAATAAAATTTATTCATCTTTATAAACTTAGTCATGAAATACTAGATTTTAGAGAGAATGATCATTAAGAGAAGTAAGTGAATCATGATCAGTCGCCTTCACTAAATTCTAACTGAACTGACATTCTGTTCTTCTTGCATTGCAATACATTTTTATTTATTTATCAGTTTATTAATTTATTTTTTCCTTTTTAATAAGTGAGATCTATTCTTTCTGTAATTCCCTTTACCTCCTCTTACCTGATGAACACCATATTCTTTGGATGCTTGAATTTCAAGTCAATGGACCCTGTGGGCCATATGAATAGGTTTCATCTGCCCAGCTGGGTGAGAGTTGCCCATAGTCCCGAAGTGAGTGGCAACACAAGAGAAAAAGAGACGGTCAAACGCCCTTACCCTTTTACTCTGGCTGAAGGATGGGGAGAGAAAGAGAGCAAAATATCACGAGAGAAGTGACTCACATAATGCATAATATCAACTGTGCCAATATACTTGGTAGCAATTTCATCAAAAGAACGTGTCTCTGTCCCGGTGAAGTCAATATGTTAGACCACATTTCTACAGAACCTTCGACGTCATTGATGTAGTATGCGCGTGCGCGTAAGCAAGAACTTGCCGGAAATCTTTTGACAATTGCCCGCCCTGTCTAGCCAGGCGTCTTCAGGATTCTGGCTGTTACAGTTTCTAATTTTGGTGCTGTTTTATTTGCTAAATTGGTTTGTCATATGAGTCTCCAACCTTGGTAGTTATTTCTTCTATTGGCTCTTCACTATAAGGCTTTTTTTATGCATCTTATGACTTTCACCACCAGGAGTATGTTGATGTTTTCGAAGCTTCGTCCTCTTTTTTATGTTACGTCAGTGTCATTTCGTTCTATTTAACATGGACTGATAACATCTGTGAAGGGTTTTTAACTCATTCAGGCTTGTCGTATCTAATGTGTAATGGGCTCTCTCTCTCTCTCTCTCCTAAATGCCCGTTACAGAGGACACCCTGAAAAGCAACTCAGCACTAATTTTCTTATAGGTCCATTAGGTGCGGAGCTACACGTTTATTTGTTTACTCTTCTTAGCGTTACTCGAGGAAAACATTCAGACAGCATAGCGCCAAGATTTCTATCTCGGTTACCGTTTGCTCCAAAAATTATTTATCGTATCTGAAAGCGTTAAAGGGAATATTATGTGAGTAGGTGGCGTAGGAAGCGCTAAAGGAAGAGCGATTGCTTTGGATATGTGACGATATATTAAAAATAGAAAACCTGATAATGAATGGCATAAATTAGGGCAAGATTCTTTCTAAGTTCTGTGACTGCAATGAACCTCATTAAAAGAGGAGAGTGTTACCAGTCTACAAAATAAACTCGTTAAATTTCCCCTTCAGTTTTATCAATTTTATCCACGTAAGACTGTGATCGCTTCTATAAATAACTTTTTTAACTGTCGATGAATACTTCAGGCATGTAAATCCTCTGACTTAAAAGCCAAGGAGCGGTCTTGGTGCTTACTTATTTTTTGTGATCCACAGAATAATAATAATAATTATGCTTCACAACGACGTGAATATCCAGTAAGGATATTAGATCCACAATATTGTGCTTTACTGTAATACAAAACTCTGAACAGAAGGTTACGTAGTCAGGATCTTTATAGAGCCAGTTTAGTTCTCATCACCAAGAGTAAAAAGCAACGCCCCCCCCCACCCTTTTTTTTTTGTAGGGTTTGGGTTTGACCGAAGTTTGTAACTAAGCAACCTCTTGACTAAGCATTTTAAATTCTTAATTAGAACATTTGTGTAATATCGCTCGCTCACAGTCGTGGATTTGACTTCTCAAGATATAATAATAATAATAATAATAATAATAATAATAATAATAATAATAATAATAATAATAATAAATACCTGCTATAAATACCTGTCCACATTGTGATTTCATACATTCTCTCATTAGATGGCCACCTTCGTGTGCGTAGAGGCGTAAGAGCGAAATAAACAACGAAAACAGAATATCTTTCTACGACCTTTGGAAATTCTTTATACCACCTACCAGCAGACGAGAAGAATGTAATAAGAATATAGAGAAGGCTCTCTACAGGCTTAATGCCGTTGAAACAGCAATTGTATAATAATAATAATAATAATAATAATAATAATAATAATAATAATAATAATAATAATAATAATAATAATAATATTATTATTATTATTATTATTATTATTATTATTATTATTATTATTATTATTATTATTATGACATCATCACAAACCATAAAATGATTGAAAAAATTATTCGAGTAATATAAAGGGGTGAGACGCCGACATCTTGATACATCTCAGATATTATCAGGATAATTCATTATGAACATCGTGTTATCACAAGCGCTATTTATGGAGTCATAGGGAAAATGTCGAGCTGGACTACACCTAATAATGATACGGCACTCATGGTAAGTTATGTATATTCAGGTTCTTCGGAAGAGAAATATCAGAAATAAACAGGGAATATGTTAGTTAGTTTTTTTCAGCCTGACCATCAGAAGATAGACGGGCAGAGAGAGAGAATGGAAAGAAAAACCAAAGTTGAAATTGTTTAATGCTAAGTCAGAGGACTACGAGATCAAACAGGAGGAGGTAATAATAATAATAATAATAATAATAATAATAATAATAATAATAATAATAATAATAATAATAATAATAATAAGCGGCATCATCATCAAATATTCCACTATTGTGTAAACAGTAGGACTCTGGTTACTGGTTCTGAAGTGAAAATTGATTTCTTTTGTGTTTCTGTTATTTTTATTAGCTACTTTTGTATTCAGACTTTATGCAAGGAGTAGTCTTGGTAATTCTTAATTTTCTATTGAGACTCACTTCAGTTCAGCCAGAATTTAGTTAAAGGGATTGATCATGAATCACTATTTCTCTTGATGAGCGTTCTCTCTAAATCTTGTATTTCATGACGGTGTTTCTAAATAAATATTTTTAGTTTGATAGAGTTGAGTTTTGCTTGTAAAATCTGATACAGGTAAATATTTCTGAAGTACCTGTATCTTTGATACTGCCTTTTTTTTTTCAATGGTTTATTGTCCTTAGTCACTCACGTCACCAAAAGACACTACTAGTTTGGTTAAGTTTACATTTTTGTTTTCTGATAACTTTTCGTTCTCGAAGTTCTGAGTTCTGTTTTCTTAAAAGTCAGTTTCTTCACTGTATTTAGCTTAAATGTTGAGGTAAAAGCATTTTATTCATTCGTGATATCTGTTGGTAAGTTTTATCAAGCCTATTGGTGTTATTCCAGCTAGGAGACAAGACAACTCAGATGTGTGGTGATTGAAAGTTCACAACAAGTTTTCAGGATGAGGGTCATAGGTTCATAAAATTCTCCATCCAGTTTGAGACCACAACAGTCACCTAACAACCGTGTACTTAATTCGCTGCTTCCGCTAGCATAGGAGTTTTAGGGTACAGACCAAAAGAGTTCCAATAAAGTATGTTTGCACTATGTGCAATGGAAAAGAACTGATATCAAGATTTAAGACCGGGTATTTAATTCAGTAAATATAGGATTTTTGAACTTATGTTGTCTAGATTAAACAAGGCAGCCATAAACCTTGATGGCAATTCATTTCGATGAACACTTCATCGATGAATACTTTGAATAGTGTTTCATCTCATCATATCTTAAGAACTTTTAGTTTTAAAATTGTCTTGTATCGTGTGAATTTAATATGTACATACATTAGTCATATATATATGTCTTTCTTCTCTTTTCAGCAGATTTTAAAAATGTCACCAGAGTAAAGCAGAACGTTGGACTAAAAATTTATGAATAGATTTTGGTAACCCCTCGTCCACTATCTATTGAAAATTGGTACAGGAAATACCAGAATACCCAGTGGCTATTAAAATAATAGAATAGCTAGTCATTACTTGCATTAACTGCAGCAGAATTTCTAATAATTATTAGCATTAGAAAATTTTATTGCGTTAGAAACAATAAAATACACAGTAATACTTAGTATCTGAAATAAATGAATGTCCAGTTATTTTCATTACAAATAACAGATTCTTCAGTCACTGTATGCGTTTTAAAAAGAACCTTAGTAATTCTCAGCATTACAAATAGCAGAATTTACCGCCATTGTTTCCATTAGAAATAACAAAACATCTAATCATTTTTGTTATTAAAAATAACAGAATGTTCAAGCATAATTAGCACTAGGGACAACATATGGCATTAAGCGAATAACCTGTAATTATGTCCTTAAAAGCAACAGAATATCTGGTAATTATCAATATAAAATCACAAAATCACAAAATCTGCAATTATCATCAAAATTAGAAATAAAAGTGTTCATTGATTATTGACATGAAAAATTATAGGATATGTAGTCACTGTGAGCATTAGCAATAAAAGATTATCCAATAACATTACATAATGCAGAATATTCATTCATGATTTGCTTTAATGATAAGAGAGTATGTAATTATTATCAGTATTAGTAACAACAGATTATCCATTCATTATCAACGCTAGACATTATCAAACACTATCAGCAAATTATTACGGTGCTAAGGATAACGTTCACTATAACGCAAAACTGCCGACATAGAAAGAGAAAACTCTGACGAGTTAAATTCGTGCCGGCTATAATTTTAGCAGAGCCATAATGTGCAAAGGTTATGCATTTAACATTACACTTTAGAGCACGTGTTGCTCCCTTTAAAGAACCACACCCAACACGTAAACACCCACCTCGTTCCCTAACCAACCTTGTATTAAAAAAAAAAGGGAAGAGAGAGAGAGAAAGAGAAAAGGGAAAACATGAGAGAGGGTTCCTCCAATGCATCTCATAACACCAACCCTTTCCAACACCAGAAAGGGAAACCAAGAGGAATGAAAGTATCCGATATCCATCTCAGTGTCGTTTCTTTTCTTCCATGCTCGTTTGAACTTGTAACTCCTCTTTCCTCTCATTTTAACAATTATCTTCTATTGTTTTCTAACACCCTGTGTGCTTATCTGCCAATGGATTTAACGAGAGAGGTCACTGAGTGGCAAAGTGGACCCCACAAACCAGAATGCAAGTGGGAAAAGGTCATTACTATTATTCTGGAGAGGGTGTGGTTCGCCGGGGGGAAATAGATCAAACTCCTCCTCTCATTTCATTCAGGATTTCCCTCTGGTCTTTCGCCGGACGAAATTGACCAATGCATCAAAAACTCATTTAGGCTTAAGCGGTGGAAACTGCCACTGAGGGCAGGGGGAGGCGGGGTGGGGGGTGAAGGGGGGGGGGGGAGTTTACTGGAAAAACCTGCCTGCCCAACACAAGAGAGGAGAATAGAAGGGAAGAGGTGAACCTGTTGTCCTATAACGGTTAGTAGAGGACATTTGATGCACTTTCTCGAGATGAAGCCCCAACCGCCCTCCCTCCTGCGGCTTTCACTTAGAACATCCCTGAAGAAGTAAACCCTCCTCTGCTGCGTTTTCTGCTTCTTCTTCAGTTCTCTCTCTTTTTTTTTTAATCAAGTTCTTAAAACTTATTCCAATCCAAGTGAAAGTGTGTCGAGGAATTGTGAAAATCCTTGAAAAAATAGATTTTATTTTTCTTCTTGAATCGGCGTGTGGGTTTGTCTTCTCTTCAGTAACGAAGTGCCAAAAAATTATCATTATCATCGCTGTTGCTATTATTATTATGGGTATTAATGCATTGCTTTTAATACATCAATTGCTGTTGTTTTTAACATCTTAATTACATCAGCGTTATGACAATGGCAATAACTGATAGCAGACTTATTAATGTTACAATAATTACCATTATTCTTAGTGCAGTATTAGTAACCAGAGTTTCATGATTGTATCTCAATCACCGTTTTGACTTAAGTGGTCGTAAGTTTATGAATGAAGAAAAGTATTGCAAAATTCAGCCAATTCTAGTATTTATATTTATATAAATATAAATTATATATATCATATATATATATATCCCTATTTATATTATATATATATATATATATATATATATATATATATATATATATATATATATATATATATATATATATATATATATATATATATATATATATTCTTTCTGGTCCTTGCAATACGTTGAGTCACGTGACCCTTGTCATGATTATTCGTGTATTTATTTCTTCTCTCTCTCTCTCTCTCTCTCTCTCTCTCTCTCTCTCTGTGCCAAGTGCTTCCTTGATATTTTGGTACATTCATTAGACTTCAATAAGGTTTTATACGATTCAAGTATTAGGAGTACCCATGCAGTGAAGAACAATCCTTTGATTCCCTTTTTCGTGTTAACTAAGTTTATATATATATATATATATATATATATATATATATATATATATATATATATATATATATATATATATATATATATATATATATATATATATATATATATATATATATATATATATATATATATATATATATAAGGAATCTAAGGACCCACAAGCAGGTGGTAAAGGCATTCGTTCATAAAGTGTATTTCGGATGCAATTGAAGATGCCTACGACAAGTTTATATACCAGAACAGATTTAGGGAAATAAAACTCTTACCCTGACATATTTCATTGTCCTGTAAGCAGAGATTCTCATTTTCTTTTCCCTTTCTGCTGTGAAGAAGATATGCATGATCTGGATTGTTTGTTTCTCTTAAGAAAGAGCTCATCAAATGAAAACTTTTTCATTTGTTAGTTTGACGAGATTATGTTACCGGTCGAATATTCGGGGAGAATTTCCAGATATTTGGGTATATATGCAAGGAATTGGGAGAATGAATCCAGGGAAGAGCTTCACGTGTCCTGTTTCAGGACTGAGACAAAACAATGCTTGGCGAAAGCACCATCACCTTCATGAGTGAGGGTCAGGACAGACTAAACCTTTAGGATCAGTAGCCCTGAGAGAGAGAGAGAGAGAGAGAGAGAACTTTATCATTTTATGGGCATTTCCTTCACCGCAAAAGGTAGGGATGGGACAGTCCTTGAGGCTGAGTCATCCTCTCCGTGGAATAGATGATGCACTTGTAAGTCATTTCAGAACCGAGACCCATGAAATGGCTCCAAGACTTGTTATAATTTTAGGAGGAATTTTTTTTATTCCTTCTTTCAGGGACATATATACTCTAAAATTTGCAAGAAAGCTCAACTAGATATTGAAGAGAAAAACTCGCATTTCTGCCTGAAGATCAAATGGATGACCACTGAAATTCTGAGAGATGTTGCAATAAACACCACATGGTGTGCTACTCAGAAGCTGTGAGAAAAACCAGCTTGAATGGCTTGCAACCCAGTGAAAATGTGTTGAGATCTGTGCGACTGTTTTTTTGGCGGAATAACTTATTTAGTGTGAATCAGTTCAGCTACTTTTTTTTTTTTGGGGGGGGGCCTTTTACAGAAACATACGCCTGATTGAAATATCGACATTTCGTTTTCCAGGATAATTATCTGAGATCACTATGGACAATTTCTTGATGAGAAATACGTTGAGATTCACCTCTTCTCCCACTCCTAAACTGCTAGATAAAACTGCCAAGCTACTATTAAGCAAAGTGTAACGCAATTGCAAACTCCGAACGACCATAGTCATTAGTTCCGAGCTAATCGTTTCGTATCAATGATGTACCTTAAATTCTCACTGGAACCGCTGTTCCCTTCAAGTACCAAATACACTTCATGACGGACGTTTAAATGCACCAAACCTTGCTTAGCTTCTGATACTCGCATTCCATTGTCTGGTCTGACTGAAGTCGAGTCCAAAATTTCTCCCTATTTTTTACGTAGAAATTTGTTAATTAAAAACGAAAGAGACTTAGACTGTTATCGTTTGTCTTCCCACCATCACGGGAATTCAGACACTCCATAATTCTTTTTATTTATGGTTTGTAGCTTATTATTCAAGTCTCTTGAAAAAATTAGAATCTCTTTTCTTATCATCATTCCAAATTTTATTGGTTACGCTATTTTGAATATTTCTGACACATACTAACAGCATAAGTTGATTTTTAGTCTGACTGCAGATTTCTTGAACGAACGGGTTTATGCCCAACCAGTACTTGACTGGTAATTCATCACTGATCTAATGCCTTCATGATAGTTCTTATGCTCTCTTCTGGCCAGAAGCAACTGCATCATTCTATCAGTGAATTTCTTTCATCGGTCTCAACAATGTTTGTTTCTCTTCCAAGGCATGCACATAATAATAAAACAATTCACAAAATTTATCAAAATCTTTTTCTACATGGTTATGGTGTTTGCATGTTCCAATCAACAGTTTTTATTTTTATCATGACATTCAGCTTTTTACTCAGAACAGTCCATGGTATCCACTGGCGTGTTTTTGCCTAATTAAAGGCTATGTTAGATGAATGGCAAATTCGTAATACAAAATCATTAAATTTTTGGGGGATACTTCTTGTAGGAAATGACGCCTTGAAATTCACGGCATTCCTCCAGATGCACTCTCATGAAAAGTAACTCACAAAAAAATATATATATATATATATATATATATATATATATATATATAAAAAAAATATATATATATATATATATAAAAAGAACGCTTCAGTTTCCATTGTTGCTCTTAACTCAATTTAGACCGTAGTCCATAAGATTTAATAGTGTATGTTGTAACAAAAGTCACCATGAACCACAAGCGAGAATAGAATCACCCGTAGTCATAATGGTCCAGAAGCCATAGAAGTAAATGCAACTTATTCCAACCTCAGCTTTACGATACCCAAAAATAATCCCCTTTTACCACCAACACCTTTGATGCACACCAGGATAGCCTCATGCACCCAAAGACACCTCAGTCACCACGATAAGAACTTTCGTAAAACACCCATCTTCAATACTTATTTGACAGTCACCCAAATATATAAATCTGTCAGTAACCTGTTGATTTATTCGTATGATTGACAGGCATTCAAATAGAAATACAAGCAAAGTAACAGAGATAGAAACGAGGAGATTAATTTCTCTGGTGGAAGTTAATCTAGAAATCGCTGCGTTACTGCTCTCGAACGGCACAGGCGGCTTTCCTCATTTAGTAATCTGTATAGTGAGTCGGGATCAGTCAATTGAAGTTTCCTACATGTCAGTCTGATACTTTGTTTTTCCTCTCTCACTCCCTTTCTCGAACTTGGTTACATACATCTTCTTTCTTCCACACTCATATCTCATTTGTACGAACTAACTTACGCAATAAGCTCTGTCGTCATTTTTTGTGGACTAACTTAAACAATAACTCGGCAATCCTTATTCTGGACTAACCAACGCAACCTATGTAAAATATTAACCGAGATGATCTGAAATTAACTGAAGTAATAACCAATTAAATTAGCAATAATTACGGCATATAATTTTGCAATGAAAAATTAGATCTTAGAGAGACATCCCTTTAGAAAGTTTTAAAAAACTGCCAAGAGATTACAACGGGTAGTGAAACATTACAAATATAACTGTAAAGAATACGTTCAGAAATACGTAGAAAACGATGTTACGTAATTGAAAATCGTATTTCAAATCTGGTTAAACACATTAATGTTTCTCTCTCTCTCTCTCTCTCTCTCTTTTATATATATATATATATATATATATATATATATATATATATATATATATATATATATATATATATATATATAGAGAGAGAGAGAGAGAGAGAGAGAGAGAGAGAGAGAGAGAGAGAGAGAGAGGATTTGTTAGTGTCAGCATATAAAGAGGAGTGAGGCGACCCCAGTGAAATGTCCACCCCGAGTTTTTGACCTCTCACCCTCTTTGCCTTACAATGGTGTACTGTTAATTTAAACCATGCTTCGTTGCACCGTCCCTTTCTGCGGTTTACATCTCATATACTATTCCCTCCGGTCAAGTAAGACCGGACTTCGGTGAAGCCGACGGCAGCGTGAAGCAATAAAATCAGCCAGCTCTAGAAGTGTCTGAACCTGTTAGTGATGTTATTAAACTGTCTATTATGATAGTCATATTATTCATATCCCGCTAATTTATATACATGTCCGTACGTAAATACAAATGTGTATGAGCAGATTATAATAAAAGTCAAGGAAATTATTTTCCACGTAATCAGTCTAAAAAAAAAATAGCGGTTTTTGTAAAGTTTCGTCTCATTTATCATGATAGTTGCATCAAGGTTAATCATAATTCCATTTTCTTAACCTAATGGAATTTTGTATTCTCTTGTTTTCTGTTGTTGTTGCTGTAATTATTTGATCTTTAAATACTACTGTTTACTTCTTCAGGCAAATAGTAACAAAACCTATGACATCCTCAATTCATTTTACGAGGAAAACTCTTTAACATTACATTTACATGTGTGCAGTTTTATGGCAAATTTGATAATGGGGGAGAAGACATGGCAATGTAAACTTGGAAACTATGAAAATTAGCAAAAAACATGTACGTAAAAAGTGTCTAATTGTTTACCTATGTTTTTATAAAATGGTTGTTAATAATTTAAATGATATGGGGTCAAAGGTGATTTTTAGTCATCAAGCATTGTACTACGAAAGACCGTTTTATGCATGGATCTAACGTTCGTTAAGTAAACTTTCATAACCAGTCCTGTTTTGACAACAGGATTTCGGATATGGAAAACTACATTAAAAAAAACGCGTATTAAGCATAAGTCTAACATACTGTAATAACAATCACAACACTTCTAACCTACCACGCACTCCCACAACACAAGATGACTTTTCTGAAATTTCATACTTCGTTCGCATCATATTTCCCTGTTATTGCCTCCGGCAAGAGGTTATTTTTTCCTGTTAAGCTTCTTTGATTGTCTGGCTGTCTGATAGCAGGATTACTGTCACAGTTATTTTCGGATTTTAACGTAAATTTGACCTAGAGCTCCTCTCGTGACTGCCTGCAGGCGATTAGATCTGGCGAGAGATCCGTAACTGGACAAAAGATTTTTCGATAGCACGAGAGCGTCTTTTCAGTATCTACTTAGCCCCACAGCCCATTACTTTCCCTCATCTCTCTTTGGTCTCTTTTCGGTAGCTGTCCAACTTCTCTAAATCTCCATGTTTCCATTCTCTCCTGTTATATTGAAGAACAGATCCTTAAAATAATGTGCCTCTGTAATCTCGTTAAAAAATTTGTAAGAATATTAATGATAATAATTTCATTTTTATCATCATGTCTAACGATAAAATACATAAAAAACCAGCAGAAAATTCTGAGATTTCTATATACACAAACACACACACACACACACACACATATATATATATATACACACACACACACACATATATATATATATATATATATATATATATATATATATATATATATACACACACACACACACACATATATATATATATATATATATATATATATATATATATATATATATATACACACACACACACACACACACACACACACACATATATATATATATATATATATATATATATATATATATATATATATATATATATATATTTCTAACTCACATCGGGACTGAGCCCCGGTTTCTGAAATAAAATGCCACGGCACTACCAACTGGCCCACTGAAGTCATAAAAGAAGTTGGAATCTAAGTACTCCTGTACCTGAGGTTATTCCTGGGAAGACTGCTGCCTAAAATACCAGCGAAATTTATCCAACTTCCCGACAAACTAGTGAGTCAATTAGTAGCATTTCATTCGAATTACTCTTTCAGCGTGAATCTAATGGAACTAATCAACACATGAGCGCGTGTTTTACAGAAATAAATTTCCGTATCTAAGGTTTTATATATGTATATGTATATATATATGGGTGTATATATATATATATATATATATATATATATATATATATATATATATATATGCATATATATGCATATATATATATATATATATATATATATATGTGTATGTATTAATTCACAAATGATCAAATTATTATTTTCGGTGTCGGGAACCTTCATTGCGTTGTCGTGACGCTAGTTTAATATAAACTGTGCTACATTCTAGCATATGACGCATTTTGATCGCAAGGAAATTGTATTAATACTGAGAAATTATCATTACCTGCATATAAACAAGAGATCAGTGCGATAATGTTCAGTTAGTTTATATGCTGCAGTTGATTTCGTTCAAGTTTTCAAAATTTGAGAAAAGGTAAATAATTTGTGCTTAATCAGTTCTTCGAATATTCACCACTTTGTGCTTTTATTTATTTTATGCTGAATTTTATTAGAAGAAAGGATTTACATTGATAATTTAACAGGAAAACGAAGGATTAGTTATACTGCAAAAGAAATGGAAGACGATTGTGTCCTTGACAATAACTATAACGAAATCACTCCAGGTACTTATCGAGTGTCTTATGATATAATGCTCAAGTCTTTAGAACATAGAATTATCATATAGGTTTTTGTTCTGAGAAGTATTAATCGTCCGTGTATGAAAATTTATTTCTGAAAGTAGTTTTAATCCTTAAAACTGTTGCTGGTGAGGAACTGAAAAGCTTTTCTTGCTGCAACAACCAATTAAAAAGGAAAAATTATTCAGTTCCTTTGGACCGACAAGGTGTATGCCCAATCACATATTCTCCCACAACGTCTGCTGAATTTAAGCGTAGGTTTAATTGCTACCTTACAATCAGTAGAAGCTCCGTGAGAATATTCGAATTCGGTGTTGTGACTCGCCCAATGTACAACGTGGCTGCCAAGAAGGGCTAGGAAGAGAATAGTAATATATCTATCTTCACAATGGATTTTGATAAGGAACAAACCTAAAAGGAAAATAACTTCTATAGCAAACTAGAGGGGGAACGTACTGGCCAACCGTTAGAAAAATTAATAAACAAGTAAATAAAAATGAGAATGGGAATAACAAAGGTAACCCAACAAATAAATAAATGAATAAATAATAAGCAAACAAATAAATAAATAAATAAAGAAAAACAAAGCCCACTTTTATCAGCAGACTGCTTTAAAAAAAGCACTTTCATTGGACCCTGCATACCTTGGGATCATTCATGACTAAGCACTCCGAAGACAGAGCTGATAAAATGTTGATAACAAATTGTGCTTGGTACTTTAAAGTAGTATTACTTGCGAGTATCAGCATCAATAATGCTGCCAGGAAGACTGTGCTGAGAAAGGAATGAGAGGTTTCTTATAGCGGACCTGTGACAGTGTGGTATTCAACAGATTGTGGATGCTAATCCTTTGCAAATCAATCTCCGTGCACCAGTTTTTGGGGTCGTAGGCACTAAGAGGGTTAATGGAAGTTCCTTGCTGAAATAGAGTTTATGGAAGATGCCCAAAAGACGATACCTTTCGTCACTGGTTTAAAATAATATTTACCTTGGCTTGGGAAAAGGAAACTATCGCTTCAAGCAAACTTGTCTAAACGGCAAGGATCAGGCAGGCTGCTGCTGACATCTAGACAGAAGTATTCCAGTATTAGTAGAAGATAAGATCTGAAGCACCGCTGTGTATATACGAATCCTTATGAAGAAAACAAGACTACTTTCGCAGACTGGGGCACCGTAATTCACGATCAGCAAAAATAAAGCTTGAAGTCGAAGATAGCACCGAGAATTGCCTGGCACTCAGAATCATTAAGTACAAGCACAAAAAATCCCAGTCTCATGGTACACTAACTATACCACTTACTGGTTCTTCCCAAATTTCTGTTAAAGCTATCAGCAACTCCGGTTTGTTTTTGGGGGAGTGAAAAACTGCAAAAAGAGTAGCAATATTTGCATACCGTATTCCCCGGTGTTTTCAGTAATAACATAACAAAAATGGTTTAAAAGCTATACCCCGTTGAATGCAAAACCAAATAGATTTAGGCTCACTAAAAACATTATCAACAGCAAATTTTATGTAGTTATCAATTAACCTTATGACGAACCAAGCCAAAGGTAGCACTAAAGTAAATTTGGATAATTGTGGGCCCATATCAATATTATTGTCAAGGTTGCTTCAGTATAAGAATTTAGCAGGTGATTGTTTTCTGTAGGCATACTGGTTATCAAGAGATGCCTAGATTAAAGGATTTCAATTAAAGATCCGTCTTTCAAGAACCCCTAGAGGGCAATCAGAACTTGACTACCCACTGAAACTGACACGGTGGTGCATAATTTGATTTATATGGAAAGAAATTTCTTTAAGTGATGAAGTTTGCCGAAGTTATGTGAAAAGACTCCAGATATCCTTTTCTTTTAAACAGTGGAAAAACCAAATGCATCTTCACTTCCTTGGACCAGTCAAGGTTAAATAATCTAGGACCTTCAACAAGAAGCATATGTGGTGAGAAGCGTCTTAGGACGAAAGTTATCAGGAAAAGAAATGTCCGTCGAAAACTATTTAACCTCAAATGCCACACAAAGCTTCCTTTGAGTTGGGCAACATTTTTCCAACATCATCCCATGAGGACTAATGAAAGGAGATATTTTCTTGGCCCGTCAAAGATGTGGCTGAGTTTTAGTTTACAGTTTCCTTAGCATGGCTTTGAAATAATTTATTTTATGAAGGATGACACCGAATAACTTGTCTTAGATGACTTGCATTTATCCCAACATACGTTTTATTTTTTTGGTGTTTTTTAATAGTTGTTCATATTGAAGCTTCCAAGTTGGGAGACCTGGATAAACTTAGATATTTAAAGTTGCTGACACTTTGATAATGTCTCTAGTAACAAAAATTGTCATTGGTTTTACAGAAATAGTAATAATAATGACAAAAGTTGACGCCACGCAGGAAATGCTAGATGCAGTAGCTGCTGGTCTGCCACCTTGTCCTCTTCCTTCTCTCTTTGAACGCCTATCTGAAATTCATTCAGGAAGCAACATTTTCCAGAACCATTTCCGTAAAGTCAATTATGATTCTAACTTAAAAATGTCTAGCATTGTTAAATGTCCTCCAACACTGTTAAATGTTCTGTGCTTGCAGTAAGATTTAGCTGTTGCTGCTTAGATTATTTCTATTTCTGTTTAATACTTCTCCGTTACATTCTTTAGAACTCACACTTTGAATTCTTATCTGTTTTATTCAGGACTGAAAGCTGATCCTTGCGCTGCACAGTGTAGCCAAATGAGAAAAAGGTGGCCAAAAACAAAAAAAATAAATTTTTCATACTGATGGTTATTCCAGCTCATAATGCTAGTTTAGGGGTCTTATTAATGTTTTTTATGCTTAAAAGCTCTCATAGTAGACAAATGTATCTTTGACAGATGCCAAAAGTTACACTTGTAAAAAATTTATAATTTTGCCGCATTTTCAACATATTTCATATAGGAATTTGGTCTCGTAGGAAACAGTTGATAAGTGAAAAATGAGATTAAATACCTATTCAGAATATGAAAATAGCTATTTTTATACAAAGGAACAACAAGTAGATAAGACATTTGTACCTCTACACTTAACTTATTCTTTTAGAGATTTTATCAAAGAATGATCATAAAAAATTATCATAAGAAACAAAATTCCAGGGAATTTGTTTGAACGTAATTTTTAGGTCATTTGATTGAAAACATGTCTAAATTAAATCTGTTAAAAAAAAACTTGCTTAAGTTTGCTCTAATTTGCATTATTTTGACTCAGCTGAATAGTATGGGATAAGAATTCTGTTGTACCTGCAATAGACTCACCATGTTTGTAGTCTCATGATGCTACTATATATGGCCAGAGTTAGAGGGAAATTCAAACAAAAATGAGGAGTGAACTTTGGTTGGTAGTAGATCAGCAGGAAGTTGGCACTGTCAATACAAATGATGGCAATACTGCTCGTCTTGCTTTTAAAAATTAGTGACACATTTTCAGAAATAACTGGTGTGGATTGGGATTTGATTAGAAGATTATATGTAATACTTCAAGTTGTTTCATCGAAAGAGGAAATCAGTGTTGAGAAATTCGACATATTTTGTTGGATACAGCTAAGCATTACATTAGCATATACCCTTGGTATTATATGATACCCTCTCTCCATAGGGTTCTTCTACATGGCAAAGATGTGATAAAGAAGTTCATCTTTCCTAGTGGACTTTATTCAGAGGAAGCCCATGAAGCTTTGAACAAGCATATTGGAAATGTGAGACTGCATTATTCACGTAAAACCTCCCGCTTGGCAACTATGACAGATCAAATGCATCAACTTTTGATAAACAGTGATCCATTGATTACAACAATTAAAAAATCACAGGTTTCTTCTGCTAGAATAAACCTAGATTTAAGTCTAGAGGCATTATCTCTATTGAAAGGAGACTTTGAACAATCAGATGAAGAAGTGGAATAGCCTATAATGGAACTGATGAGGAGACGTAGTAGTTTACCATTTCAACGAAAATTTTGAGAGCTCGATTGCAAATTGCTTTAATTAACAATAAGAGTTTTTGTTTACTGTAAATTGTATTATGTTTACAATATTTTCGTCTTAATATTAATTCTTTTTCATTAATTTGCATTATGTTACTTACGCCTTCCCTTTAAAAATGCTATTCATACTGAGTAAATTATACATATATATATATATATATATATATATATATATATATATATATATATATATATATATATATATATATATATAATTTCAACTATATTTTCTCTTGAATTTATTTTCTTTAATACTTTGCATATGAAAGCACTGTTTCAATCAATAATAAATGGCTTAATTATAAATTTTTTATTTATCCAGTAAGTATTAAGATTTAGTGTACCACAGAAAAAATAATGAAATTTGAGTTTTCATGCTTATATATTAAATAGTAGCATGCTCAGATACGACACATCATAATAACTCCACCCCAGTAAAAATACGTTGCAAACAGTTGATACCGATAGAAATTACTATTCACTAGCACTAGGAAAGTTTGGAAATGTAAAATAAAGAAAAAAAATTTTTGGGCCGCATTTTTCTCATTTGACTACTCTGTGCGCTGGCAGCAAAATCATATTACAGTACTAAATTATTTTCCCATTGAAGAATGGTTGCTATCTGGTTTGACTGCAGTTCACCATCGACAAGCACCTACCTGGAAACTGCATTCCTGCACAAGCAATTACCTTGGAAGTCACAATCAAAGAACAGATAATCAGTTTCAAGGGTAAATGTAATTAAAATCATTTTGACCATTGCGCTGTTACTCATATGCTCAGACACAGTGAAAGGAAAATTGTTATTCACTCAGATTCTAGGATCTAGAGCTAATCATCTGACACAAAATACGAAATAGGATGATTTTCATTAATTTTAACATCTATTTTAGACAACCACATTTCCTTTACACTTATATCTATTAGGATCTTTGGAACAATTTACTATGGATTTTAGTTATGTACTCATTACCCTTTCCTTATGGGCACACCATCATTGATGTAAAGTAAGATCCATTCCATTCTTTTTTGATACTGAGATATTATTACTATCTGTGTACCAGATACCTAAGCTTTGTGAGTTATTAAGCATAAGGAAGAACGAAAATATTTAGCTCTTTCATCCCACTTCTTAATTCTAATCATGGAATGAACACTGGTTAATTTCTAAGAGTACAAGACAGACAGATTTCTTCAGTAGCACTTAAAATCACTTAAAATGTTTAAAAATGTGCAAAATTCAGTGTAGTAATAGTTTCCAATCTCTTCAGTATTCCACCTTCATCTTGTCCCCTATTTGTTGCACTGGTACACTGGTTGTAAATGATAAATTTAAAATGTTAGATCATAGTTATCTGTTAACTTTACTCTACGGAAACAAAGGCAAAAGCTTCCCATTTGAATTAATTGGTTGCCTTTTCTTTCATTTTATTCAGACCAGTGCTGTATAGAGTTCATTTTGTATTCATAAAATGACTGATTGCACAGAGGCTCACAATCCGTATTCTTTTCAGACGTTGCTGAAAACTAAACCTATCCTTGATGCTCATTTTGTAAATGGCTAAACCATCTTTCCAGTCACCATTGCTAGTTTTATACGTTGCGATCCATTCCATCACATTTGAATCTAGTTACTATCTCTAAAGAACTGCAAGAATCTTACAAAAGAGATCTTAACATTTTTGAGGCTTCTAAAAGGATAAACTCACGCAAGAACTTGCTAGACAAGCTTCTCATTTACCTTGTGGCTCCTACCCTATAAATCTGGTTACAATTGAGTGATAGTTCCAACTTCTTATCACTCTCCTCACCAACACTTTTTTTTCCTGCATAAATATTCGTAGTGTTTTTTATCCTATCCTCAGAGTCTATTTTTAGCTACAGTTAGTCTTGTTTAAAGCTGTTAATGGGGCTGTGATTACCATCTCCAGACAACACCCAAAATAGCTTAGTACTCCTGAGGCAGACTTTCTCTCTGTTTCTTAGATATTTCCTCATACTTTTCCGGTCAAGATTTAGAGTAACCTTTAAAATTACTTAAGCTTTTAAAGCGTCGAACGACAAATGCAAATGATAAGTTTAGTGTGGGTTTGTACCTTGCCATAACGTTACACGTCAATGCTGTTCTACAGAAAACTTTGCAGCATTGGAAATAACATCTTGGTGAGCAGTTTAGGTTTTTTTTTTTAGTTTTTTGTTAGATTAAATCAGGCTGGCTTGTAAAAGTTTCTTGGAATCAAGTTATTTCTTCTTAAATTGAACGAACGGGCTGAATCCCACTGATAAGACTAATTATTATCAGAGCGGCTCTCATGACATATTTTAATTTCAAAAAGTAACTGTGTACATTAATGTTTCATGACTGAATTTCTGCATCTTGACGTTGATTTCTCTATACAGTCTAGGAATCTGACTTTGGTCATTTTATTTATCTCAACTGCGCAACAAGACTAGGCTAGTTCTCTCTCTCTCTCTCTGATAAATCATCTAAGGGTCCCTATAGAACTACACTTCACTTATAGGTTGTATTATTTCCTCTGACAAATTTGATTATTATCTATGCTCATGTGAAGCCATCAAAAAATCCCGAGAAAATATAGTTTACTCTTGAGTACCGATTGCCTCTTGTTAGCTTCAATATTTGAACAGTTTCAAATAACCGGATTTTGCTCAGATATACTTCTTTCTGCTTTTGTAATTTATTTTTTGATGAAATCTTTATCGTTTTTATTCGGCATCAAAATAGGTATCTGATGTGAATCTAATAATACTTTATAATTCATATGAATCATTAATTTCCAACCTTATTCTCTGAGATTAATTTTGACAGTAAAATTCTAAGGGTCAATCGAAAGGGAAAAAATGGCCAATAAATGTATTTATCTTCTAGGTATATTTAAACCCGACTGGAAAAACAAATAGAATGTGACAGCAGTATGAACTAGCTAAATGAAGAAAGCAAAGTAAGACTGCACGAGAATTTCAGGTACTTCAAATACTATTTTCAAACGAATGGAATTGAATATTCAGAAAAAAGTTTTTTTGCAGATGGGGTAATGAGATAGATGGAAGCAAAGTAAATATTAGGATCTGTAATTAAATTAGAGGCCTTTATGATTGCATACGCTGGTAAAAGGCAGAGATAATGTTCGGAATGGAATAATGTAATGAAATGTTGGAGCAGACTATAAATTATTATAAATTCTCAAACTGCGTGTGATAGTTACTAGGTACTGCCATTGCAGTCCAGGATCTGACAACAATCTCAAGCTTGCCAGATAAAAAAAAACCTCTTTCGATGAAATGTCTTTCCGAGACTTAAAAGACTGCATTTTTAATGACATATTGACAGGAAGAAGAAGAAATGATATTAGCCCTAGATACTAACCGTAGCAATAAAGCAGAAGCTATGTGGAACACTGAGAGCAGCACTGATGAACGTAACTCATAGGGAGAAATATTCCATAAAGATGTAAGATATCGTCCACGGGTCTCTCGTGACAAGGGGTCAGGCTTTAACCCAAGTGATAGTTAATGCACAATATTTTTAAACTCCAGTAAATGCAGAAACTTGAACAGTTTTAAGTTGACTTCAAGTGAATGGCCATATCTCCACATTTGTGGCAATGGCATTCCGCTCAGAAGAATTGCAATATTGTCTGTCTTTTGAACAGAAACTATGTTGGTCAAGCAAGATACAGAATTGCAGTTCCACCAGACATACAAAATACCAGACAAACTTTAGTGAGACATAGTACACATAATTTGTGAAGGTCGTCTAACCAGTGGCACAATGCCCAAAAATCAGCTGAAGATCCAAAGTCCCACCAATGCATTGGCAAGCATCAGATTTTACACAATACATAAGCTAGTTACGTAATTTAATTATTCCAATGAATCATAGTTAAGTCTGATGTGTACAATATACTGATTTGTTTCATTCTAACTAATTCGCATGTGTGTAGACAACAACATTTGACAACAAGGGCCGATGGAAAGGTAAATTCGTTCACTGGTCTTAGTCAAGGAGAAACCAAATTAGAACTGCTGTTTACATGATTAGTCCTATGCCAGAGAACAGCATGCTTAATGATAGCCACTTAATTCTTTAAATTATCCTCTTACAATTCAGCTTTAGATGACGAACAGCATCCATACCATTTCCTACTACAGTCAAAGTTTTCGGGTCTTGTCCCATTCTTACGTCTTCCATTTTCCTTAACTAGAATAACTAAGCTACACAGCTATTGTGTTCACATTCATCAATGACGTTTCCATTCTAAGTTAATTGTTGTAATGCCTTAGAACAGGCGCCTGTCAGCCACGGGACACTGTAATAAGAATATCTGATAGAAAACTCCTTACTGATAAGATGAAAATATCAAATCATTTCTTACACTTGTTATGAATATATAGGATTTATACACATTCGAGAGTGTATTTACATAAAAGAAATTATGTATTTAACTAAAGCTGATGAAAAAATACGTATTGCAACAGCCACAAGATAAATCCGTTTTTCTACTTAGAGCAGGCAAATGTCCGGAACCACCACACCTGACAGGTTCTAGCAGAGGCGCAGTACCACTGTGGGGGCTAGCATTGTAAATATGACAGGCTTGGTTACGTTCATCTCTTAAAATGGTTAAATGATTAGATGATACAGTATTTTTAGTACCTTCAACCAATATTCAGATCAGTCATTTATTGTAAAGAGTGGTATTCCTTCTTGTCTTCTTCCTGTTTTCCAGAACGATAGTGATTAAACAGCCATCCACCCTACAGGCTATTGAACCGAATGAGGCCTAGAAGGCCTCCATGAGTAAAGTAAGGTGATAATGGTGAGACCATGTACAGTGAATAAGAGCTCGCACTACCAGAAGGACTGGTTAATACAGTAAAACAACTGTAGTTTAATTTTGCTTTATTGAAATGCTACCTCTCCCACTCTAATGGAGAGACATCCTAAAATCTTTTGGGATTAACAGGCTACCATTACCACAGCCACATTTTCAGATTTCATTCTCTTATACGCTGCAAGAATCATACAACTGAATTGGTTTATAATAGTTAAGCGCCCTGATTTTGAATAAGCACATTACGCCGTGTTCCAAGTTTTTTATAACCATTCTGCGTTCAGCGGTAATCGTTTTTTCTCGTAATGAGTTGCATCCACTCAACTATAAGTTCTCCTTGGTAGGTGTAGATGAATTTTGATCTTGTCATTTTCATCTGGAGAAAGTAGAAAAACAGAGAGCAAGACCCTTGGGGCTGGAGTGTCAGTAGTCTCGATCCCAGTAAAACAATTCTTTAGGAGAGTTGGGTTTTACTTAATGGGATTCCTCTTTAACCCCTCAACGGTCCTCTTCCTTCCAACCTCTCATCCGACAAAAGAGTTTATTCAGGTCTCAAAACTCTTACTTATTTTTTTTTTTAGAAAAGATGAAAAACGAAACAACATAAAAGACTTGAACACTTAAACATAATGATTTGGGAATTTCCAACCTTTCTTTTAGTCCTTTATATCAGTTTGTTTATATGTATGTTTTTACTATCCATTAAAAAGTAGTTGTATTTTTCAATGTCTCGAACCAGAAATAGCTTCCTATAATTCCCCTCCTTTATAAAAAAAAAATAAAACATTTTAAGGGCACGCAATGATTCAGTTGAAATTATTGATTTAAACAAAATATATCAGAAAACGAAATATGACATTGCTGGACAAACTAGAGATTCAAAGTTGAAATATCTAACAACAAGCAGACCATCTTATTCAGCTCTATAAATCTTTTAAAAATACGGTCAGTAACAGTTCTTTCGGTGTCTGTAAGAGAGAAAGAGACCCTTTATGTTTGGATAGTCATGCAAAGAAAGTTTACTTTGAGGTGTGTAATATTCGTCTTGTTTGTTACACTTGTGCTTTTATCATTGGTGTAAAAGGGATTCCTCTAATTTCACACACACACACACACACACACACACACACACAAACACAGATTAAAGTGAAGGAATGACCTCCCCACGATCTCTGTGCAAGTGTGTGTGTGTGTGTGTGTGTGTCTGCACACTGCGCGTGCGTGCGCGCTTGAGTGAAATTAGAGGAATCCCTCTTACACTAGTGATAAACAGGTAAGTGTAACATACAGGATGAATAAAACATACCTCAAACTAAATTCTCTTCGCAGGAACATAAATAATATTGACTATTCAAACATTAAGGCAAACGAGAATAATTATCTTTACTGATGTGAGTGTAATACTTCCGGTAAAATAAAAGGAAAAAATAATACGCTTTTTTTATGTAAAATTGCCAAAACGTTACACAAAATGAAAGCGGGAGATCCAGCTGATTTCGGCAGTTTCTTAAAATGAGTATCTGTTATCTCCAGTAGTAAATTAAGTACCTGGTGGTAGGTCGACTTTGCTATATGGTACAAAAAAACAATAATATGACAAATTATGATGCTATGACAAGTGTGACGAAGACTGAGGAGAAGAAACTGGACGTAGCAGAGATGAGAATGTTAAGATGGATGCCTGGCGTAACGAGGTAGGATAGGATTTGGAATGAGTATATCAGGGGTCAACAAAGGTAGTTGAAATCTCAAAGAAAGGGCAGGAGGGGAGAGTGAGAAGGTGCGGACACTTACCGAGAGGGAAGGAAGACCATACTGGAAGACATAAGTGCTATGGAGACGGAAGTGCAGAGTAGAACACGAGGGACACCAAGAAAGAGATGGAGAGAGTTTGTGAGGGAGGACTTGAGAGACAAGGGACTTGACGAAGCAGAAGCGCATCACAGAGGTAGATGGAAGCGGGTCATCCAAAACTGCGACTCCTATAGAAACGGGACTAAGCTGAGAAGAAGAAGAAGAAGAAGAAGAAGAAGAAGAAGAAGAAGAAGAAGAAGAAGAAGAAGAAGTGGCAATTCGAATTTGGTGAGGTACAGTGATATAGCATTGGCCTTGTATTCACTAGGTCCGTAGGTTCGATCCCCCCTCAAACACTCTTGTCGAGCCAGCTGTGGATGAGTAACACTTCTGGCCAGCAAAGAGTCTAAGAGAGGGCATGAGGCAAGCAACCTTATCCCAAAATAACCTGCTAGGGACCGGAAGGATAACACGTTCTGGAGCTATTTTCTTTAAGGAGAAAAGGGTATGTATGTATATATATATATATATATATATATATATATATATATATATATATATATATATATATATATGTGTGTGTGTGTGTGTGTGTGTGTGTGTGTGTGTCTATATGTATATAAAATAATATATGTATATATATATATATGCATACATACTTGTGTGTGTGTATATTTAATTCTTTTATATTCATTGCAAATGAATGAAGGAGTGGAACCCTCAGTCTCGGACTCGGGTCATGAAGTGTGTTTGTAACACCGACAGCCTCGGGGGAAAATTGCCCCAATTTACTGTGGCGCTGTTGTGGAAGAGGTTGTTTTGATTCGAGACAGAATGACCACCACTAAAGACAAATGTCTTCCTGTCCTCACCAGACTTACACGAACAACGCGAAGTAAAGATATTTTCATCTTTACTCTCTCTCTCTCTCCCCCTTTCTCTCTTTCTGTCCAGACAGAAGTTTCTAGAATTCAGCCGCCGTCTCTCGCACCCTCCCCCAGCTAGCCAGTCTTGATAATTATTATGTTACATATTATTATTCAGAAGATGAAGCCTATTCATATGGAACAAGCCCACCCATATGGGCAACTGACTTGAAATTCAAGCTTCCAATGAATATGGTGCTCATTCGGAAGAAGTAACAGAAGGTAAAAATGGGAAATACAGAAAGAGGAGATCAGTTATCAGAAAAACAGATAAATTAACAAATGAATAAATAAATAAATAAATAAAGTAAGTAAAACACTAAAATACAAGTTGAACTTCTAGAGTTCCAGTTGCACGAAATCCTCTGGGAGGCTGTTCCACAGTCCAGCGGTGTTAGGGATAAAGGACCTCTGGAACTGGAAAGTTCTACAGCAAGGCACATTCACTGATCATGATTGTCCAAGACACTTTCTGCTGCATTTTTTACAACTGCATTATACACATTCATTTAAAATACCTAACTGGAAAATACCAAGTTCCGGGCATGCATTAAAAAGCAACGGAAATGGGATGCTCTTTTTATGTTACGAAATCTTGGAAGATAATGACAACAGACTTGTTGGCTAATTACATATTTTCCACGCTTTTTTTTCACTGAATCTGTTGAATTAGACAGAAAGAGAAATATAAATAGACAATAGAGAGAGAGAGAGAGAGAGAGAGAGAGAGAGAGAGAGAGAGAGAGAGAGAGAAAGGCCAAATGCAAAATTCCTTATAAGACAAAAATCTTTAAGAGAGAGAGAGAGAGAGAGAGAAGGGGGCATATGCAAAATTCCTTACAAGACAAAAGATCTTTGAGAGAGAGAGAGAGAGAGAGAGAGAGAGAGAGAGAGAGAGAGAGAGAGATTTTCAAAATGCCCGAATCAAAGACGCAGCAGAATAATTTCTGCTAGCCGACCCGCTACACGATGATAAGTTGAATCGTCCTGAAATATCATCATTAGGTGTGCAATACGTGCATCTACACACAGACACACACACACACACACAAGCGCATGCAGCGTATTGGAAGAAGCGGAGCTCATGGCTGGATTAGAATCTGGTTTTCCACCCTCCGCTCTGCGGAGTGTCGGTTAAAATGTGCCCGTCGGTGCTTGGGTGTGGATCCCCGAGTAACCTTGTGCGGGTTCAAGCGCGTATCTGCAACCCGCGTAAATAATCGTTTGTAACCTTAAGGTTACGTTGAAGTCGTCCGCTCACGTTTCATGTTCGGGTCTTATTCTGCGTGTTGCCACTTGATATAAGAACGCAGAGAGTTATAAATCCCCCGCAATGACAAACGAACCAGTAAATAAAGAACATAAATCGTAATGAAATCCATTCTTCTTCCTATATCTGCTCATGGATTTGAGGAACATATCGCTGCCGTTTATTTCGACGATTCAAGTTCAAAGACCGTTAATAAATTTTGGCTGTGGTTTGTATCAAGGAGGGATGAAGCCAGCTGAAGCCAGCAGCCACACTATGAAAGGCTCACTCAGAACTGGTTAGAGAGAGAGAGAGAGAGAGAGAGAAACAGACAGACAGACAGACAGAGAACTGATGATGAATGCACCACAACCACAGAGAGATGCTCGAAGTTCTAATAAAGATGCTTATTTGTCTTTGTTTCCTTTTCTTAAACTGTACGTGGAAAAACAGCAATTTGCATTTTGATTCAAGTAGGTGCAGAAATTCAAAACATAATTTCTACGCATATAGGCTAAGTGCATAACGATTTCTT